>NC_045558.1:75193882-75510965 GCF_009769535.1 Thamnophis elegans
CAAGCTTTTGATTGTGTGTGCCATACTATGTACACTAATTAAATAGGTGATAAGGATGAAAGGGAACTCAGACACAAAACAGATTATGTAGAAAACAAACACAGGTTCAGTCAAAAATGACTCAAATGCCAATGCACCAATGCATAAAGTATGACTTTTTTTCTTTTTACAACTCTTTAATCCCTTTGTTCAAGGTGGAATTGGGGCGACCGAATGGCCCATCTCTACAGAAATACAGCAGAGCAATGATGAAACCCATCTTGAATGCATTTGGATCAATATAAAAAGAAAAATAATGACATTGCTATAGGTGTATAATATAGGTCACCCAACCAAACAAAGGAAATAGATGAACCTTTTTCTCTATGTACAAAACACACCACCATAATAATAGGGGACTTTAACTACCCTGACATCCCCGACTGGGAGACAAATTCTGTGCAAGGTCAAACAGATTCCTAAAAAACCTAGCAGACAACTCTCCCCAAAGGTAGAGAAGGGAACTAGAGGGTCAGCCACACTGGATTTAATTCTCACTAACAGAGATGAAATGATGTAAGGCATTGAAGTTACAGGAACCTTGAGGGGAATGATCACACAGTATTGGAATTCAATCTTATGCTAGCACAAGCAATAGAACAAAGTCAAATTAGAGTCTTGGACTTAAGAGTGCTGATTTCAATAAACTTCGAGAGAGCTTGGAAAAGATTCCATAGATGAAAATCCTCAAGGGGAAAACAACCTAAGAAGCTTGGGAAATTTTGAAAAGTGAGATGATAAAAAGCCAGTCTGGCAAAATTCCAATAAAGAAGAAAAATAAGAGATTTTAAAAGAAACCAGTCGGGCTGCATAAAGAACTGCACAAAGAAAGACAAAAAGAACAAATATAAAAAGTGGAAAGAGGGGCACATAACTAAGGCAAAGTATCAGCAAATAACTTGAACATGTGAAGTCAGGAAAGTTAAGATTCAAAATGAACTAAGGCTTGTGACAAAAGAGAAAAATAACAAAAATGGTTTCTTACAACATATAAAAAAATAAGAAAAGTCAGGGAAACCATTAGTTTATTAATGGGAGAAAAAGGCAAGAAAATGATGAGCAGCAGGAAGAAAGCAGAACCATTTAACTCATGTTTTTGCATCTGTCTTTACATAAAAGTAAAAAAATTCAACCTATCAAAAAAATCAGTAAAATTCAGATTAGGAATGAAAATCAAAATAAGGAAATGGTAAGAGAACACCTATCCATTCTGATGAGTTCAAATCACCAGGACCAGATGAATTACATCCCAAGGTTCTGAAAGAACTGGCAGACCTGATCTCAGAACCATGAACCACAGCCGTTTCAAAGTTCCTGGGAAACCATCAGATGACTAGAAAAGGAATAAGGTAGTTCTCATCTTTAAAAAAGAGGGAAAAATTGATCCAGAAAACTACAGACCTATCAGAAAATTCTGCAAAAGATAACCAAGCAATGTATTTGTGGACATCTAAAAGCAAGGTCTTCAATAAGGCATTTGATAAAGTAGACCACAACCTACTTGGTAAAATAGAGAAATGTGGGTTTCTGGATTCATAACTGACTCATTTCCTCCCATCATTTCCTTGACTTCTTTCAATTCATCTTCCACCTTGTCTGCTTTCTCTTCTACTCTATTTATATGCTCCTTGATATCCACTTGTATGTCTTGCAACATACTTTTTAGCTGCAAAATAACTTTGTCTTGTTGTGTTACTGTGCCTGTTGCTTTCTGTGTCGCTGAACCAGGTGAGGTGGCTGTTGCAGATCCATATGATGCTATTTTCTTCATTTTGGTATTTGGTTCTGACATTGTTGTATTTAAGTTGTAATTAAATTTTGTAATCTAAAGAGTAGATTAGTAGACTAATTACAATCCTGGAGTCACCCACACCAGCCCAAGTACCAGCCCCCAATAAGCCAACCCTTGTTCTTGGACACTATCTTCAGGTTCTTGCTACCTTAATCCATTCGCTTTATAAAGACCACATGAAGTAAAGAAAAAAGAAAAAAAGATAGGAAACAAGGAGAAAAAAAATGGTGTTGAGTCTCTCTGCAACAGAGTATGTTGCTCCAGTTTGGGGCGCATCTGCACATGAAACAGGTTGATACTGTTATCAGTGAAACAGTATGTTTAGTGACAGGTTGTCTCAAACCTACATCAATTGAAATAATATATTATCTCAATATGCACCATCAAAGATCAGGAGAGAAGTAGCAGCAGATGATGGGAGAACTAAGCAAGAGAATGATCCTCGATATCTTCTGAATGGACATATGCCCCAAGCCCACTGATTCAGATCTAGGAACAGCTTTATGACAAGAACAAACATTCTTGAGGATACAACAAGAACAACATTGAATTAAAAAATGGAAGGAGACCATTGAGCAAGGAATGGAGAATATGGCTTAAGGATCTGACCTCCCTTGCACTATTTGGAGGCTGTTAGTGGATAACAACACACTCTGTGAATGTGGAGAGATATAAATCCTGGCCTATCTGTGGGTATGTCAGCTACTACCAGAAACATGTACCATAATGACTTATTTTGCTGCAATGATAAATCCAAGTAGGAGGCATCATTTTGGTAGTTTAACATTTGATCTAGACATGGGAGGAGAAAGGGGATGAAGAGGAGGAGGAAGAGGAAGAAGGATAAGATGATGATTATTAAGGATCCTATCAGATTTTATTTTAACATTCTAATGAACTTGATTAAAAGTTATGCAATTGAGAATACTATGTATTAAATTAAGGGCATTCTGAGAGTATTGCCAAGAAAGACCAGCTGATGTAAACAAGGATAACAGCTTTCTCTGTAGCAAGTCCAGTGCTGTGGAATTCCTTCTCTAATGTATAGTGTTTACTATTTGATTATTTTTAATATGGCAAGCAGGACTTGAAAACCTAAAGTTGAGCTACTACATTAAACACTGCCTTTATGCAGAAATATGTAACAGATTTTGCTGAGCTCTGATGAATCTTGGTTTCAATGAATTCAATAAAAATAAATAAAAATATATAAAAATATAGAGGACCTATATTTACTTCCTGAATTTTATTCATTTGCATACCGATGTTTGTTTTAACTTTTATATTATCTGCTTTACTGTTGCTTATTGATAGGTTTATCAGTTCAAATTAAGCTTTTAGTTCAATACTGAGAAATTTAAATGAGCAAAAAATTGCACAGCTATGGATTTGGAGAGAGGGTTACAATATCCTATCAGATAATTTTTTAAAAGCAAAGGTTATTGCTACATATTTTTGGTTTTTATATACTATTATCTAGAGTATGTAAAATAAAGGAAAAAATGAGAATACATTTCAGTAAAAGGAATCACTTTCTTGCCTAAGGTTTATACAGAAATGCTGTAAGAAGACTTAAGATTTTGAAACATGATGTTCTATTTGACTGTGCTGTTTTCCACAAAAATGATACCTTCCCTATTTTTACTGAATTCATTAAAACCAAGATTCATCAGAGCTCAGCAAAATCTGTTACATATTTCTGCATAAAGGCAGTGTTTAATGTAGTAGCTCAACTTTAGGTTTTCAAGTCCTGCTTGCCATATTATGTTTAATAAACCGTGAGGTTTGTGGTGGGATCTTATTTTTCTATGTTGTACAGCACTGATATACAAATCATTTTGGAGGGTGAACTCATGAATATTAAAGGAATATTAATTAAAGTAATAGAATACAATTAAAGGAATAGAGATCAACACTTCATAAATCCCCTGGATGAAATCTAGTCAATCACTAAAAATCTTAGGTATATAGCTTCTAAGGATTTCCAAAAATGTTAACAATGTTTAATTTTTAATATGGCAAAAGGGGAAAATTATTTAAAACATGTCTGAAAAGAAATTATATTAACTGTATTAAATTTTAATTAAAGTTAAGTAGAAATAAAATTAAACAAACTTTACATTACTTTTGTGGACTAGGTCCTTATATGCAATCAAAAATGAAATTCAGTTCTGAGTACCCATTGTACATATTTTGCATTCACAAAGGGCAAAATTGGATTAAACATGAATTTCCTCTAATTGTATAGAAAATTAATACCTTTAAGATTGAGAGCAGAACAAATTGTGTGTTTTTGTATATGCATTAGAAATCTGCAGCAAAATTAACTTTGTTTTGCATATGATGAATATTGAATTGCAAGGGAAAATTTTTTCCCTTGTAGTTTGAAACGTAAAGAAAAATACTTTACCTTCTTTAAGTGATTGTCTTAATTATACCTGAACTGATGATGGAAAATCCAAGATTACTACATATATTGAGTTAATCTCATTTGTGTCTTCGTGATCATAATTTGATTATATTAGTGAAACTCTTTGTGATTAATTTCTCTAGCCAAAAAAAAAATATTTGAACATAATACATATAATTACAGCCTTAAAGACTGCCTATTTGTACTTTTTCCAAGAAGTATTATATAGTGTTAAATTTTACTTTGAAATGTAAACATTGATAAGAATACTTAAGCTCAAATGATATATTTATGAAAGGGTGATGCATAGGCATTTTTAACATTTTTGCCTTTCCCTCCCACTTCCCCCAAGAATGCAAGTAAAGATTTGTTTCTTTGTTTGTTTGTTTATTATTGGAAAAATGGAAATTAATGGTATATATGCATCTCTTATAACACATTGAACTGAGAAAAAAATATTTGATTTTTAGTAGAGTTTGAATTGTTTTATTAAATTTCACTACTGAGACCAGCATTTTCAAGACAGCAAGTCTCCAGCTGATAATTAAAAGATGTTTGGAATACAATATAGCTGGCATTTATGATATATAATTAATTTATATTTAATGTGCATTTTACCCAGAATATAACATTCCTTTGTAGAACAATTCAAAATTTTGCATTCAACAGACTTCTGAGTGAAATCCAAATTCTACAACTAATCATTCATCCAGTAACACATTTTTTCTTCTCTAGAAAATCTCCCAGTATGTTCCAGCAATTCCCCTCTGTAGATTAGATCTGAATGTTCATGGGACTTGCTCAGGAAAGGTAGAATTCAATAGCATATTACTATTCACTTTATTCACAGTCATTGGATTCAATGGATTCAGTATCAATCAACCAAGAATTAATAATATTAAGTCATCAAAAATATCAAAATTGGAAATATGGTACTTAAGAACATGATGGCCATATTCATTTAAACTCTTAACAGCCTCTAAACCAGGATTCTCCAAAGTGGTCATTACTGATGACTCTGGGATGTTGGGACTATTAATTATTCTTGTTATATGATTGGGTGCAGTAAACCAGATGTTTAGATTAGATATGGCATTTTTATCTACCTAACACGTACTTTCAATTACTAATAAATAGTAATTACCAATAATTGGAAAGTAGGTACTAGTTAAAGTGGTATTTATTACATGATTTTCATACACTAAATGTTTGGGAGTTGATGTTCAAACTAAAGCTTTATAAAGGAATTGATGAGCTACTCTAAACTAATAGATATTGCATCATCATAAATTTTGTGGTACTACAGTCTTCCCCTACAGTCCCAGTATATCTGAAGAAATTAAGTAAATAATTTATCCATGAAGTATTGCTTTTCATTTGTGCTGATACTAGATATCAACTTGCCTGGGCAACTCAAAGTTGTACTATTCTGAAAAAAAGAGAAAACATTATGTATTTCATCTGCATTGAATACCTCCTCTATACTCTACATATCTCCTGTTGGTCTTATTACATTATATTATATTATATTAAACATTACAAGCAAATAAGATTGGATAGAAATACTTATCCCACAATCAGATATTTCAATCATTTTAGCAACAGGAGAAACAAATATAACTGTAATCTACAACAAGACTATAGGTTTTTGTCTCTTCCTTAGGAGGGGAAACAGATTTGAGGATATTACTCCATTATGTGTTTCATTGGATGTCAGTTCCATAATTATTATTAAGTAGCTTTTCCATGAAGCTTATTGTTTAATTCTCTTTATTCACTTACATTTTATTGTCCTTTTTTGTTTACCTGAAGTGGTAAGTTTTGATTATAAGCTCCTTAGAACAAAGACTTACCTATTATTTTTAATATTACTTATAAAATATAATGTGCAGGTTTCAGTCTTCAGGAGTATTATACAACGTATAACAAATGTTAATACAAAACCAAAACTAAATAAAAGCAAATATTTATTCATTTAGTAATCTCAAGAGGCATAGTAACTCTAGCTGACATACAATAAATAAACAAACACAACACAAAACCACATGAGAACCAGAAAAATAATAGCACACCATTAAGAATCCATGTCAAAAAAAACTACACAATAATTACCCAATAAATCAGTTCAAATCCGGATCACAAGTGAAGATACAAATCATTCTATTGAATGAGCCAAGATTTCAAGGCTTTTCTTAAAGAAAACAGGATCAAGCTATGCAAAGCTTTATGAATACTGCGCCTCCAAAATGCTACAAAATGAACCAGGTTGCCAAATTGATGGTGAATTCACATTTCCATGATCCCATCAGTTCTTTTAAAATATTTATCAAGTTTTGTTATATTTCTGTGTCAAAGCAGTTAACAGAGATAACAATGTGAATACCTCTTCATAATATTGAAAATTCTAATTTTATTCTAAATGTTTCTTTTTCAAATTCTCCTTTCATTTTTGTCTCCCACATTCTCAAGCCAACTCACCTATCCCATCTCAATTCAACTCACACCTATGTGAATTGCATAAAGGAAGGGAGGAAAAAAAATATCAACCCAACCCTGCCCTAATTACATTACTGGCAGGTATAAACTTGCTGTTCAGAGTTGATCAAAACGAAGCTTCTTGATTTTAAGATTGTGCAATTAACTATTCAGAAAGGTGTTTTTTTTTAAGATGGTTTTATTTGCCCAAGTCATGAAATATTTAAATTGATTTTGTTTAGTTTACAAAGTATATTTTCCAAGTTACAACTTTTTTTCCTCCCTCTGAACAGAGGCAATGAAAGGAAAAAGAGGGAAAACTCCATTTTTCTCCATTGGAAGACTTCTAAAATAAAGATGATTTGCCTGGAATGAAAACTGGCTGCTGTTCTCAAAACTTCATAAAAGTGAAAGAAATTAAAGAGCAGACAGAAGACCCTCAACAAGACAACATATACATTACAGGAATCCTTTCCACTACTTCCTTGATACTTTAACTTCTTTAACAACAACTGCAACAACAAAAAAGCTTTCTTCACAGACTTAACTGTAGGTTAGGTGAAGGGAGAAGAAAGTATTGTCTGAAAACACATCAAGCCAAATCCAGCAGAAGATAAAATGGCTCTCAACCAAGTTAACCTGGAAAATTATTTGAGCTGAGAACAACACATTTTCTTTTTCCTTTCCCTTTCCTTCCCAAACCATGATATAACTATTTATTTCACTACACTACATTTAACTACATTTTAGAAAAATATAAAGCACCTAGTAGTGAAAGGTTTATTTAAAAAATAAAGCAAAAACACATATTTTGCACTTATAATTTCAAGTTTGTACAGAATTTTGATTCTTGGGGTCAGACATTCCTATGAATCACTGGTGGTTTTCCCCACGTTACAGAAAGAGCACAATAATTTTTCAGCAATACTTCTGTGCAGAGTATGTACACTCTTATGAAACTCACACATCAGCCTTTTACAAGGGTCATATAAACAAGAGGTCAGTCTCTTCTGCCAAGTTCTAATCCCTGTTGAATTTTCAAGGACTTGAAATTTACTCTTTCTAAAAGAGGAGTGCCTTGAAGCTTTTGGTTATATCTTCAGAATAACAACCAGGAGAATCTTGTTTCTAAACTTTAATAGACTACTTGCAGCAATATAACTACAGAAAAATATCATTCAATGAAGTATAAAAGATGTCTATGAAGAAGCGGAAAACAAAATTTGAGTTTAGGACACATATATGGCTCACCATTCAATTAAATACGAATCTTTTTTTTAAAGCTGTTCTTGTTTCTCAAAAAAATGTGAGATTGTGTTAGCCAAAAAACTGAAAACAATGGGAAGGTGACTCTACAGCTCTGTGCTTCTTCTGTTGACTTGTCACCTTCATTAGAGTGACCAAGCTCTCTTTCAAAAGCCTGAAGTCAAAATGGGGAGTAAGGAGGGTATTTGTTCCACCTTGGCCCTATTCCATCACTCAGCATTTAATAAGTATCAAGAATAATTTCTGAAATTCACATTTTGATAACCAGGATACGATAGAAGTACTAAATCTTAAGAAAACAAAAGAAGATAATGTTATACTTAACTCACAGAGTAACTTTATAGTGGTAAAGTTAATGAGTCCCTTTAATCACATATGAAATTCAGAGGTGGTAGGAAGTTATACGTGCCTGGGTTAATAATGAGGGAATGCAAATGATCGGTGGATGCCCTTGGCCAAAGTGATTATACAGAGGCCACAACTTGAATCTAACCAAACATGTACAAAGTGTGCTCCTGACCAACAGCTTTCTCGCCATACATCCAGGAGACAGATTCCAGGCTACAGCCCAGTCCGTTTCTTGGCGAAATTCCTATGTGCAGAGTGGCTGACTTGCTTCTTCTCATCTCAGACTTACCTTTCTTTTGATCTATAGCAGAGCTAAAGGTGCTCAATAGCAAAGCGAAGAGGGCAGCAGCAGTAGAGACCCGTCTCGACCCTAAAGTTTCCGCGCCTGTTGCTGAAACTCCCGCAGATCGGCGGTTTCCGTGCCCCATCCTGGACGTGTGCGGCGACAATCCGGAGCGCCAGCGCTCGGCAAATCGAGCCTGTGGTCCGAAAGTTTGAATCCACTCGCTGCGCTTTTTCTCGGTCGCCCCCACGCTAACTCTGCTCAGCAACACCTTTCTCTTTTTGCTTCAGTTTCTCAATCGCTACCCATGCCGAAAGACTGAGGCAATCCCAAGATCGGGGAGTGGGGGAGAAAGGGAGGAGGAGCGAAAGGAGGCTCTTTTTACAGTGGTTGCTGGCTGCGGTGCCGCGCGCTCACTCGCTGACTGAGCAAAGGAGTGAACGATCCTCGGGAAGCTGGCCCCGCTCCGCGTCCGCGCAAGGGGCAAAGAACCTTTTGCAGGAGTGGCCAATATACAGTAAACACAGTGCGAGGCACTCCCAGCCGAGCCGCACGCACAACACGAAGGAAAGAAAGTAGACTAAAAAGATATCCGCGTTCCATCAATCCTCCCCCTCTTCTTTGCTAAGCTTACAAACAAAACTTTTTCCTCCTAGCGCACATCTCACACACTTCCCCTTGAGCCGTTGGCCAAAACCAATGAAAAACAAGAGGCGGGAACTATAAGAAAGAAAAAAGAACTGGGTGTGCGGGGAGAGGCTCTATCTGCGTTGCCTTCAGGTGTAGTTTTGTACCTGTCCAGTGCCAGTGATGGGAAGGGCCAGAAATTCCTGTCCAGCTGGCTGAGCTGAGTAATACGCATGTGCGCTTTTTCATGCACTTTCAGGGGGCCGCCCCTGTGGTTTCGTTTATCTGCTGCTGCCGCCACAGTGACGGTGCTACTGATTTACCTGCAGCTGTAGCGTTCCCGCTGTTCCAAGAAATGAGATTAAATCTGTGCTAGCAGGGGGAAAAAACCCAACATGTCATTACTAATCTATACCTTGGAAAGCTGTAGCTGAGCTGAAGTGGAGTCAGGAAACAAGCTTATTGTCCAGAGCAGCTTGTGCAACACCTTGGCCAGTCACTGGATTCCAGTAATCTTTTGAAACCATTCCTTTGTGTAAAAATCAAATCTTGTTACAACTTGAAGACTTAAAGCTCTTCTAAATGCTTTGTCTTTGAACTGGCAAAAAATTACAGTGGTGTAAATTTGCTTGTCAATTCCTATTTTACCACAGACAGTGCCAGCAAATTGTGGTGGTGTTATTAATGTATGCAGGCCATGCAAAGGACTGAGATTGAGGGATCACTCCTGAGATTTGTTTTTCTCCCATTCCACCAGTCTACTAGTACATACAAACAGAGCCTAAAATATTAATTCACATTCCAAGTACTCTAGGACACCATAGCATCTACATTTAAAAGCAGTCCCAGCAAAAGCTGGCAGATATGACAAGATTGTGTCATGAAGAGACAGAGAGAAAGCACTCTCATGCTTCACTAGGAAGCCCCACCATTACCTACATTGATAGGTACTTCGAGGCTAATTTAATTTAATTTAATTTAACACTCTCTGGATTGACTAAGATAATTAACATGTTTGGGTGGGAGTGTCTATCTTGAAAAGACTAGAGACTATCATGAATGGTCAGAAAGTTAGTGTCCATTTACCAAAGAGAAAGAATATGCATGCACCCACCTGGAGTGGCTAAATAGGTGCTCTGGTAATTAGTAGAACTGTTGACAAAGTGGATCAGATTTTATCTGTGTAATCACTTTTCTGACTCATTGCAGTCTTTTCAGATATCATCTTTTCACTGATTTGTAAAACAGATCATTATTTCTTTATTTATTTGCAATGGATAAACATTTTTTCTTCCAGTAGCCCTGTACCTACTGACCCTAGCTCCTCAACCAACACTGCTGAATTGTGTGGCTCATTTATCACCAGGTTTCCAGATACTGCAACACTAGCAGACTCCTTATTGGATCATGACCAATCTGGTAGGTTTATTGAAGAAGGCTGAACAAGAGAAGCTGGGAAACCCTGTTTTCTGTGGTTTTTCCATACTTGGTTTGATTTAATTTTATAATGTTTTCACTATGTCCAAATATATTCTGTTTGCTCAGCCTAGTTATTAATGACTAATAAATATGGCAGCATCATTCATGATTTGCTTGAAATTATATTTGATTACTTATCCAGTTCATCAATTGAGGAGGGTATATACAGCGTAGAATTTTCTCCATCTTTATGCTTTTCATTTGGATGTTAGAGTTGCCTGTGTACCTTTATCATACCCAGGAAACTTTTTATTAGGATACTGGACAAGAATATTCTTTTTCTAGGCTTTTTCACTGTGGATTGTTCCAGTAGATTATCAGCAAACAGAAGTAGATAAGGATGTGTTAGAGAACAAAATGTCTCCTATGCTGTTCACCACAATCTGCATTCAAAGATTAAAGATTCATTACAGAGAATTGCAATAGAAAGATAACATGGGACAAAAATTTTGAGAAAAATAGACAAAAAGAGCTCTTCTGTTGCTAGTTTAACAGAAACTAGTTTCTGTCCCTGTATTTACACAGAATTTACAATATATTTTGGCAGTCAATAACAGTTATGATCCCTTTCCTCACTACTTACTCCAAAGCTGTAAATACAGTTTGAAAAGGAAATCAAAATAGCTATTCCATGAGTAAGAACAATATATTATTGTTTAAATATTGTAAGAAGAGAAAACCACTTAGGGAATCTGTTGAATAAAAGTGATGCTAAAGATACATTAAAGGGAAATAATGAGAGTATAAGCAAACAAAATAAAAGAATTTAGAATGCATACTTTATTGAGAAGGATAAAGAGCAGAAACCATGTTGAAAACTTACCTTCATATAAAGAATTTGAAAAACTGAATTTAATAGTAATTTCAAGAGATGAGGGTCTCAACATCTTTTTTGTAGTATGGTGATGAAAATAGTTTGCAGTATTCCAGAGGGGGGTCCTTCTAGGGTTTTATAAAGTGGTATTAGTACTTCATGTGATGTTGATTCTATGCCTGCTTATACAACCAAGGATTGTATTATCTTTTTAAGCTGCTGCTGCTACTGCACACTGCTGGGTCATATTCAAGTGAAGATTCACTAGGACTCCACGATCCCTCTCACAGTTACTGTTTTTGAGCCAGGTCTTGACTAATCTGTACTTATACCTTTGATTTTTTCCCCTGCCTAAATATAAAACTTTGCTTTTCTCCATATTGAAATTATTTTGTTGGATAGGGGCCGTTGTCTTCAGCTTGTCTTCCGGGGTGTTGACTATTCCTGACAGTGTAGTGTCATCTGCAATTTTGATGAGTTCCCCTTCTCTTCCCTCATCTAAGTCATTGTAGAATATTGGACCTATAATGGAGCCTTGTGGTACCCCATTACTTACTTCTCACCATGCGGATGTAGTACCATTAAGGACTACTCATTGAGTATGGTTTATCAGCCAGCTACAGATCTGGTGATGATGTTGTCTATCCCACATTTTTCTAGTTTACCAAGAAATAGATTGTGGTCTACTTTATCAAATGTCTTACTGAAACTAAGTATACTATGTCCACAGCATTTCACTGGTCTATTTATATAAATCTAAACTAATCTAAAGTAAAACTGATTCAAATTTCCAGTATAGGGTAAATTTCTGGTGAAAATTATTGGTACATGAAGTCACTTGTAAATTTTTCTCTATATCAGCAACATACTCCACAGAAATAGGTTAAAATGAAAAACATACCCAATTCAAAACATACTTAATTGCAAATTAGTAGCTACAAAATAGTAACTTTGATAAGAGGCAAAATAAAATCTTTTTTTTCTAATCTTTAACTTTCAAAGCTAATTATTATTAAAGACAGTATAATAGTAATCACTAAACCTTGAGAGCTTTCTTTCCATTACAACCAGTGAAAAGGAAGAGAAAATGATTAAAGTTCCCTTACTAAGACTTGATTTGACTTGAAGGGTGTTGTTGCTTGTCTTTTATGATGCATGATTTAATCTTTTTATGATTCCATTGCTATACGTTTAATTTATAATAAGCTATTATGACTTATTATCATGGTCTGGGCAAATACATGCCTACCTTCATTTAACAAGTTAAGATTTAATAAATGGTACACATGGAGCTGGATTCCAAATACTATCTCACAATAGCTGGATAAAATTTCACATAATTCAGTTTAATTAACTATCCATCAAACTATTAAATTTGACAGTAATTATCTCATGTTATGAGAATTTCAGAAGTATTGTTTTAAAAATATAAATACATTGATGCTTTGTCACAGAAAACTCTCTGACTTGACAAACACGGAAACAGACATCCTGAAGAAACAAACAATGTGTAAATAACAAAAACATCTAAAAAGAAAGAGGAATAAAAATACCAAAATCACCAGGTCTAATATCAAAAGAGTTGCAACAAATGTAGGGATTCTGGTGACCTGACCACTCTTTTCTATGCTGACATGAGAATGGGGCAATAATATTGTCTGGTTGCTTAAATATATGAAAAGTGACAGTCCAAGATTACATGGGATACTGTTTCTATTTCCACCAAAAAATAAATTCCTCTGGGATATATTATTGAATCTTCCGTCTTGCTAACAAAGTTAGCAAAGCACTGTGGTAGTGAGGGTACAAGATCTTCCATGTTGCTACAATAAATGTTTTCTAAACAGTTGGCATGGAAGAGTGATGTCCCAAACTGGTCTGTTCGTGTAAATGTTGAAATTTTGCTTAGATTGTGCTTGAATATTGGTATCAACAGTGTTTGGTTTCAGCTCACTCAAAGCACTCTTCAGGTTCTTAGGATCAAAGAATAACATTTTACATTTATGTTAATGCCTGTCTTCCTATAAAGACATAAAGTTGCACTTCAAGGTCAAGGTATTTAGAATACTGTCTTAAAAAAGTAATTTAGTCCAGTATATCAAGCAGCAAAACCAGACATGAGTTTTCATTGAAATTAGGCCTCATTTCCATTTCAGGAGGGAATTTTATGCACCAAGAAGAATGTATAAATATAGATTGAACTGTCCTTATGAGCTTAGCTCACGAGTAGCAAAACTGTATATTATATAGCCAGGATTCCTCTTCCTGTTTCTGAAAATTGACATTGTATCACAAACAGAGTTATTTCCAAAAAATAACTCAAAGTACCAATTGTACTTGAAAGTATATTAGCTTTGGTGATAATTTGTCTATGCTACAGTTTCCACTTCTCCATGGTTGGAAAGCTACAGGGCAGTCTCGAATATGTTAAATTTATCCCCACAATAATAGATAAGATAGCTTGCCCAACTCATCAAGAGAAAAGGACCACTTTGATAAATAATAAATTCTTGTGGGCCAGAACAAAGTTCTGCTGCCAGTGGAATAGTGGAAGTGCAGCAGCAAGACTTAAAAGATGTTCAGCAACCTATCTTTTGAGGAATGAAATCTCTATATTTATTCCTTTTTTAAAAAAGGATTTGCATACAAGGCTGCATACAGTTCACCTAATTAACATTGTACAGGTCTGGGATTTAGGACAGAGGCTCTGTCTCAAGTTGCTGCAGCATCAGCATTTAAAAGAACAGTAATAGAACAATGGTTTTCTGATGAGGAGGGGGAAGTGAAATAGGTTCTTTCAAAATTTGAGCCAGCAAATTGACACGAAGAAGGATGCTAAATTGCAACTTCACTCTTTTATTAAGTCATTACAAGTATAAGCAATTTTAGCAATTATTATTTTAACCTTATTTTAAAATAAACTGATCTCTTCTTTATATATCCTATCCCTTATTTATAAGCAAATTCATAAAGCATAGTAATTTTAATCCTGATAGTAGAGTTTACCAGAGATAATGTATCTCTTTTACTCTTGATCAAATAAATCAACTTTGTATGCATTCCAATGCATCCAACTTTGTATCCCACCAATACGCGGACAATACTCAATTGTATCTGTCCGCCCTGTGCCAACTCAGTGAAGCAGTTGACGTGATGTGCCAGTGCCTGGAGGATGTGAGGATCTGGATGGGGGTGAACAGACTGGCCCTCATCCTGACAAGACCGAGTGGCTTGTGTTTTTTCCTCCCACAAATTGGCTTAGTATTCCATCCCTCAGGCTGGGGGGTGAAATTATACGCCCCTCAGACATGGTTCACAATTTGGGAGTCCTCCTGGACCCACAGCTGATTTTAGATCACCATTTGTCGGCTGTGACCAGGGGGGCGTTTGCCCAGGTCCGCCTGGTGCACCAATTGTGTCCCTACCTGAACCGGGAGGATCTTACAACAGTCACTCATGCCCTCGTGACCTCAAGACTGGACTACTGCAATGCGCTCTACATGGGGCAGCCCTTGAAGAGTGTTCGGAGATTCCAGCTGGTCCAGAATGCAGCTGCGCGAGCAATTGTGGGTGCACCCCGGTACACCCACATTACACCTATCCTCCGCGAGCTGCACTGGCTACCTATTGGTCTCCGCATACGCTTCAGGGTTCTAGTTATTACTTATAAAGCCCTACATGGTATTGGACCTGGGTACTTAAGAGACCGCCTTCTGCTGATTACCTCCCACAGACCCATTCGATCCCACAGATTAGGCCTCCTCCGTATTCCATCTGCCAGCCAATGTCGGCTGGCAACTACTCGGAGGAGGGCCTTCTCTGTGGCTGCCCCGGCCCTTTGGAACGAGCTCCCCATGGAGATTCGGACCCTCTCCACCCTTCAGGCCTTCCGGACGGCTGTGAAGACCTGGCTGTCCCAGCAAGCCTGGGGTTGAGTCCCCCCGCCTACTCGAATTTGCTGTGTCTGTTGTGCTTTTAAACTGTTTGTATTGTCTGTTTGTCTTTGTCTCACTTTTTGTAATTTCCCCTCCCTTGGCTTTGTTCAGCCGCCCTGAGTCCCTTCGGGGAATAGGGCGGCCTACAAATTGAATAAAATCCAAATCCAAATCCAAATTCCTTTTATTTCTAACAATCTTGATCTTTTGTCACTTCAAACGTCATCTTTTCACTTCTTCTTTGTCCCTTCTTATAATATTCTTCAACTCTTTACTCTTTAACAAGCCTCTTTTGTAAATTCAATATAAGAAAATTTTATCCAGATCACTCTCTTGGTTTATAATTTGTATATCCGTTTTAATAATTAAATATGATGCAGTTTCATACAATTTGTATGTTCATTTTAGAACCTTTTCGCATTCTTGTAATTTCTCCATTTTAATTAATTTTCAAATCAAATTCAGTCTTGTCAGGTAAAACATGTCCTCTGCCCAGTGGTAAGATGGGCAGCTATATAAATTAGATAAATAGTCCTTATTCTTCATTCTCCAAGGCACTGGGGTGGGGGGGAGACAAGAAACAATGGTTGGAAATTAATCAAGGTGAGAAACAACCTAGAATTAAGGAGAAACTTCCTAACAGTGAGGAAAATTTACCAGTGAAACAGCTTGCCTGCAGAAATGGTGGGCGTTCCATCACTGGATGCTATATCTGGGAGGCGAACCTATGGCACGCGTACCACAGGTGGCACGCAGAGCCATTTGCCTTGCTTTCCCTGTCAGCTGGCCAGCTGCATGCACTGGACAGCTGAATTCAGCCTTTTTAAAGCCATTTTTCACTCTCCCCAAGCTCCAGAGGCTTTATAGGAGCCTGGGATGGGCAAAAGAGCCTCCCTGCCCTCCCTGGAGGCCCTCCGGATGCTTCAGGAGCTTCTCTGAAGCCTCCAGAGCGCAAAACCCTGGCCCTATGGGCAAACGGGAAGGTCGGGAATGGACTTCTGGTTTGCTCGTTGGATCAGTTTAAGCCCTCCGGAGGACTGTTTGCTCATAGGGTCGTTTTTAGTCGAGCCGAGGAGCCGAGGTGGCGCAGTGGTTAAATGCAGCACTGCAGGCTACTTCAGCTGACTGCAGTTCAGTAGTTTGGCTGTTCAAATCCCACCAGGCTCAAGGTTGACTCAGCCTTCCATCCTTCCGAGGTGGGTAAAATGAGGACCCAGATTGTTGTTGGGGGCAATATGCTGACTCTGTAAACCACTTAGAGAGGGCTGAAAGCCCTATGAAGCGGTATATAAGCCTAACTATTGCTATTGCTATTGCTATTAGTCCTCCGGTGGCTTCAGGGAAGCCGCCTGAAGGTCCCTGAAACCTCCGGAGGGCTTAAACTGACCCAACGAGCAAATAGGAGATCACTTCCGGTTTACTCGTAGGTTCTTTTTATGCCCTCCGTAGGCTTCAGGGACTCCTCATGAAGGTCCCTGAACCTTCCAGAAGGCCTCTGGGGGAGTGGGGAGGCTGTTTTCATCCTCCCCAGGTTCTTATAAAGCCTCTGGAGCCTGGGGAGGGCGAAAAAAGCATGCAAAAAATGAGAGGGAGCGCTTCTGATGCGTGCATGCACACTGGGGGGGGTCACACATTGAATTATGGCGACCCCCCTGCACTTCTCCACTTATGGCACACGAGCCAAGGAAGGTTCGCCATCGCTGGGCTATATCCATGATGGCGAACCTATGGCATGTGTGCCAGAGGTGGCATGCAGAGCCCTCTCTGTGGACACGTGTGCTGTCGCCATCTGCTCTTCCGAATTCAGTCGTGAACCTGGACAGCTGGTCTAGTGAGCATGCGCACACTGGCCAGCTGCTGTCTTTTGGGTTCCAGCACGCACATGTCCACCTTTCCAGCAACAAGTGCTGAAACTGGAGCACACACGTACGTCAGAAGAGAGCAGCTGGCTGATGTGCATGTGCGTTAGACCAGCTGTCTGGTATGCATGTGTGTGATGGAGCCCAGAAGTGCAACTGGCTGTTGCGCACATGTGCTTTGGACAGCTACTCTCTTTTGGATTCAGGTGCGCACGGGTACTCCAGTTTTAGCACTCAATGCCAAAAGATTAACTATCACTGGTATATACAGAGACTTATCTAAAAGATAAGATAGAGATACTTATCTAAAAGATAAGATAGAGATATCTTATATCCAAGGTGGTGCAGTGGTTAGAGTGCAGTACTGCAGCCACTTCAGCTGACTGCTAAGCTGCAGTTCGGCGGTTCAAATCTCACCGGCTCAGGGTTGACTCAGCCTTCCATCCTTCCGAGGTGGGTAAAATGAGGACCCAGACTGTAGGGGCAATCTGCTGACTCTGTAAACTGCTTAGAGAGGGCTGAAAGCGCTATGAAGCGGTATATAAATCTAACTGCTATTGCTATTGCTATTTGCTTATCTTCTATTTCTGGTGAAACAGGAATGAGTAATAATAATGCATCTTTTTCCTTTTAGCAGTTCTCTTTCTAACTACTTTCAATTACTGCCAATTAACTGATCATGTAAGTTTGTAATGCAACTACCAACATTGGCTAAAAAGAGCAAAGTCTGAAAAGAAGAACACTTTTTATATATGAATAACTAGTTCTACAACATTTGAGAAATGTTAAAAGTTAACTGGCTTTATTAATTTAAGAGGATGTGGAAAATTCCCTACAGTAACCACTCTTTTTGCAGCTTATCTGGATGGATTGTTCTCCTGCAGCAATATAACTTTCATATATTCCAGCACAGCTCCTTTCTTCCATGTTTCTGTCAAAGGAATTTGGACGTAGGTTGTCCAAAACTGAAAAGGGCATCACTTTTCAAATAACATTATTTTAATTTTTAAAGGAGCATGTTAATTTTTTTTCCAGTTTGAAGAATACCACAGACACAATCCTCAAAGTTCAGAAACCAGATTTGTCCCATAGCCAATTCCTGTCACTTTGAGATGTAAGAATGCATTTATTTATTTAAAAATAACTATTTATCAACTTGAAAAATATAACAAAAGCTTATTTCTTAAAGGAAAAATATTACAGTTATCTTAGACAGGAAGAAATGCGGTCATTAAATTGAATATGCTACCTTTTAAAAAACATTATTTTCTTCTTCATATGATTCCAAACTTTCTTGAAAATAAAGTATTCAATGACTTGTACAGATAAATAATGTTTATGGCCAAATAAAAACCCAAAAATTCAATTCCAGACTTCGTAGGAATTAAGAGAATGAAATCGCCTAGCATCCCCAAACTTCAAATTATAATTTTGTCACTTGCTTAACATGATTTTAGAATAGATTATATCTCCTAGTGGCTTCATCTCTTCCCTAGAAGGGGCAGATCTTTCAGAGGGATTGAATGGATATATCTGTCTTCATAGGTCTCCTATACAGGTTGTCCTCAACCTATGGCCATAATTGAGCAGAAAATTTCCATTGTTAAATAAGACAGTTGTTAAATAAGTTTTGCTCCATTTTACAACCTTTCTTGCCACAGTTGTTAAGTGAATCACTGCAATATTTAAGTTGGTAACTTGATTGTTAAGTGAATCAAATGAATTTGCTTGTCAGAAGATCACAAAAGGTGAGCAAATGACTCTGGGGCACAATCATAAATACATAGTAATTGACTGGGACACTGCAGCCATCATAAATACATGGTAATTGACAAGTGTCCAAATTTTAACGATGTGACCATATGGATGCTACAATGATTGTAAGTGTTAAAAACAGTCATAAGTCACTTTTTCTGTGCCATTTTAACTTCAAACCATCACTAAACAAATGAATAGTGGACTGTCTCTAGAAAGTGCAACTCTACTTATCCCCATTGCCCATTGAACTCTGTTCATTGCCCCAATTCCTTGAGTATTTCCATTTCACACTGTTCATTTTTCCCTCAGTTGTGAGATTTAAAATTATTAGAATATCTTCTTTTCCAAAGTTCAGAGTGGTACATTTTCATCTCTAGAAATATTTTTGTAACAAACCAAAGATGGTAACCAGAGTGTCAACTGCTTGAAATTGTTCTGGCAGCTGTATTAGGAAGCATTAACTGTGGAGCTGCTGATGAGCACAAAATTATTATTTTTTTAAAAAGATTTCTGTCAGAATATAACACAGTGGCAAAGATTCAAATCTCCTCACTTTGACTAGATAAGAATATATAGCTTTCCCCACATATATGATATTATGTAGCACTTTTATGTTTTTAATATATATATAAATGTTTAATGTGCTATGTGTTCTTCCTTTAGTTAACCTCAATTAATCTTTCAATAATCTTGTCAATGAGACGTGAATCTTTTGCTGTGCATGGATTGAAGTTGAGAGAATAGTCATTTACCAAATGCTCGTGTGAAATTCAAACTAGCAAATGTTCACAGGAGATATTTGTTGTGCTTAAGAATTGATGAATCAAAAATGACAAGTACAACAACAATTAGTAAAATGAATAGAAAGGCAATATCCAATCCAACATCACAACATCTTCACCCTCAAATCAGCGCACAATTGAGAGCACACTGGGTATACAGAAAGCAAGCTTAACAACGAACCTTCAGTGTATGCAAGATGCATTAGCAATGATACAAGAAACAATGCTGAAAACACAAGAAACAATTACAAAAAATCACAAAGAAACTAGGAGAAATCATGAAGAAATTAAACCAGAAATGGGAGAAATGAAGAGTGAGATTAGACGAATAGATGATAGAACAGGGAAAATACAAAGTTAAATAACAAAAAATGAACAAAAAATTCAAAAAGTAGAAACAAAGGTAGAAAAAACAAAGAAGAGAATAGAGATGGTAGATGAGAAGGTGACTATACTAAACAGACAATTAGGGGAAAATAGTGTTTCTGAAACTTGAAAAAGCTGGCTTCTTTCTGCGCTTTCAAAATATAGTAGAAGAAAAGGAGGAGGATTTAGGGGAAACAATCACAGAGATTGTTGTGAACATATTACAAAAGAACAAACAAGAAACGAGAAGGGACATAGACGAGGTGTATCAAATCCACACAAATTATGCCAGGAGACACAGGCTCCCAAAAGAAATCCATGTATGCTTTGCTAGAAAATCGGTAAGAGATGAAGTATATAAGAAAGTGAGAGGAAAAACAAATAACATATAAAGGAAGAGAGATAAAACTCCTCAGACTAATCCTGAAAATAGTGACAGACCAGAGGAGGTAATATCACTTCCTTACACAACAACTAATAAGGTACAAATGTAGTGTTCAGATGGCTCACACCAGAGGGAGTGATGATTACCTGGCAGGATAAAAGATATAAAATAGACACAGCCGAGAAAGCACATGAGTTCTTTAAACATCATTTCCTCGCTGAGAAAGAATAAGAAAGTAAAGAGGAACCAGAGAGTAGAAGTCAAGAACAGTCAGTTGAAAACAGGGAGGAAGAAAGAGAACAAAGAAGAAGACAGGAAAGAGAACAAATAGAACAAGAAGGTAGTAAAATAGGAATAGAGACAAGACACACAAGGAAACTAAGGGTGGCACACAAATAACACCATGGAACAAGAAATTAAGTTACTCTCACTAAATATAAATGGATTAAACTCACCGGAAAAGAGAAGGCAAACTTTGACTAGATTACAAAAATGGATATGGACATAGTATGCCTTCAAGAGGTACATATTAAAAACCAATATAACAAACTTCTAGAATATCCAAAGTTAGGAAAACTATTTACAACATTAGCACAACAACAAAAAGAGGAATTGCAATATACATCAAAGAATGGATAAATGCAAAAAAAAAATGCAGATGAAGAAGGGAGGATTTTAATGATAGAAATAGAAACACAACAAAGAAAAATTCTTCTCACAGCAATGTACGCCTCAAATAAAAATCAAAAATAATTTTACAAGAAAATGCACCAAAAAATAACAGAAATAGAATATAAGGATATATGTCTAAGTGATGACTTCAATGCTATAACAGATATCAATGATGACTACAAGAGTAACAAAAGAAATAAGAAAAAAAGAATGCTACCATCTATCTTTTTTGAAATGGTGCAGGAATTGAGCCCGAAAGATGTATGGAGAGAAAGGAATATAGGAAACAAACACTTTACATATTATTCAAACCCCCACAAATCATGATCAAGGATAGATATGATTTGGTCAACCCAAGAATTGAGAAGAGATACAGAACAGATTGAAATAATGACAAACACCTGGGTGGATCACAACCCAATAAAAATAACATGGAAAAGACCAAAAAAGAAAAAGAGATGGTCAATGAATCAAAGAATAGTGAAAGATAAATAATATATAAAAATGATAGAAAGAGAATTGAAACTTTTCTATGAAGTAAATAAGAAAGAAGAAACATCATTACAAAATTTATGGGATACTACAAAAGTTTTTACAAGAGGGTTGACAATAGCATATTTGGCAAGGAAAAACAAGGAAAAGAGACAAAAACAAGAATCATTAGAGGAAGAACTTAAAGAATTGGAAATGGACCTGCAAAAAAACCCACAAGAATAAAAAATAAAGGAGAAAAAAGAACTAATAAAACACAAATTAAATTTGATGACACAAAAAGAGATGGCCCAAAAAAATCAAATTTGCAAAACAAAAGTATTTTGAAAATGCGAATAAAGTGGGAAGATGGTTAGCACACAAATTGAAAAAAGAAAAAAAGAATAATACATCACTTACAAGATGAAAGGGGAAACATACAATACCGGAAAGAGGAAAAAAAAGAGTACAGAAATTTTTCGAGAATTTGTACAGCAAAGAAAATATATTACAAGACAGTATCGAACAATACTTAAATACAAGGAATCTACATGAAATTGAAGAAGAGAGAAGAGAAATGCTAAACAAAAAAAAAAAAAAAACCACAGTGATAGAATTAAAGGAAGCATTGAAGAGACAAAAAAATAACAAAACACTGGGCCCAGACGGTATACCTGTAGAATTTTATAAAGCCATGCAAGAGCAGACAGAAACAGTGATTTTAGACTTATTGAATGAAGCACTTATAGAAGCAAAGTTACTAAAATCATGGAGGGAAGCATTGATACCCAAAGACAATTCGGACCACCAATAAACAAAAAATTACAGACCAATTTCTTTACTAAACGCAGATTATAACATATTTACGTCAATAATGGCAGAGCGAATTAAAAAATATTAAATGAAATTATCCACACAGATCAAAACAGCTTCTTACCAAAACATCAATTAAAAAACAATATGAGGATAATTATAAATACACTAGAATATTATGAATAGAATCTGGGAAAACAAGTTGCACTGGTCTTCTTAGATGCCCAGAAGGCATTTGATAACTTGAATTGGCATTTCATAATTGTACAGTTAAAAATAATGAGATTTGGAGAAAAAATTATAAAAATGATAGAATCAATTTATTCGAAAGGAGTGAGACAGGGTTGTCCATTATCACCTTTATTATTTATACTATCACTGGAAGTTCTACTAACAGAAATTAGAAACAATCAAGAAATAAAGGGATTAACAATTTAAAAAGAGGAATATAAATCACAGGCCTTTGCGGACGATATGGTATTCATATTAGAGGATCCATTAAAATCAGGAATTAAATTAATCCAAAAATAGAGAAATTTGGTAAGGTAGCAGAACTTAAAATTAATAAGAACAAAACAAAGATCATTATGAAGAATTTTACTAAAAAACAAGACCAAGAATTAGAGGAAAACATGGGAATGCAAATAGCAAAAAAAGTAAAGTATCTAAGAATTTGGCTGACAGGGAAATGCTCAATAATTAAAGAAGATAATTATGTTAAAATGATTCAGAAAATTAAGAAAGATCTGGAAAATTGGAGGAAACTACAAATATCCTTAATAGGAAGAATTGCCATCATTAAAATGAACATACTACCAATTTTTTTATTTTTATTTCAAGTGGTGCCGATTAGCCTAGGGAAAATGTTTTTCATAGATTTAAATAAATTAATTGCACAGTTTATTTGGTCAGGGAAAAAAAACCACAAATTAAATTAAAATTGTTACAAGACAGTAGAGGAAGAGGAGGATTTGGATTTCCCGATTGGGAGCTTTATTACCAAGCAGCAGCTCTCACCTGGATAAAGGACTGGATCAATTTAAACAACAAAGATTATTAACAATAGAAAGTTATAATTTGGAATTGGGTTGGCACGCCTTTACCTGGGATGGGAAAGACAAGATTCATAGCTATTTCCAAAATCTCTACTACAAACAAGGTTAAAAATAAAAACAAAACATTATAATAAAATCCCAACCTAGCTATCTACCATGGAAGCTCTGCTATACCAGAACGTATTGGACATAAACAAGATAATAAGATATAAAGACATATTAGACAACCAAGAAAGGCTAAAAACAAGGCAGGAACTGAAAAACAAGGGAACAGATATTGCCTGGTGGCCATATTTACAAATACAGACAAGGTATAAAAAAGACAGGAAAAGAGATGGATTCTATAAGGATCTGCAAGAGCTGAATAAAATTTTACAGGGAACCGAAGAAAAATTGATTAAAAAATATATCACTACTTATTAAAATTTAAAATGGAAGAAGAAACTGTGAAAGAAATGATGATAACATGGGCGATAAATTTTGGGTATAGTATAGAATTGGTGGAATGGGAAAAAATTTGGGAAATAAACTACAAATTAAAACTACAAATTAACGATGGCAATGGCTTATAGGGAGAACATGTACAAGATGTTCTACAAATGGCACCTTCCACCAGCGAGAATTGCAAAAATGTTCCCAGAATGTTCACCTATCTGCTGGAAATGAAACAAGCAACATGGAACATACTACCATATGTGGTAGATGTGCATTAAATTGCACTAAAACCTGAATTACTTTGTTAGGGATTATAAAAGGAAATTATGAAAAAAATAATAGATAATTTTACACATCATTATGGCAGTAAGAATTATATTCGCACAAAACTGGAAAAATAATTATATACCAACAGAAGAAAATGTAATTAAAAAAAATATTGGAATGTGCAGCAATGGATAGGCTCACGAAAGAACTAAAAGAGAAAGACGAATCTGAATACTACTCCGTAGGGATTTATTGTACAATTGGCTGGAGGAAAGGAGGGGAAAAGCAGAAAAGCAAAAAAGAAAAGAAGAAAGAT
Organism: Thamnophis elegans; assembly: GCF_009769535.1. Classification (NCBI taxonomy): domain Eukaryota; kingdom Metazoa; phylum Chordata; class Lepidosauria; order Squamata; family Natricidae; genus Thamnophis; species Thamnophis elegans. The sequence goes on from NC_045558.1 coordinate 75,218,530, forward strand.
CAACAAAACAATAGACAACTACAAAACCGGAAAAGGATTAAAAGATTGAAATATGAGATAGACTATAGCAAATAAATATTACACAAAATGACGTAAATGTAGTAAAAACTGTTACACATAGAATATGTAGAATATTGCATATAGAATGAAAAAAAATGTATGAAATAATGTAAATGCACAAATATATAGTCATAGTTATAAAAGATTTAATATATACTTTACAAAATGACATAAATGTAGTAAAAACTGCTATACATAGAACATATAGAATATTATATATAGAATGAAAAAAAATGTATGAAATAATGTAAATGCACAAATATATGAAGTCATAGTTTAAAAAGATTTATTGGTATAGATAAAACAGACACAACAGATAAGTAAAAAAAATATAATGTGTTGTAAAGATGTGAAGTTTGTACAAACAAAATAAAATTTATATATATATGTGTATATGTGTGTGTATGTGTGTGTTGTATTTGTGCTGATAAATAAATAAAGGGAGACTAGTATGGATCTATTTCAAGCTATTTAGCTCTCATCAGCTAGCCATACCCTTACTGGGATTTGAACCTGTGCTGTATTATATATTAAGCAGTTGTGTTAACCACTAAGCCACAAGGTTCTCCTCCTTATCAGCTGAGCCAGGGAAGTAGGTATGTATTTAGTGTCACAACCCCTGGTATGCCCAAATATGGGAGGAAGCAGACTGTGTGTGTGTGTGTGTGTGTGTGTGTGTGTGTGTGTGTGTGTGTAAATAAATAAAATGAATCAATGTATAATTCTACTATCCAGCCTTCTCCAACCTGGCATTGAGTAAAGCTGGAACTGTTTGTAACTCTTAGAATTCCAAACGCAGGCATTCTGAGATTAGAGCAATTCCAAAATATCATGACGGCATCTAGAAGGTAAATGTATTAGTCAGATTTTGTTGCTCTTCTGAATTGCTCACCTGGTTTGTATGTGTATAAAAACAGAGGTGCTATGAAAGCCAATTTACATTATGTTCATTAGGTGCTTTTAAATCTCCTTTTTAATCCTGGGTGTGGTATTTAGAAGCTTGGGACTCTTGAAAACAGAATTCTGAGTTCAGAAAAAGGTTAAGCAATATGATACTTAATCACACAGACACTTACTGGCACATTCTTTTTAAAAACAAAAAGGTGAGATCCTCTTTCTTGCTCCCAAATAATCACTAATTGAGGATCTTGATCTTGGGCAGAGTATAGTCACATCATTTTACTACCTGAGGTAGAACAGTATACACAAGGGATAAGACTAATTTTATTTTGGTATCAATACTGTCCCCACTCCCCCCGTGGATAAAAATACACTTGGATTTTTATTTACTGGTACTTAATTTAAGTTATTATTAATAAAATAGTTTCCCACATTTTTATCCCAAGTGCCTGGGTAGTGCCTGGAATGCACTACATTGTAACATCCTCAAACCCCAAAACTTTAATCTTAAATTGTCTACTGTGAATCTCACCCCATTCCTAAGAGGTCTGTAAGGGGGAGTGCATAAGTGCACCAGTGTGCCTACCATTCCTGTCATACTGTTCCCATCTATTTGTACTAATTTCTTACATATATACATATACCTGCTTATACTTCTATGTTTATATATTATAGTCATACTTGTTTTCTCATACATGCTTGACAAACCAAAATAAATAAAATAAAAATAAAAGTGCCTGTTACCATTTTAGCTCTTCTCAAAGCTGACTCACTTTTATCAATGCTTGCATCAACTTCCAGCTCACAATTTGCCCAAAAGAAAAGGGGGGAGGGTTGGTAAATTTCTAGGGAGGAAGGAGGGCTAAGGAATGTATGAGAAACTTCTGCTGCCAGAGAGAAGATATTGCATTTTTGGCACCCAACAACAAAAAGGTTAGCCATCACTAAGCTAGACCCTTCCAAGTCTAAATGAGAGGTTCCGCAGACAGTCATGGAGAATAAGAGGACTAAAATCCTGTGGGACTTCCAGATCTAGATGGACTGGCTAATGTATTATTAGCTAATCAACCATACACTAGTAGAAGAGAATGACCTAAAGGCTGTAGTAGTGATATATATAGTGGTGCCAAGTGACAAAAATATCAGGAAGAAGTATGAAAAGCTAGAGAAATACCAGAGCCTGAAGGAGAAACCAGAAAGGATGTGTAAAGTAAAGGCCAAAGTCATGCCAGTGGCAATAGGAGCATCCAAGGCTGTGAGTACTAAACTGGAAGCGTGGCTCCAACAGATCCCAGGAACAACATCATAGTCCAGAAGGGTTTAGTGCACAGTACAACTAAGATATTGTGCAGAATCTTTAAATGCATGAACTGTTCATAGCATGAGCTGATAAAACAGTTAATCTTGAAGTTGCTTGTCCTTGTCAGCAAGCAGTATTAGGTATTTAATATAATTATTACATAATGAAACAGATATCATGAGAATCTCATATTGATATCGGTGAAGGCCATTAATGAATAGCTTTAACTAGTTTAACTGAAATGCCTTTATATTTATGCAAAAAGTTTTATACTACTAAGTGAGTTTTTAAATTTTGTGTCCTGCTTGTGGGCTTTCTTGATTGAATTTTGTGACAACTAAGATCCTAGATGAGAGAGATGTATGTCGGATCCATCAAGGCTTTATCTTCTTATGAGTTGTACTATCTTAGACAGATAGGTTTATAACTGTAGGATATAATATATCCAATATTATAACCTTTTGGCAGCATCTACTTTCTTATGAATCAAAGAGCAATGAACAAAGTTCAGTTTGAAGCTGATAATGTTTTAATTAACATTATCTGACAGGAAATGTACGAGACATTTTTTAAAGACTTGTTTTTGTTCCTTCCAGTGACATTCACACATACATTCATATCCAAGCTATCTAAGTGAGCCTGTGTAGAAATAAAAAAGTAAAAAAGAAAGTCATTAAAAATCATACATAACTATTAACATTAAACATTAACAGAACATCATGAAGACTTAGAAATTCAGATCAAATTTGAAAAACATGGAGAGACATGCATTGTTTTTAAATTGAAACAGAGAAAAGCAAGAAGATAGCAGAGGTTGTATTCAGCCAGTTTTGACAGGTTCTGGAGAACTGGAAATTTTGAGTAGTTCAGAGAACTGGCAAATAGGCTGGACCCACCCTCGTTGCCTCCCAGCTGATCTTCTTTTGTTGTCCTGAACAGGAGAATGGAGCCGGAAAGCAGGTTAGTGGGATAGGAAAAGAATGGGGATTTTGCAGTAACCTGCCATCAAGAATGGGGAGGGAATAGGAATTTTGCAGTATCTTTCCCCTGCCATGCTCACAAAGCCATGTCCATAAAGCCATGCCACACCCACAAAGCCACAGCCCACAGAACCAGTAGTAAAAATTTTTGAATTCCATCACTGGTAGATAGGTATATGCAGTACAGTGGAAAGAATTTCAGGGAATCTAAAAACTAAACAGGCATTGTTCCAATTTTAAAGTTTTTGTTGATTATTTTTATTTTAGATATAAGCATCCATAATCAAAAAATGATTGCAACACTATTAATTATATAATATGAATTAACAATTGGTACACATAATAAAAGAAAGGGAAAGGAAAGAGAGAGGGGAGAAAAAGAATCTGAACAATTATCTTATGAGTTGAACAATTTCAAAATATTTGATCATATTGATCAAAAATCTTTTTTTTCTGTCTCTCTTAAAAACAACCCTTAATTCAAATATTTGTAAAGGGCATATGTCAGTAATCAATAACTGTTTCTTATTTTGTTCCAAGTACGAGTGTTGAAAGAGTACAGCAGCCTTTGAATTTTTAATGTCAAATTGCAATACTTACTCCCACAATAAGTCTGTTAATAATACTGTTACAAAACTAGATATTAAGAGAAGATAGTAGACTTCTCAAGACTGTTTTCATATAGAATTTGTATATTACCTTCTGTGTTTACAGATCATTTTTCTTCAACCTCAACTAAGTGGGAGGTACTGGTTCATAAAAAGAATGAGATTATTCTCCTTCACTTTCATTTTCTGGCTTCAGTCACAATGTCTGGGACAAATATAAATGTCTGATTTACTAAGCACTGGAATCAGGAACTGGCATAATTACTTAACCTTAAAATTGTCAGAAGAATAATTTGGGGTTCCAATTCCAGATACGGCTGCACAAGGATAAATAAAAATGAAATCCAATGAAGCTGTGAGCAAAGAAGAAATATTTAATCCTAAAAGCAAAACAGTTTGCTTTTAGGTGCAGGCTGTAGAGAAATGCAGTACAGCAGCAGATTTTTATATGGGGAGCTTTTCCAGGGTGAAGTGTCTATGTGCTAATTCTAGGGTGACACTTGAGAGGTGTGTTTTTGTGTATGTGTAGATACCATATTTTTAATCTTGTGAACATGCAGTTCCTCTGGGAGACCTAATTTAATTAACTCTGTGTTTGCAGAACTTATCCATCAACATGTGGATTAGGTCTGGATAATTTATTTTGGGGATTTGAGGAAGTTTGCTTAATTCTAATTGATTAACTTTGTTTCAGCTTGACTTGTCAATTATCTAGTGGAGACAGTGATTCTCAGATATTTGTGGATTCTGTTCATATTTTAAGGGAAGAGGGAAACAATAGAATAGAATAAAATATATTTGGATATAAAATTTCTCATAATCACCATTTAAAACCATATGTTTTGTCTATTTGTAAATAACATCATAAGGGAAATATCTTTAAGAAGAAGGATTCATTAATTAACACTTAGAAGAAAAGCAATAGTATAGTGCTTCAAACTGTGCAATCCTATTATAAGCTAATTATCCCAACAAGGGATAACCCCCACAATCTGCCATGCCCAGTCTTTCACAAGTTTTTCCTGGAGTTTTACTTGATGGGGGATCATTTAACATCTTGTTTTGCCCATATGCATTGTGAATATATAGTCCATCAATAAGAATTGCATCTATTAGAACATGCAATAATTACAAGTATATAAATGAATATCCAAATTTTCAAATCTGTTATTAAGTGCCTATTTTAAGTTCCATATTGATGTTATTGGATATTTTTTAGACCTATTTTTCTCAATTCTGTCCACCAGCAAGAAAGCAAGTTCTTCTTTTCATATATGAAATGTATAAACCATCTCTCTTAGGGAAGCATTCTCTTGTTAGGCCTAGACTAGGTGAGGGTCATCAAATCATTGATTAAGGTTCAAGATGGCTTAATTTCAAAGTGGCTTCCACTCCCATGATTAGCAGGATACAGATTAGTTGTTAAAAGAATACTTTAAAAATGATCAGTGCTATAATTAATTTAAGATGTTTGCAACCTCAGAATCTGGTAAGTCTCCTGTCTTGAGTCTTAGCCCTATTGCCATACTAGGATAGGACTATTTACATTCAGTTATATTCTAAGGCAAGGCTTGAACTGTTTTTAGTTGAACTGTAAAGATATGTAATACTTTCCCATTTTTTAATAATTACCCAGAATAAGATCTTGCAAACCTGGGTACATCTTCATCCTTGCCAGATGCCATGTTAAGGGACAAAAATGAAACCCACTAAATGTTCTCACATGACCTATTTAGGATTTTTTTTAAAAAAACAGCTAAAACACAAGTAAAAGGGAAAACATTACATAGTTTTAGATTTTTTTTTCTTACTGGCCCACATGGAGCCAATGATGCTAAAATTTATTTATTTGTTTGTTTGTTTGTCAAACATGTACAAAATAGCAGGTATAAGTATGAACATAAACATGAACAAATATTCCTGGGATGGGATTATTGAGAGAGGCTGAAGTGCAAATTTGTATTGGAGGCAGTACAGACGTTTAGACAAACAGTACAGAGATTAGGCAATAACAGTTGAGAAAGCAAAAAGTAGCTTTTTTGTTATGGCTAAGAGACAATAACTTGCCCGAAGTCATCCTGTCCGCCTTCATAGCTAAGGTAGGACTTGACCTCATATTCTTTACTTTTTAGTTTGGTGTCTTAAACCAAACTGGCTCTCATCATAAATTTGTTTACCTTCTTTTCCTTGGCTTTGAGAGAAAAGAAAACAAGTTTATCACACAGTTAGCAACAGCCACTCTCCTCTTTGTAATTCCAAATGCATTATTTAGGATACATCAATTAAAATGCAAAAATCATTTAGATTTTTCTACATAACATAAGCTAGCTGTCAGGCCTGCAATTATATTCCTTTTAGAATTTTGGCCTGCCACACTTTCTCTTATTTCATTATGCTGTTTCATTAGTATATTTTAAAACAGAACTTTTTTATTTTTCTTTTAAAAAAAAACACAAATATGTCATCATTTGTCAATCATTAAGACATTGAAGTACAATTTTTTTTGTTGTGTGTACCCCTCCCTCCCTCCACCCCCCCACCCCCCCTCCTCCTTCCCCCCCCCCGACTTCCCAGAACCCGTACGCAGTATGGATTTTTAACTAACACAGTCTAAAATCTATTGAGAAAAAAGAAATAAAGAAATTAATGACATTCTAGATTGACCTTAGCTTCTTCTTACTGAACTGACTTTTAACAGTTTAAATCATTTCTGATCTTAAGCATAGGCTAACTGGAATTTCTTAGTCCCGTATTTATTTTGTATATAGTCAATCCATTTTTTCCAGTCTCGTTTATATATCTCATTTGAATGATCTTTGAGATATGCCGATATTTTAGCCATTTCGGCTAAGTTTGTTACTTTCAATGTCCATTCTTGGATTGTAGGCAAGTCTTCCTTCTTCCAATATTGCGCCACCAACAGTCTTGCTGCAGTTATCAGGTGCAGAATCAAATTGGTCTCTACCACTGTAAAGTCAGTACATATACCTAGTAAAAATAACTGAGGAATAAACTTTATCCTTCTTTTAAAAACATTTTGCATGACCCACCATATTTTTATCCAAAATGCCTTAACCTTTTGGCAGGTCCACCATATATGATAATATGTAGCGTCGAGAGAACCACACCTCCAACATTTAGGCTGTACATTCGGATACATAGAAGCCAACTTTTTAGGATCTAAATGCCATCTATAGAACATCTTGTAAAAATTTTCTCTCAGATTTTGAGCTTGTGTAAATTTCACATTTCTTACCCAGATTCTTTCCCATGTATCCAACATTATTGGTTCCTCAATATTTTGAGCCCATTTTATCATACAATCTTTAACTAATTCTGTTTCCGAATCCATCTGTATTAATACATTATATATCCTCTTTATATGCATTAAGCTTTGATCTCTTATTTGTTTAAACAGATTATCCTCAACTTGGATAAAACCAATTTTTTGGTCTATTTTCCACCTAGCCTGTAATTGCCCAAACTGGAACCATGTTTGAACTACCTTCTCCTCTTTTAATACCTCTAAAGATTTTAATTGTAATACCCCCCTTTCCGAGGTAAGAAGCTGTCTGTAAGTAATTCTGTCCTGTTTTTGTGCTGTATTCATATTTTCAATTGCGTGTCTAGGAATTGCCCACATGGGTATCTTGTCATTTAATTTATATTGGTATTTCTTCCAAACCCGCAATAAAGCATTTCTTAAAATATGACTTTTAAAATTCTTATCCAATTTTTTGTTGAATAACAGGTAAGCATGCCAACCAAATACCAGATCGTGTCCCTCAATATTCAATATTCTATCATTGGTTAAATGAGTCCAATCACTAATTACAGATAATGCCACTGCATCATAATATAGTTTTAAATTAGGTAGTTTCAATCCTACTCTCTCACGTACATCTTGCATTATTTTCATCTTTACCCTCGGCTTCTTTCCTGCCCACACAAATTTGTTGATACCCTTCTGCCATTCTAAAAGGTTCGCATCTTTTTTAAGTATAGGTAACATTTGGAAAAGAAATAAAAATTTTGGTAAAATGTTCATTTTCACTGCCGCTATCCTACCCAGCAAAGATAAGTGCAATTTCTCCCATTTTTTCATCTCTGTCTGTATGCTATGCCAAAGTGGTTCATAATTATGCTTATATAATTTCCCATTTGAAGTTAAAATGTTAACTCCAAGATATTTGACTTTTTTAACTACCTCACATCCTAGCATCACTCCTAATTCTTCCTTTTGTTTAATATTCATATTTATAGCTAATATTTTGGTTTTTCCTAAGTTTATTTTAAAGCCCGACACTTGACCATATTGATTAATCGTATTCATTAAAACCATACTGGATTCCTGCGGTTGTTCCAATATTATGACCAAATCATCCGCAAAAGCGCGGACTCTCTATTCTTGCTGCCTAATCTTGATCCCTTTTAAACCATCCAAGCCCCGTATTTTATTCAACAATACTTCCAAAGTTATAATAAACAATAATGGGGACAAAGGACAGCCCTGTCTTGTACCTTTTCCAATTTGAAAAGAGTCTGTTAAACTTCCATTGACTATGATTTGTGCTGTTTGCTGTTGGTATATTGCTTTAATTGACTGTAAAAAATTATCTCCTATCTGCATTTTTTGCAGTATCTTCAGCAGAAATTGCCAGTTAACTCGATCAAAGGCCTTCTCAGCATCCAAAAATATAAACGCAGCAGGGATCTGGTTGTTCTTTCCCAAATATTCTAATGCATTAATAATTAATCTAACATTACTTTTCATCTGTCTCCCTTGTATAAAACCTGTTTGGTCCGTATGTATCAATTGTTGAATGACCAACATTAACCTATTTGCTAATATTTTAGTAAAAATTTTATAACCTACATTCAGTAATGAAATAGGTCTATAATTTTTGGGTTGAGTAGTATCTTGATCTTCTTTGGGTATCAAAGATATAAACGCTGTCTTCCAAGATGGAGGGACTTTACCTTCCGTTTGAATCATATTAAATAATTCTCTAAGAGGTTCTACCATTTCTAACTGTAAGTTTTTATAGTAAACCGCTGTCAAGCCATCTGTACCTGGTGCTTTCCCTGACTTTAATTGCTTAATTACCTGCAGGATTTCCCCCGAGGTTATTGGTTGATTCAATTTTTGCCTGTGTTCTTCTCTAACTAAAGGTATTTTCTCTTTGTCTAAATATTTGTCTATGTCTAAACCATTAATTTTATCCCCTTTATACAGTTCTGTAAAAAATTCCCAGAAAGCCTTTTGAATCTCTTCCTGTTGAAACACCTCCTTCCCTCTATAAATCAGTTTAGATATATTTCGAGTTTTCCTTTTTTTCCTAATCTGATAAGCTAACCATCTGCCAGGTTTGTTTGCATTACAAAAAGTATTGTGTTTTGCATATAATAAATTAGTAGCTACCTGGTCAGAGATCAACATGTCAAATTGAGATTTTAATATGTTAATAGCTTCCTTAACCTTTGTATCGTCTGGGTTCATTGTTAACTCCAGCTCTTTTCTCTTAATTTCCTCTTCCAGTTCTGTTCGTTTTAACCCTTGCTTATTTCTATGTGTTTTATTTATATTCATCAAAACTCCTCTCATATACGCTTTGCTTGCATCCCATACAAATTCCATAGATGTACCCTTATTCATATTCAAAACAAAATATTCAGATAGTAATTTTTTACAATCATTAATATACTTTTCATATCTAAATAAGTTTTCATTCAATCTCCAAGACCTTCTTGCCTGCACTACCCTTCCCAACTCCATCCAAACTGGGTTATGGTCCGAAAGGACCCTAGCTGCAATCTTTGTTTTCTTGACCCTAGAAAGCAAATCATTAGTGGTTAGAATAAAATCAATCCTTGAGAGGGATTGATGCCTGTCCGAGAAGAAAGTGAAGTCATATTCCTCTGCATTTCTTTCTCGCCAAATATCTCTCAATTCAAAATCATCCATAATGTCAAAGAAAGATTTGGGTAACTTTGCTCGCATCTTGGTATTTAGGCGGGAAATCTTCTTATCTCTCTTAGTGTCTATCACTCCATTCCAGTCACCCAATAGTATACAGGAACTATAGTCCCACTGTACTAATTTAGCATGAAGATTTCTATAGAATCTATCTTGCTGTTGATTTGGAGCATAAATTCCCAAAAGTAATGTCTTTTTCCCTTCTAAGATTAAGTCTAAAGCAATATATCTTCCGAAGGGATCTGCTTCTATTAATTCAGCTTTCATATCTTTTCTTAAGTATACAACTATACCATTCTTCTTTTCCATAGCAGAAGCTGCAAAATGTTGACCAAGTTTTGAGTTGATCAAATATTTTTGATCAGTTGACTTGATATGAGTTTCTTGCAAACAAATTACATCGTTCTTAAACTGTTTGAGATAATGAAATATTTTCTTCCTCTTCTGTGGAGAGTTCAGTCCGTTGACATTCCATGTTAAAATCTTAGTTGTCATCTTTGGTTGGTTGAAGCATTTTTAGAGCTTCCTGCACGGCCTGTTTAACCTTAGGTCTAGCTCCTCCCACTGCTTCCAGATTTGTTATTGTAGTTCCTTGATCGATGGCCGATGATTGTTGATGCTGTTGCTTTTTAGCTTGTTTCTCCATACGTCTAGTAGTCATGCGGCTAGGTCTTGGTTCCATAGCACCTTGCACTTCTAGAGAAGAGAGATGCTCCATCTTGTCTGGTGGTTGTGTAGTTTGCTGTCTATCCTGTCCTTCTTGTGGTCTTTCTCTAGGTCCAGATGGTGCAGGGTGTCTGGCCTTCAATATATTATAATAAAAATCTCGGGCTTTCCATACAGAGTTGAGGCGGTACCTTTGCTTATCAAATGTAAATATGATGCCAAATGGTGCATCCCATCTATACTGTATCTGACGATTTCTGAGTTCTTCGACCAAAAAAGCGTAGTCTCTCCTGGCTCTTAACATTTGAGGTGGTATCTCTTTCAAAACAGCCAGGTCTTGACCGCCAATTTGAAGCTTAGTGTTATAAGACGCTTGCAGTACCATATTTCTAAGCTCTCTTGTAGTAAAATATATAACGATGTCTCGAGGAAGCTGCTTCTGCTTTGCCAGCCAGGAGTTAACGCGGTAAGCTTTGTCAATTTGCCAGTCTTGGTTGGTCCCTGGTCTTCCCATCAGGTGGTCAAAAGCTTCCGATAGGATCTCTTTCAGGTTCTCCTGTTTCTCCTCACGCAGCCCCCTTACTCTTAAAGCGAACTCCATTTGTCGGTACTGTATCATAATAATTTCTTTTTCAGCATTTTCCACTTTTTGTTCCACCACCTCTGTTTTCAATGTCAAGTTAGCATTGGCATCATTAAGAACCTCTAGAGTATCTTCCACTCCAGAAATATGTTCTGTTAATACAGTTACAAGACTCAGCATGTCGTCTCTAATTTTATCAACCTTAGCCTCAAATTTCTCATACAGCTCCTGTTTAAGTCCTTTTATTTCACTTTTAATTTCTTCTTTCATTTCTTTTATTTCCTCTTTTCTCTCCTCTCTATTATCTCTAAATTTATCTTCCATTTTAATTGTCTGTGCATTAAGAGCCTTGCTTATATTACTCAGGAAAAAATCTTTCGTTAACACATCCCCAGCAGGGGGCATAGGAAGCGGAGGCTGCAGCTTTGTGCCAGGCACTGAGGATGTGCCCCTGGAAGTAGAGGGTGACGACTTCAAGTTAATATTTGGTTTTGAGGCCATTTCAAAATTTATCTGCCTGCAGTTAATAAAACTCTATTGCCTGAATATGCAGCTTTAAGTAAAGAGGCTTTTATTTTGAAGTTTAAGGCTTGGCAAAACTTTCAGTGAGTAAACATTGTAACAAGACCGTTCAGCAGATTCATCACCATTTAACTTCCAGATAAGCAAGGTTAATGAAGGAGTAAAATTCTTCTATTGTGAAACCAAAACATATGATAAGCAATCTCTTTTGTTTTGAATTCTTGTGAGGATTAGCAAAAAGTGTTCGTTATTACCGGAGAAACCAGCCTGCTCGGCGCCATTTTAAAAGCCTCTAAGTAAATAATTTTTCGGAGGAGAAAAAGAAAAGAAGCTAAAATGTTGATAAACAATTATTGTCCACGCAGTAAATGGATTCAGCTCGTGATAAGATTAAATCAAACAAAACTTTGAGCAGAGTGGGGGAGACCTACTTTGTCCTGCACAAGGCAGTTTGAAGTTCCCAGCACGGACAGCCGTTCTGCCTTGGGCTAGCCCCCCTTTCCTTGCAAGCACAAAGCTGCAAAAATCGAAGAGCATTTGCCAGCAAAACAGTTTCTTCTTTCCTTCTTGCCTGAAGGATAAGAAAACCTGATAAGACGTCAGATGGAAGATCCTCTAAACAGGTACGTAGCCAGGAATTCGGAGGCAGCTGATTTTTTGCTGCCACCACCAGCAGGCTCCTCCCAGGAAGTCCCTGTTTCATTAGTATAGTCGATGGGAGGGGGGAATAGAAGGAGTAGGATTGTGGAATGTATTGTTTTCATTCTTTACTAGAAGCCAAGGTCATCCTTTGTCTCCACACCGGTACACCTGACCGGAAGCAACGGAGTGTGGATGCCAGCATGGAAGAAGAAGACTGGACCATGTGATGGATTGTGGGTGTGGGGACAAGATCATGAACTTTTAACTGGGTGGAATTTTGATGTCATTTCCAGTATTGGGATTTCATAGCATGATGCCAACATGTCTGTCTTATTAAGTTGGAACTTTAAGGATAGTTTTGCCTTGGTCTCTGATTTAATTCTGCATGATATTTGGAATGCTGACACTAGCTTTATATCTCCTGACTCTCTTATCTTAAACTTTTTTTTTATTACTGACTATTGTAGAAAGTTAGCACCCACCCATCTCCAACAAGAATGAAATATTCTAGAAAATATTAAAAAGGCAGAATATTATATTTCCCTAATATAAAGGAGAAACAAGCTCTTGAAAAGCAGCCGCTACCTTTGCTAATAGCCCTAGCAGGACTGGGCCAGCCTATCTTCAGCTCCTGGGTGATGGGATTAAGACATGACCCTCCAGGACATAATAGAATTATCTACCAGCAGAGGTCGCCTCATGGCACAACCAAGCCACTTTATTGCATCACCAAGCAAGGTTCAATACAATACAATACAATACAATACAATACAATACAATACAATACAATACAATACAATACAATACAATACAATACAATACAATACAATACAACACAACACAATACAACACAACAACACACAACACAACACAGCACAATAGAAGAGTTAGAAGGGACCTTGGAGATCTTCTAGTCAAAACCCATGCCTAGGCAGGAAACCCTATACTGTTCCAGATAAATGGCTAGACAACATCTTCATAAAGACTTCCAGTGTTGGGGCATTCACAACTTCTGGAGGCAAGCTGTTCCACTGATTAATTGTTCTAACTGTCAGGAAATTTCTCCTCAGTTCTAAATTGCTTCTCTCCTTGATTAGTTTCCACCCATTGCTTCTTGTTCTACACTCAGGTGCCTTGGAGAATAGTTTAACTCCCTCTTCTTTGTGGCAACCCCTGAAATATTGAAACACTGCTATCATGTCTCCCCTAGTCCTTCTTTTCATTAAACTAGACATACCCAGTTGCTGCAACCATTCTTCATATGTTTTAGTCTCCAGTCCCCTAATCATCTTTGTTGGTCTTCTCTGCACTTTTTCTACAGTCTCCACATCTTTTCTACATCTACATCATCATTTAAATGGTTGTCCACTAGGACTCCAAGATCCTTCTCATAGTTACTACTATTAAACAAGGTACCACCTATACTGTACCTGTGCATTTTGTTTTTCTTGCCTAAATGTAGAACCTTACTCTTTTCACCATTGAATTTCATTTTATTAGATAGTGCCCAATGTTCAAGTTTGTCAAGATCTTTCTGTATCTTCTGGAGTGTTGGCTATTCCTGCCAGCTTGGTGTCATCTGCAAATTTGATGAGTTCCCCATTTATTCCCTCATCCAAATCATTGATGAAGATGTTGAAGAGTACTGGGCCTAAAACAGAGTACTGGGCCTAAAACAGAGCCTCCACTGATTACTTCCCTCCATGTAGATGCAGTTCCATTGAGGACTACAGGTTGAGTATGGTTGGTCAGCTAGTTACGAATCTATGTGGTGGTGATGCTGTCCAACCTTCATTCTTCTATCTAGTAATAGGTTATGGTCTACCTTATAAAATTCCTTACTGAAGTCCAAGTAAACTACAGGTGAAATTCGAAAAATTAGAGTATCTTGCAAAAGTTCATTTATTTCAATAATGCAATTTAAAAGGTGAAACTAATATATGAGATAGACTCATTGCATGCAAAGCAAGATAGTTCAAGCTGTGATTTGTCATAATTGTGATGATTATGGCTTACAGCTCATGAAAACCCCAAATCCACAATCTCAGAAAATTAGAATATTGTGAAAAGGTGCAATATTCTAGGCTCAAAGTGTTCCACTCTAATCAGCTAATAAAGCCATAACACCTGCAAAGGATTTCTGAGCCTTTAAATGGTCTCTCATTCTGGTTCAGTAGGAATCACAATCATGGGAAAGACTGCTGACCTGACAGTTGTGGAGAAAACCATTATTGACACCCTTCATAAGGAGGGAAAACCTCAAAAGATAATTGCAAAAGAAGTTAGATGTTCCCAAAGTGCTGTATCAAAGCACATTAATAGAAAGTTATGTGGAAGGGAAAAGTGTGGAAGAAAATGGTGCACAAGCAGCAGGGATGACTGCAGCCTGGAGAGGATTGTCAGGAAAAGGCCATTCAAAAGTGTTGGGGACTTTCACAAGGAGTGAATTGAAGCTGGAGTCAGTGCATCAAGAGCCACCACATACAGACGGATCCTGGACATGGGCTTCAAATGTATTCCTCTTGTCAAGCTGCTCCTGAACAACAAACAACATCAGAAGCATCTTACCTGGGCTGAAGAAAAACAGACCTGGTCTGTTGCTCAGTGGTCCAAAGTCCTCTTTTCTGATGAGAGTAACTTTTGCATCTCATTTGGAAACCAAGGAAACCAGAGTATGGAGGAAGAATAGAGAGGCACACACTGCAAGATGCTTGAAGTCCAGTGTGAAGTTTCCACAGTCTGGGTTTATTTGGGGAACCATGTCATCTGCTAGTATTGGTCCACTGTGCTTCATTAAGTCCAGGGTCAACGTAGTCGTCTTCCAGGAGATTTTGGAGCACTTCATGCTTCCTTCCGCAGACGAGCTTTATGGGGATGCTGACTTCATTTTCCAGCAGGACTTGGCACCTGCCCACATTACTAAAAGCACCAAAACCTGGTTCAACGACCGTGGATTACTGTGCTTGATTGGCCAGCAAACTCACCTGACCTGAACCCCATAGAGAATCTATGGGACACTGCCAAGAGAAAGATGAGAGACATGAGACCAAACAATGCAGCAGAGCTGAAGGCCACTATTGAAGCATCCTGGTCTTCCATAACACCTCAGCAGTGCCACGAGCTGATAGCTTCCATGCCACGTCGCATTGAGGCACTAATTGCTGCAAAAGGGGCCCAAACCAAGTACTGAGTACATATGGATGCTTATACTTTTCAGAGGTCCGATATTGTTCTATGTACAATCCTTGTTTTATTGATTGCATGTAATATTCTAATTTTCTGAGATTGTGGATTTGGGGTTTTCATGAGTTGTAAACCATAATCATCACAATTATGACAAATCACGGCTTGAACTATCTTGCTTGACATGTAATGAGTCTATCTCATATATTAGTTTCACCTTTTAAGTTGCATTACTGAAATAAATCAACTTTTGCACGATATTCTAATTTTTGGAGTTTCACCTGTATATCGACGGTATTCCTCTGGTCCACAAATTTTGTCACTTTGTCAAAGAATGCAATAAGATTAGTTTGGCATGATCTGTTTTTGACAAACCCATGTTGGCTTTTGGCTATTACTTTGTTTACTTCTAGGTGTTCGCTAATTTGTTGCCTGATTATCTTTTCCAGAATCTTTCCTGGTATTGAGGTCAGGCTGATAGGTCTATAGTTTCCTGGATCTATTTTTTTCCATTTTTGAAAATGGGAACCACATCAGCTCTTTTCCAGTCCTCTGGCAGTTCCCCAGTGCTCCAGGATCTTTGAAAAATATAGCTCAGTGGTTCTGAGATTTTGTCTGTCAGTTCCTTCAGAACCCTGGGGTGTAATCCATCCGGTCCTGGTTATTTGAACTCATCTAGGGTAGACAGGTGCTCACTTACCATTTTCTTCCCTATTTCAATTTGTGTTCCTAATCTGATTTTTGTGGTGCTGTTTTTGATAAGTTGGACTGTTTTATCCCTTTGTGTAAAGACAGATGCAAAAAATGGGTTGAATAGTTCTACTTTCTCCCTGTTGCTTGTCACCTTTTTGCCACTTTCTCCCAGCAATGGACCAATTATTTGCTTAACCCTTTTCTTGTTTTTAACATGTTGGAAGAAGCTTTTTTTGTTATTTTTTACTTTTGTGGCAAGCCTTATTTCATTGTGACCCTTAGCTTTCTTTACTTCATCTTTACAGGCTCAAGCTATTTGCTGATATTCTGCCTTAGTTATGTCCCCCTTTTTCCACTTTTTATATTTATCCTTTTTGTCTTTCAATTTGTCAGAGTTCTTTATGCAGCCATGCTGGTTTCTTTTGGGGGATGTTATTTTTCTTCTTCTTGGTATTGTGCTAGACTGGGCTTTTGTAATCTCATTTTTCAAAATTTCCCAAGCTTCTTGAGTTGTTTTCCCCTTGAGGATTCTCATCCATGGAATTCTTCCCATGCTCTCTGTAAGTTTATTGAAATTAGCTCTCTTAAAGTCCAAGACTCTAGTTTGACTTTGTTCTACTACTTGTGTTTGCAAAATGTTGAATTCCAATATTGCATGGTCACTTGCCCCCAGGGTTCCTGTGTCTTCAACACCTTCTATCATTTCCTCTCTGTTAGTGAGAATTATGTCCCCTATTTTCTTGCCACTTGTATGATTCATGCACATGGTATGGCATTCACTATTAAATGCTTGGTTTTGCTTGACAGCAATGTTAATCTTTTTTGAAAACAATTTTTATTTGTTTTTGAACAAGGACAAAACATAAAAATAGAAGTAAAAAAACATCTTCCATTACAAATTGTAGAAAGTGTGTCAGTTGGTTACAGTATTTCCATGCATCTCTTCCATAGTCACCACCTGCTTTTCATATCAAATCGCATATTTTAAATTCACCTATATTCATGTATATCACAATTATTATATCTCAACTTTAATTTGACTATAATTGTTTTTACATCCTTTTATATATAATATTCAAAATCTAGAATAGGATTATATGATAACATTCCATTAAATATCCTAAAATCACAATACATCTTTATAAAATATTCTAGATAATCTGTGGGATGGTTTAGGTCCAAATGGACCATCCAGCGGCAGGAATTGGACTGCGATCTTGGAGCACCAAGATCGCACTTTGTGCTGTCACAACATTAGCTCTCTTCTCCAGCAGGAGTGGTAATCTTACCCGTATAAACATCTATGTTACATGCACTGATAACCCTATGAGTTTTAGATCGCTGCGGACAGAAATGTTCTGTATCAATTAATTCTCTGTCCCTGCTGTTCAGTTTAAATGTTTATCCAGAAAATCTGTGAATTTAATGCCAAGTAACTCAGTTCCTTTCTTGGATGTGTGCAAGCCATCTCTTTTGTACAGTTTTTCATTGGACCAGCTGCAGGCATTATGACTAATAAAATCAAAGCCTTCCCTTTTACACCACTCCTTTAGCCACACATTAAACTCTGCTACATGCTGGCCCTTCCCTTTTTGTTCCTTATATACTGGTAAAACATCTGAAAAAGATAAGCCTACAACCTACATTACTAAGTTCACCCCAAGTTCTGGAACTCATTCTTCACATAAAGTACATCTTTTTGAGACAGATCATTTGTGCCAAGATGTATAATAGAATCAATGTTACAGTCCTTACTTGCATTCTTGACTATCTATCTTAAGAATATGCCTCTTGTCTCTGCTGGCAGTAGCACCTGTCAGACACCTGACCTCTTTTAAAACCTCCATACCCTTTCTAAATTTACATCCCTTACAATTGAATCACCAACCAGAAGGTGACTTCTCTTTTTATATACCTTGCTCTTCTTGTGCGACTGATGTGTGATACCTGGGTCCCTATTTTGCCTTTCCAAAGAAAGTTCTTCATTTTGGACCACGAGCCCCTGCTTATTTGAGTCATCATTATCATAACTACCTTGACTGTCTCTTTAGTGTCCCCATTAATGTCAGCAAGGGTGCTATATCTGTTATGCTGGGTCACAGCAAAAGCTTTGTGTTTATGGTTCACAGCTCTCACCCTGCCAGATCCCACGGTTGTCCAGACTGCTCTTCTCCTGCAGGATCTTTGCGGTAGAGGGGGCTGATAGCGTGGCATCTCCATAGTGTGGAATGGCTGAATAGGGCACCTAATTTCTGCTTGGAGAGCACAGATTAGAGATTCTAGATAGGTAATCTGTCTATGTAGACTAGTAATTTGGTTGCAAAGGGGACAGTATCCAAATTTGAAAAGAGTACTACGAAAGACAGGTGCAAAACAGCCATTACATTGAACTAAGCTGGTCATTTTGAAATAAAATAAAATCAGAATCTCAAGTGCACTAATCCAGAATGTATTATTGCTATTTTGGTTTATAGATATATGATTTGCGTGCCGTTAGGTGCGCGGGCTAATACTCTTTGTCTCTCTGACTCCCCCCTTGTAGTCAGCAGTTCCAATCACCAGCCTCAGGAAAGTTCAAATGAAATGGTTCAACCAAGCTTATCTCAGACAACATCTACTATGACCCCTGCATAGCCTTCTGGGTGTTTGACAACCAATAGAATACATTTCTTGCACAGGAACAGGAAGCTAAAAGGCAAGGCCCAAGAGGGGGTATAAATACACCTCTCTCTTTACTCCATGTGATCAGTTGCCCAGGACCTCAAACCCATGTGGTCCTGTCCATCAATAAACCATCTTTCCAGTCAGCCTCCATTTTTCCAGTGTTTTTCTCCCCATTTGGAACTGAACCAGATGGATATTTCTTCCAACACCATATACAGTATAAGCCTTTTCTCCTGCTTCTTTTCAAAATCCTATTTAGATTACTCTTCTAACACATGGCATTCCTTTCCCAAACTTTCCTTTCCACATACAGTTACAAATGATTAACTTTCTTAAAAACAAAGCATGTACATTTATGAAAAGCAACGCTGTAAACATGGCAGCTATGCTTATAATGCTGATCCATACATTTCACTCATCTCTTATAGTGCAGTTTACAAATAAAAAGAGAGAATGGGGCTAGCATTACTTTTAATATACTTTGTAATGGAGTTTTGGAAACAAGCTTTTGCTGGGTTGTGGGTTTGCAATTTCTTCCTCTTAATTGGCATATCAGATAAGAAAAACTGTAAGTTAACGAGGATTTAATAGAAGAAATCAGCTGTCTAAATTTAGGAATATTAAATTATCTACCAGACTGTCCTTGCAGCATTGACAAGCAAATTACAGAAAGGAAGCTGTATTTGACCAAGATACTCACATAAGAATTCTTGTCCCATTTTTGGGGGGAAGGGATATGAAAAAGAAAGAAAGGGAGAAAAAAGATTTCCCTCCACATTGCCTTGCTGGCCTTGCAAAACAAGATGGAAAGATTATTCCTCATAACTTAGTTTTCATAGAGATTTAGAGGGCAGAAATATTTAGCTGTTGCAAAAAGCTTCAGAATAGACTGCAGAGTAGAGAGGGATTAAAGAATCTCTTCCCCTCCCCCTTTTTTTCTTTCAGCCTCCAGCTTTTACTTGGAGGCTGGTAAACACAGGTAAAGAGAAGTAACAGAAATACATATATTGCTTTTTATTGGTTTCCATTGGGGTTGGGTTCCTGCCAGTTCTAACCTCTTCTATAGAAGAGGTTCCACAAATCTACCATGCTGTTTAGAACCGGTTCCAGCTCCCTTCCCCCGCCTGTCAGCACCACACTTGCCCCGCCCACTGATTGGCTAGCTCACCAATCACCCCACCCACCTCTAAGAGTCCTATCTAAATCTTAAAGTCTTAAAGCTGTCAAGTTTGAACACCCCTGGTTTTTTTTTCTAAAGGGTTAGGGGTGCAAGAGTCTTGTAACTTGACAGCTTTAAGACTTGCGTGCTTCAAATGCCAGAGTTTCTGAGCCAACATTTTGGTTGCTAAGCAAGACTGTTGTTAAGTGAGTTTCACATATTTTACAAGTTGGCCACGGCCACCCAGCCACATGACTACCAAGCCACACCCACTCAGTCACATGGCTGGCAAGCCACTCCCACAAAGCAGGCCACACCTACAGAAGAGGTTCTAAAAAATTTGTAAAACAAACATAGTCTGTTTGATTTGATTTGATTTTGATTTGAAAGTTTATTTATATGCCGCCCTTTTCCCTGGGGGGACTCAGGGTGGCTCACAGTCCAAGAGGGAGGGGGAGACAAACTTTTTAACATATAAGACAATACATAATTAAAAAACACAACATTCATACCATTCGGGCGGGTTACAGTCTTAGCCCCAGGCCTGACGGGATAGCCAGATTTTAAGGGCTGTGCGGAAGGTCTGGAGGGTGGTGAGGGTATGAATCTCCACGGGGAGATCGTTCCATAGGGTCGGAGCTGCTACCAAGAAGGCTCTCCTCCGCGTAGTTGCCAGCCGGCATTGACTGGCAGATGGAACTCGGAGGAGGCCTAATCTATGCGATCTAATTGGTCGTGTGGAGGTAATTGGCAGTAGGCGGTCTCTCAAGTACCCAGATCCACTACCATGAAGGGCTTTATGGGTGACAAGTAGCACCTTGAAGCGTACCCGGAGATCAACAGGTAGCCAGTGCAGCTCGCGGAGGATAGGTGTTATGTGGGTGAAGCGAGGTGCACCCACAATCGCTCGCGCGGCCGCATTCTGGACTAGCTGAAGTCACCGAATACTCTTCAAGGGCAGCCCCATATAGAGCACATTGCAGTACTCCAGCCTAGAGGTCACAAGGGCACGAGTGACTGTTGTGAGAGCCTCCCGGTTCAGGTAGGGGCGCAACTGGTGCACCAGGTGAACCTGGGCAAATGCCCCCCTGGTCACAGCTGACAAATGGTGTTCAAAAGTCAGCTGTGGGTCCAGGAGGACTCCCAAGTTGCGGACCCTGTCTGAGGGGTGTAGTGATTGGCCCCCCAGCCTGAGAGATGGAACACTCGCCGAATTAGTGGGAGGGAAACACAACAGCCACTCGGTCTTATCTGGGTTGAGCACAAGCTTGTTAGCCATCATCCAGTCCCTAACAGCTTCTAGGCCCTGGTTCATCACGTCCACCGCTTCATTGAGTTGGCACGGGGCGGACAGATACAACTGAGTATCGTCCGCATACTGGTGGTATTTTATCCCGTGCCGCCGAATGATCTCGCCCAGCGGTTTCATGTAGATGTTGAAAAGTAGGGGGGACAAGACCGAACCCTGCGGCACCCCATATGTTAGGGGCCTAGGGGTCGATCTCTGCCCTCCAACTAACACCGACTGCGACCTGTCCGAGAGGTAAGAGGAGAACCACTGCAAA
Source organism: Thamnophis elegans (assembly GCF_009769535.1). NCBI lineage: Eukaryota > Metazoa > Chordata > Lepidosauria > Squamata > Natricidae > Thamnophis > Thamnophis elegans. The sequence goes on from NC_045558.1 coordinate 75,240,032, forward strand.
ACAGTGCCTCCCACCCCCACCTCCCGCAGTTGTCGCAGAAGGATACCATGGTCGATGGTATCGAAAGCTGCCGAGAGGTCAAGGAGAACCAGGATGGAGGCGTAGCCTCCATCCCTGGCTCTCCAGAGATCATTGGTCAATGCGACCAAAGCGGTTTCTGTGCTGTATCCAGGCCTGAAGCTGGACTGGAATGGGTCAAGATAACTAGTTTCCTCCAAGGACCGCTGGAGCTGGAAGGCCACCACCTTCTCAACAACCTTCCCCACAAAGGGGAGGTTGGAGACTGGACGATAATTGTAAGAATGGCTGGATCCAAAGATGGTTTCTTCAGGAGGGGTCTCACCACCGCCGCTTTAAGTGCGGGGGGAAAGACCCCCTCCTGAAGGGAGGCGGTAACAACCGCCTGGATCCAGTCCCGTGTCACCTCCCTGCTGTTAGCAACCAGCCAGGAGGGGCACGGGTCCAGTACACATGTGGAGGCACTCACAGCTCTCATGGCCTTGTCCACATCCTCAGGGGCAACATCCTGAAACTCAACCCAGCGATGGTCTACCAGATTATCCCCTTGCGTCTCGGCTGGATCTGCGAAATCGGAGTTCAAGTCCGACCGAAACCGAGCAACTTTGTCCGCTAGGAACTGGACGTAATCCTCAGCCCTACCCTGCAGGGAATCCCCCGCATCCCTCCTATTTAGGAGGGAGCGGGTTATCCTAAACAGGGCGGCTGGGCGCGACTCAGCGGATGCAATCAAGGTGGCAATATAAGCTCTTTTCACCGTCCTAATTGCCCTGATGTATTCCTTGATGCAAGATGTTAAAAGTGCTCAGTTCGATTCAGATTTATTGGACCTCCATAAGTGCTCTAGGCGTCTCTTCCGGTGCTTCCTCTCCCGGAGTTCCTCGGTGAACCAAGGTGGCCTCCGGAATCCACTGGCTCGGAGAGGCCGTAGTGGCGCAATCCGGTCAAGAGACTCCGTCGCTGCCGAGTTCCAGGCAGCAACCAGAGTCTCCACCGGACTGTGGGCGAGGGTATCAGGAATAACCCCAAGCTCCGTCTGGAACCTCAAGGGGTCCATAAGTCGCCTGGGGCGGAACCACCTGGTTGGTTCCTCCTCCCTACAGTGGGGGTTTGGTCTCCGAAAGTCAAGCCTCAGTAGGCAGTGGTCTGACCACGACAGGGGTATGATCTCATTACCCCTCAGACCAAGATCACAAGTCCACTGCTCCGAGAGAAATACGAGGTCGAGCATGTGACCCGCTGAGTGGGTTGGGCCCCGAATTACTTGGGTCAAGCCCATGGCTGTCATGGAAGCCATGAACTCCTGCGCCCCATCAGAGTGTTCGCCGAGCGAAGGCAAATTGAAATCCCCTAGGACCATAAGCCTTGGGAACTCAATTGCCAGCTCGGCTACCGACTCGAGGAGCGAGGGGAGGGCTGCTGCAACACTGTTGGGAGGCAGGTACGTTAACAGCAAACCCACTTGACCCTTGAGGTCCAACTTCACCAGCAGGGACTCACACCCGACAAGTTCCGGAGCAGGGATCCTACGAGGTGCTAGAGACTCTCGGATAACAATAGCCACACCCCCACCCCTTCCCTGAGCTCTCGGCTGATGGAGCACCTGAAATCCTTCTGGGCACATCTCTACGAGGGGCACTCCTCCCTCCGGGCCCAGCCAGGTTTCAGTAATACATGCCAGGTCTGCCCTCTCGTCTAAAATTAAGTCCCGGACGAGGGGAGCCTTGTGAACTACAGACCTGGCATTTAGCGACAACAGCCTGAGAGCAGGGTCCTGATTACTCGCGCCATCTGGCCTTGGAGTGGGACTCATAGGGCCGGAAGGAGGGATCTCTGTGACGTAGCGAGCCCTCCTTCCCCGGTAATGGTCTGCCCTAAAGTCCCCACCATATCTGCCCCTCCCTGTTACGACCGTAATGCTCCGGCCCACTCCCGTGTCCATAGTCCCCCCGACCACCCCAGTGACCCCCGCATTCCTCGGCAGGTCCTGCGAATCAAACATACTAATTCACTCACCCAGGCAGTCCCCACGTAGTAGTTAAAAACACAGAATACAACAATAATGGTAATAAAAAAGTGGGATCATTCACTCAATTACATACATATCACAAACATATCCCATACAAAGCAAGAGAAAAGAGGGAGAAAAAAGAAAGAAAAAAAAATGGCTCTCAGTGTTCAAGATGGTTAGAATAATTAGCGTCCAGTTATGGTCCAGAGAAGGTATACAGGGGAGTAACTCGTGTCCCCCTCTTCTACAGATCTGAAAGGGTCCAAAGAGTCCGGAGCAATTGAGGGAGGCAGGGGGCCTTCTTCCACAGGCGCTGTCCCAGATAGAGCCCCAAGGGTAATGGCGGGTGATGATGGTGATAATGTTCAAAGCCAGGTGGGGCTGTGCCAGCGGGTCTAAAAATCCAGAGGCCGCGGCTAGAGGAGGCAAGATGTTAAAATGCCACAGTAGGGGAGCGCTAAATGGCGGGTGGAAAACACAAGGGGAGACCCCACCGCAACGAGGACGGGCAGAGAGTAGAACAAGTCCAAAGAGCCACCTGACCAGGCAGGGACGGAGGAGGAAGGAGGCAATGCTGGAAAGGAAGTGAGGCCGAATAGGGAAGGGAGCCATCCAGAGGGGCCGACGCAGCATCAGGGAAAGCCAACCATCCGATCTGCCCAGTCCCAACACTGCTTCAGATCGTTCTCTCTCCTTCCGGGGCGATAGTAGCCCAGCGCAGCCCCAACAAAGCAGCTCAGTAAGCAGAATGAAATCGTCAAAGCCACCGAAAAACGCCACCGCTGCAGCCGACGTGGCGCCGCCCCCCCCCACCGCCGAGCAACGCAGGCAGCTCACAGCACACAGACCTCCGAAGTTGTGCAATCCGGGGTCGCCCAGAAGCGGCGACCCCCGCAAAGGTCTGGGCTCCACGGGTCCCCTGGATTCCGGACATCCCCAGGCCCTTCTTCGAGGTACGAATTGTTTGTTTTTTCGAGGTTTTTTCAGCATTTGCTCACCTTGTCAGACCGGAGCAAAACGCCTGGGAGCCATTTCCGATCTTGCACATGCGCAGAAGCTGTTGTTAGCTGGATGAACTTACCCAGGCTAGGTCCACTGGCCAGGTTAATCTGGAGTCCCATCTGGGTTGCCATATTGTCATAGAAATAATTTGAGGTTCCAAATTGAGCCGGAGCCATGCAAGATTAAATAAAAATGAGATCCAGATAGCTGTGAAGAAAGAAGTCATATTTATTCTTAAAAGCAAAACAGATTGATTTTAGGGGCAAGCTGCAGAGGAATGGAGTACAGCATCAGATTTTTATAGTGGGAGCTTGTCCAGGGTGAAGTGTCTACATACTTAGTCTAGGGAGGAAAATATGCATGTGTGTATAGGTGTTTATTTTGTGAATATGTAGTTCCTCTGGAATATCTAATTTAATTAACATTAATTTGTTTGTTAATTAATTAATGCAGACCTTATCTGTTGATATGTGAATTAGTTAACTTATTTGGGGGTTGGAGGATGTTTGCTAATTTTAGTTGGTTAACTTAGTTTCAGCTTGACTGTCAATTATCTAATGGAGACATTGATTCTCAGATCATTGTGGATTCTATTAATATTTTAAGGAAAGATGAAAACAGTATAAAAGAATAAAATATATTTGGATATAAAACTCCTCACAAGAAAGCTGGGGAGAGGGGTCAGGGAATGGAAAGGGAGGTCATCTTACTCCTTTAATAGAACTACCTTCTTTTCGAAACAGCTCTTGACTTTGTGAGTGAATTTGAAAAACATTTGAAAAACATACAGTTAATTGTTTATTTGTTAATTGATATTTATTCATCCTTAACTTCCTTTCTTATACATATAACAAAAAGTCTTTGAGAATCACACATGACTGTGTGACTGTTGTGCTTTCTTTTAATATGTTGTATTGTCTCCATGTTTGGAATACTGTTTGTCTTGCCCCCCCACCCTTCTGAATTGTGAGCCGCCCTGAGTCCCCCCAGGGAAAAGGGCGGCATACAAATAAAGGAGAGAGAATGTAAAAAATGATTGTTTTTTTAAAAAAGAAACTACCGTATATACTCGAGTATAAGCCGAGTTTTTCAGCCCACTTTTTGGGCTGAAAAAAGCCGCCTCGGCTTATACTCGAGTCTACAACTGGATCCGGCAGTGCTGTTGCCTGTTGGAGGAGGAGGAGGCGAACCAGCCTGCCATCGCCGGCCACCGCTAGCCCCGCCGCTCTTCCTGACCCCTTCCAAGCCCCACAGTCCAGCGGATGGAGCAGCGAAGCCCCGGGGCTTCGCTGCTGCTCCCCGCATTTTCTGCACGGGGATCCCTTGGAGAGGGGATTCCAGTTGCCGGGCAGAGAAGAGCTCTTCTGATGGGACAGGTGAGCTCCGAGTCGGGGCGGCTGCGGAGGCTTCTCCCGCGCCTCGGCTTTGAGGGCTCCATCTCCGCCTACTACCCGTTCCTTTTCGGGGGCAGCCGCCGAAGAGGTCGAGGAAGGAGAGGCGGGCGGGTCGTCAGCCCCCCGGCCGTGCTGCTGTTGCTGCTGTCCCCCTTTGCCCTGAGGGTGGTGAAGGAGATGCTCGCGTAGGCGGCGCAGAGCAGAGCCGGCCTCGGCGCTCACGCCCTCCAGGGGCTCTGCCGAGGAGCAGCACAAGTTGGGCTGAGAGGACGAGAAGACGCGGTCCAGCACGTGTTTTCGACGCCTCAAGCCGCCCCACCTGGAACTGACGACGACGCCCCCTGCTAACAAGTCCGCCTTGGCCGGCTGCTCCGCGGCGCGACTCCGCGGAAGCGACGACGAGGTGTCCGCACTGCGGCGTTCGGCTCCCGCTTTGCTGCTGCCTTTGCCTTTGCCCCCCAGCTGCAGGCTCCTCCACAGGCAGCTCTGGAAAGACGACGCCGGCTCCCCTTCGCCGGCCTTGCTGCTCCCTGTTGCTGGTGCCGCTCCGGGTTCCTCGGCTGCTGCCATTCTTTTCTCCCCGCCTCCCTCCCTTCGCCTCCACTGCCGCCTCCGCCTTTTCCACCAACCCCGCCGCCCATTACCGCTGCAAGCGCGGAGGCAGGAAGAGCAGCAGCGCGCGACGGCGGCGGCAGCGGCTTCAGCCCAGTCCGGCCGAAGGAAGAGGTTGCACTTGTTCGCTATCGCAGCGGGCGACCGCCTCAGGGGCTGGGCCTGGGTGGCTGGAGGGCTCCCGCTCTCGGTGCGTCGGAGGCCGCGAAGAGAGGAGCCGCGGCTCGGAGCATGGCAGGAAGCGCGGAGAGCTACCGAAGTTTCGACGCGCCTGACTTTTCCTGATTAGGAAGGAGGTCGGCTGTCTCCACCGGCCGCGCAGACTCGCTTTGTAGGGGAGGGGTGGGGCACAATAAAAAATGATTATCGGGTGGCGTTGTTAAACACTCGTCCCCCGTCCCCCCCAGCAAAAACAATAAGACCGGAGAAAGTAATATATTATAAGGCAATTGCCAGAGTTAAACTTCATCGACGTGGAAGAACAATGCTTTATGATGTAAATTCGGACTTGTATGAATTTGCAAAAGTTTCTCTTGAGTTGTTTGCCCGCTTCAGAAGGCTAGAAGAAAGAAAATTAAAGGTAAATGCAGCGTGTCTCTCAATATCACTGATCAACCCAAGGGTGCTTTTTCAGGAGGCAACTGGACTTTATTGTTTTTTTCTTTGGAGACGTTTCGTTTCTCACCATTCAGCTCTGACAGGATAGTGGGGAAGTAGGATAGTGGCAGAGCTGAAGAAGCTTCTTGGATGAAACGTCTTCCCAAAAAAACCCAAGAAAGCCCAGTTGTTGCCTGAAAAAGCACCTTTAGGACAACCGTGACCTGGATGACTGACAATCTCTACAGACCCCCGGGGCTTCGCTGCTCCATCCGCTGGACTGTGGGGCTTGGAAGGGGGTGGGAAGAGCGGCGGGGCTAGCGGTGGCCGGCGATGGCAGGCTGGTTCGCCTCCTCCTCCTCCAACAGCACTGCCGGATATCCGCCCAACGCTGCGGGGGCGCCAGCGGGAGCTTTGGCGGCTTCACCTCAGCCGTAGCGCTGGGCAGCAAATGTGCTGGTGCTGTTGGAGGAGGAGGAGGCGGCGGCAGCAATAGCACCTGAGGACAGGACAAGAAGCAATGGAAACTTGTCAGAAGGAGACTCAAGCTGGAAATAAGGAGAAATCTGACAGTAAGAACAATTAAAATCCTAGGAAAATGTCCTTTCATGAAAAATTACTTTTTCAGTTAACTCTGCCTGACATTAGTTGGGCGAACAGAAATATTAGTTGGCCAATTCTAAAAGGGAGCACCAGAAAGAACTTAAAATATTTTTTAAGAGAGCTGGGTTTTTCATTTATATTATATGTATGAACAGAATTAACACAAATTGCAGATACCAATCAAACATAAAGAAAAAAAGGATGAAATAATGCTCATTTTTAAAAACTCAGTGAAAATAAAAACAATATACCAAGAAGGTGGCATACTGGTTGTGATTTGATCTCTTCGGGGGATCCCGGGGATCCCCTATACAAGTATTTTAATATTGCAGACTTGCAGTATTATAAGTCATACTGATATTATAGAACACTTTAATTAAGCGGGTCCCTTGAATAAACATAACTTTGAGTTTCAAATAACACTGATTTTTTATTTTTGAAATTTACCGTAGCTGCTGCATTTCCCACCCTAGGCTTATACTCGAGTCAATAACTTTTCCAGCTTTTGGGGGTAAAATTAGGTGCCTCGGCTTATATTCGGGTCGGCTTATACTCGAGTATATACGGTAGGTTGTAAATAAACTTTTTATCTAATAAAATCTAGTATGTTTGATTAATATAAATAAATTATGCTAAGCACTGGTGCAATATATTGTTCTATACAAATGTTGGTATATGTATGTTTTGTGATTATTCAAAGGAATTATGACATGCTTATTTTAAAAAATTATTTTTAGACATAGTTTGAGGTACTAGGATGGAAATATATGCATTAAGACATACATTTTATATGTGTCTTATTTACACACATCTTTTATATTGCAAGTCAAAGCACTTTTTGATATCTGTTGCGAGTTACAGGGTGAGTGTTATTTTAGCATAACATCATGAATCATGAGATTGTGATGATATTGGTAGCTCCACGCAGGCTAGAGGACTTGTTATATTGAAAAGGAATGGTTCTTCTGAGTTGATTCTGGAATCTCATAAAGTCCAGGCATTCATATAATACCATCTATATTCCACGTGGAAGGCTGTAGAATACTTTGCAGATCAATAAATGAAAGTTTGTTTCTTTAGGGTTAGATTTTAGTGGTATGAAATCAGAAATATCCATGTTGGGAGCAAATGCATAGCTTATCTGCTAATGTAGAATTATTACTGGGAGACATTATTGACATGATGAGCTACAGCACTGGGAAACAGTGAACTGGAGTTTTACAGTGTAGCCCGGTGGTGGGGGTGGGTGGAGGCTATGCCTTAGGAGCTGAATATTTCTGCTGGAGTTTATGGTGAATGTGATCCAATGACATTAGTGACTCATTAGCCATAACAATCCAGAACATGGCATTTGTATTCCACAATATACTACCGTTCCTTAATCCACCCAAAGTAATACTTGTTTATTCTTCCAGTACTTTCTTTCAGACACAGCATGCGGGGACATGTCTGCCTCTATTCATTTTCAATAAAGGATAAAGCCATCAAATACTAGCCACATCATCTCGGGCCAATGATAATTTTGGCAAGACTGAGCTTATGCTATCAGGAAAAGGAATGGCTGTTAGTTGCTTAGCTACTTCTTTGTAATATGTACAAACTACACAATCAAAGAAGTTACAAAATCTTGGATACTTCATAGAGCGGAGTGAATATTCAATCAACTTCCCACTACAGAAAAACCAATGACTTAAAATAGAAGAATATGGTTTCATTTGATGTCACAGTATTTTTTTACATCCATAGACTAATTTTTGGACTATGTTGTATGGTGGGGTTCCTGGTAAAAATATAATTAGACGAAAAAGTTTGTTGGAGTTGTATATAAAAAAACCCCAATACCTTAACTAAAGCACTAGTGAGGAGAAAACACACTCCCACTCTCATCTAGTTGGAAGGGAAAGCTACTATATAATCAGGGAACAAACCAATTAGCCCTGATGATGTTACCTACCCAGGTGATGAAACCTGTCTGCAAATTAACTACCAGGCTCAGGGAGCACCAGGAATTTCACAATATTACTAATCATAAACACGAATGGCTACTTCATTTTCCTATTTGTTCTCAATAAAGAATCAAGTGGGAGGGATTCACCAATAGTTATATTGTTATCGGATACCGTGCCCTTCCAATGGCATCACTACCTCTCACAAGCAGTGACATAATGGTGGTGCTTCATGTGGGCTGCAGCCTTCTCCACAGCGTTGTGACTTCTTATAGGAAGTTGACAGCAATGGGAATTATTTCACTACAGATGCAATTGCTTCACTGCCTTAGATCATGATTAGCTTCCTAACCGTAATGGATGGGGCATTAGCATTCTAAATGAAAACAATTGTATATCTCTGCTGGATTCCTCTACTACCAACTCCCCCTGGTTTGCATCTACATTCTGAATTACTTCTGGCAAGGCTTTGATTTCTTTGCCCTGGGTGAACCTTTACAATTCTTCCAAATTATGCTTCTGTGAATACTTTATTTTGTATTATAAACTGATGTTGATCTGCTAACCTCTGTTATATTATTTCTGATTCTAGATGTTGTTTGATCAGAGCTAGTGCATTCATTTCAAATATCCTCTTCTTGTTGTACTTGTAATGACAGGTCATTATTTATTTGTTTTCAGTCACTGTATATTTGTGACAGCTATACACCTTTTTTCCAGTAGTTCTGCACCTGCTGGCCCTGGTTGCTCAGCCAACAGTCCTAAGTTCCATTTTTTCATCAGATATCTAGAAACTCCAATATCTGACATGGGCTTGTTAACCCAGGTGATATACGAGCCAATGTGGCTTTCTGAAATTTACATTTCATGATATTTTTTGTATGGGAGAGAAACTCTTTGTCTGACTCCTCTGATGAGACCTGTCCAATATGGTTGAACCTCTGCCATAGCTCTCATCTTCCTCAGAGCAGACACGCCCCACAACCATGTCAAAGTAGTGCCTCATTGATGATGATGATGATTCCTAGAGCAATCTTTCTATTTGATATTCAACAATGTGTTGGTTTACAATTGTCCTAGTATGTATTGCTTATGAGAGATGTAATCAAATACATATAGGAAACAAATCTAGTTTATTTCACTATAGAATACATGATCTTTACATTAAACATGGAGGCTTTTTTCAAGATAGTGTATCTTCTTTTGAACAGACACTAATTTTTGTAATTTTCCATAGGAATTTAGCATGTGTTGTGAATAAATCTGAAAAATAATCAGTGAAATAACTGATTTCTAACTACTTATAAATAACTGCTGGCTAGATAGCAAGCAACTATAGGCATCCACAGGGGAACAAGTAATGAGATATGCATATTCACACAACTAACATACTTTTGTTTGATGCCTGATGAAGATTTTGTCTTTGCACAAAAACATTATGATATATGTGTTGCCATTTTGTCATTGGCACAATTTTTTACAGAAGCCACTGTAGGCAACCCATATGAAAGAGGATCCATCCAAAGGCAGTCATTCAATTCAACCATTGCATTACTCAAGGTATCTTTTAAAAATATATACTGAGTGTAATACTACAAATAGAACATTGTAGATTATATCTCAAATGTAAAATTGTTTCATGAGGTTGACTCAGAGGCTCACATCCTCTTTGTAGCAGTAGAATAATTATATTATCTCTGAATTAGCCAAACAATAAAAATTCTAAAATTTAATTTGTTTTCATTCATTTTCATTTCTAATCTTCATTTTTTTATATCTTGTCATTTTATTTCCTTCTTCCCCATCCTCAAATCCTATAAACTGAAACATTTCTTATTAGCTGTATAAGATTTTGAGTTTGTTGTTACATTTCTGTTTCTGAAAGTCAATATTTCAAATACTTATTTACAGGTCAGCAATCCAATTTAATTGAAACTTAATAAAAACTACAGAGTAGAATTACAAAACAAAACAACACAAAATAAAATAAGACATAGAAGGTTAAAAAATGTACAAACTATTTGACCATCTGCAATATATATTGTTTTACCATCTGCGAAAACAATTTTTATTACTTATCTATTAGTAAAAATTGTACATACCTTTTTCCAGTTTGTCATGGGAATGAAGTTAAGAGGATAGATCTTTATATGTCTTGACAGAACTTGAAATATTTAGAATGTAAGTTTGTGTTTTAAAATTGCCATTTTATAAAGGCAGAACATTTCCACATATGGGATTTTATGAAATATCCTATATCAGACTTATGTGCTCAGATTTTGAAAATAATTTCATTAAGGACAGTAATACAGTAATGATATTTTCCTAACCAAATATGTTTTTGCTTGCAACATTGATGTTAGCAGTTAACTATATAAAATCTGAAACAGAAATATCAGCAGAAATCTCTGCAGCAGAGAAGCAGAGTATAGTTCTGCCTTAACAAAGGTAGTTCTTGGTTAACAATGGTAATTGGGACCAGAATGTCCATTGCTAACCAATGTCATAAAACAAGAAATCAATTGACTGTACTGCTTAGTGACAATTCCAGCATCTGGTCACCATGGTTAAGGGAGAACTATACTGTCATTAAGCAAGAACCTCATATAATCACATTTTTTTCCAGTTTCTCCATTGACTTTGCTTGTGGGAAGTCAGAAGCAAGCTTGCAAATTGTAACCATGTGACTGTGGGACACCACAATGCTAGGATGTCCTGGCCAATTACTGAGCACTGAGATTGTGATTACATGACTGTGGATGTGTTGCACTCGCTGGGATTTTGAGGACTTGTCATAGCTGCCACTTGTTCAGCATCATCACAAATTAGAAAGGCCATTGAACAAGGGATTGTTAAATGAAGATTACCTCATAGTAATCCAGCCAGAAATACAGGTAGTCCTCAACTTATGATCACATCTGAGCCCATTTTTTTGTTGCTAAGCAAGATAGTTGTTAGATGATATTTGTCCCATTTAACAACCTTTCTTGCCACTTGTTAAATGAATCATTGCAGTTGTTAAATTAGTAACATGGTTGTTAAGTGATTCTGGCTTTCCCATTGGTTTCCCATTGATTGCAAAAAGTGATCACATCACTCCAGGACACTGCAACCATCATATATATGCACCAATTGCCAAATATCTGAATTTTGATCCTATGACCTTATGAATTCTGCAACGGTCATAAGTGTGATAAATGGTGATAAATCACTTTTTTTCAGTGATGATGTAACCTAGAAGAATCACTAAGCAAATTATTATAAGTCAATGACTACCTGTATTGGGAAATGAGAACTATGATAGGCAAACAAATAATAAATGTTTCACTGCATTTGAATTATTCAAATAGGACATCTGCTTGCTAAGAGAGTATTTCTCTTTAATAAGAATACAATTGAAAAACATAGATTTTTAAGTGGAATGTCATGAATGGCCAATATGATTTCAACAACCTTTAAAAACCAGTATTTAGGAAAATTGGGCCCAACAGATATTTTACAATTCATAGGTTTTTTTTATTCAGGGGGGAAAACCCCAAAAGATTCTTTTGCAATCTGCCTAAATTACTTCAATCTGTTGCATGAACAATTTTCTGTTAGACATGCTTGCCAAATTTTTTCCCCATAATTATTTAATAGAGAGGATTATGTAATGCAATGGAACATATTTTGGATATGCATAAGATTGGACTATAAATTTCACTGAAAGTTATGGAATATAATTTCTAATTAATGTAAATCTTTTATAACCCTTATTCTGTTATACTGTATGTTGTTACTGAATAATTCATAAATGAAATTTATAATTATTGCCACTTTATTCATTTTCTGAGATTCCCAAATAGAATAGAATAGAGTAGAACAGAACAGAACAAAATAATAAAGTTGGAAGGGATCTTGGAAGTCTTCTAGCCAACTCCCTGCTTATACAGGAAACCCTATACCATTCCAGACAAATGGTTATCCAACATTTTCTTAAAAACTTCCAGTGTTGGAGCATTCACAACTTCTGGAGGCAAGTTGTTCCACTAATTAATTGTTCTAACAGTCAGGAAATTTCTTCTCAGTTCTAGGTTGCTTCTCTCCTTGATTAGGTTCCACCCATTGCTTCTTGTTCTACCCTCAGGTGCCTTGGAGAATAGTTTGACTCCCTCTTCTTTGTGGCAACCCCTGAGATATTGCAACACTGATATCATGTCTCCCCTAGTCCTTCTTTTCATTAAACTAGACATACCCAGTTCCTGCAACTGTTCTTCATATGTTTTAGTCTCCAGTCCCCTAATCATCTTTGTTGCTCTTCTCTGCACTCTTTCTAGAGTCGCCACATAAACCAAATTGGGACAAGATCTACTTTTAAAGATAGAATATAAATTATTATAACAAACAAATTATTACCTTATTTTTGTGGTGAAAAGAAATGCTGTGGACATTTATTTCTGATATTTAGTTTGTGACTGGAGTGTTCATATGTATTCAATGCCATATTCATTGCATGTGTAGTGTATCAAAAAATCAAAAACATAAAAAAACCCTAAAAGAAGGATTTTGTGTTTGTGATCTCATGTCAGGTCATATCCTACACTCAAATAAAAAAAGAGGACCCCCATTTAATTTAATTGTTGTTATTGTTGTTCCACAAAGAACAAATAGAATTTTGTACAGAATTGAAACATCTGGAGATGCCATTAACAATGCTTTTATTCAGAGCCATAAATCCACATTGTTCAACTACCTAGGAGTTTAATGCACTCCTGTAATTTTCCCATGAAGTCACTGCTCTTATTATTCAGTTAAATGCTTTTGGCTAAGAAGAATATATTCATTCATGCATGACTACACATGTTTGAAAGAAGGAAAAAAACATATTCCCTTCACTATTTTTTTCATGAAGTTATTCCCTCCATCAGAAATGTACAAATGAAAATTAAAATGTGCACTTGTAAATGATTTATCTCCCTTGTGATGTTGGACTTTTGGAAGTACAAAAGTTGGGGAAGTTCAGTTACTCCAGAAGGGTCTGCTGTGTTTCTAGCAAGATTTCTTTACAGACTTCAAAGGCCCCTGTCTTTGTACCAAGGGAAACAATGCTACAAATTGATCTCAGTCATTCAATAGACCAACATGAAAGAGCTGTTACAAAATCATTACCAACATAATTTAGAAAACTGTAACAGATGGTCAGAAGTGTGGCTTTTTGCTTTGTAGAGAAATGGCAACTCTTTAGAGGTAAGCTTTTGTTGTACTTGAAATGATGAATCAGGAAAAGATATTTTTAAGCAAAGCTAGTTTTTGCGAAAATGCAAATACCCACACTTTAAACTGCTGTTTTTGAGAGCTCTGCACCTGCAGTCCAAACTGGGTGGTTTCTGGATAGGTTGCTTCAAGTATTTCAAGTATACTATGAGAGGGCTCTTATTTTGTGACTTAAGAAATTGGCTTTTTTTCTAGTCAAACCAAAATAGCAGAATAAATTAGTCATGTCCCACCTGCTTTTGTTGTAGATGGTTTGGGTGATGTATCAGTACAGTGCCAAGGACAAAGAAGAAATGAATCATATGGCCAGAGAAAAGAAGATGGCTTGGAGCTCCACTCCTATTTTTCTTTTTGAAATTGCTATGTGGAAATTCAAGATTGCATGAGTGTTTTGCTCTGAATTATTTTATAGATTGATAAGGCATAGTTGTATATCTACAATAGCATTATGGTGCTTCATATACACAGGGTATTAGGGTTGTTGAAATCCTGCAAATAGAAAATGTAAATACAGTGTCTGTTAAGCTTTTGTGCATGTGAATTCTATGTATGGTCTTGTGATCTGTGGGTGTTGAGCTTTAGCTTCCTTTATGATTTCACTGGAATTATTGAGGTTTGACTTTTGTGTGATTTCCGCAGGGTATTCTTACAACTAATGGGAAATTATAGAGCCAGTTTAGTGCACTGGTTAAAGTCAAAGTTAAAGTTTCTGGCCTCCGGAGGGCCTCTAGACCAAGGAGGAGGCCATATTCACCCTCCTAGAGACTCAAGGAAAGCCTCTGGAGCATGGGGAGGGTGAAAAATGAATCTACCGAGTCCATTTCAGGAATCTGGGGGAGGCCATTTATGCCCTCCTGGAGGCTTGAGGAAAGCTTCTGGAACCTGGGGAGGGCAAAACAAAGCCTCCCAGAAGTTCCAGCAGTCCAGAAATGGGCCTGTTTCTGGCCTCTGGAGGTCCTCCAGTGCCCAGGATAGGCTGTTTTCGTCCTCCCAGAGGCTCAAGAAAAACCTCCAGAGCCTGGGGAGGATGAAAGTGTCCTCCCTGCTGTGGTGCAGGAGGCCAAGTAGGCCATGCCCACTATGGCCACACCCAGCAAGCAACCAGTTTCTAAAAATTTTCAATCCCATCCCTGGCTAAGGTGCTCGGGTCGAATTTGGGAGACCATGAATAATTCTAGTCCTCCCTTAAGCAGCTGACTATACTCTGATTTTAACATGGCTGACAGAATACATTTGTGGGGAAAATAGAAGCTGTTACCTTAAATTGCACATAATATATGTGGGATATAAATTCAATAAATTAATTAAAAAACAGCTATTGTTTTTTTGTAACTATGGATTGAGCTATTCAGAGAGTTCATGTAAAGAAATTGAAAATGCCTTTATCTCTTTTCTTTGTTTAGAAAGAGGTGCATGTGTATGTGAGATATTTTTCAGCAATAGATTCTAATTCCTTTTTCCCTGCAGTGTGAAAATAGAGTTACATTCCTATTGTTTCCTGTAGGAATTCATTAAATTTGTTTTTCAAAAATGTTTTAGAAATAATTCTTTTGGCCAATTTTTAATAGTTTTAGTGATAGATAACACTCAACATAGATTACTATTCCACCCACTCTTGTGGTTTAGAAGTGAAGAAAGGGAAACAGAAATGAATTCTAAGTTCCTGTTGTTGGTCAGAATATTCTCAATATTCCAGACTATTAAAGACATTCTGAATTTCTTCCATCAGAAGAGCCAATTTGAAATACTGTATTTTGACATATGTGGGGGCTGTTTTGTTCCAAGTTCAAAACAAAAGAAATTGGTTGCTCTTCTAAAATTCTGGTTCAGAGAAATTCTAATTATTTGCTAGATATCTATGACTTGTTAAGCTATCCTTCCATTTACAAATAATATAAATTGGTGCTGTTTCCCCTCCAGGAGGAGGCAAAAAGAGGGTGAGGTATAGCCTTTCCATCTTCCCTTGTACCATGCAATCTATGGGTTTCTGGGACATGGGATTGGAAATCACAATCTAGTGACCTGAGCTAATTGTGGTGACACTGCAGTGAGCACAACTTTGCAAATTGGTGTGAAGATCCTTACAATTTCAATTACACACAATTGTACATTACAATTGTAATTGTAATGAGACCTTGGTTCAAATTGTTGCTCTATGTTGCCCCATTACAAACACAAAGGAAAGTTTAGTAGGATATGGGTTCAAGTTCATTTATTTTACTTGCTTAATTCCTAATAAATTGAGATAAGTATATATGAACATTTGGTATAATCCATTGATGTTTAAATTACCCATATTCTTTTTGAAGAGTATTAAAATATATACATTTCCCTCTCCAACTGCAAATCAGATGAATCTGATGATGAAATGTGAATGAATTAATATACAACTATAGATTAACTGTTTTTAAGGAATCTTATCAAACATTCAGATTCCTATGGTTATTGAAACATGGTCTGAAACTATTACAGTTTGGTACATTGGCTGTCACTATAATTTAATTTTATTTTTATCACAAGGATATCAAATCAAATGCTGAATGTATTTTCATACTTTTTTTACACGTGGTCTTCAACTTATGACCTCACTTCTTGGGTCCTAAAATTCTGTTGCTAAGCAAAACATTTATTCAGTGAATCTTGCTCAATTTTATTATGATCTTTCTTGCAATAGTTGTTAAGAAAATCATTGGAATTATTAAGTTAGTAACAAGGTTGTTAAGTGAATCTGGCTTCCCCATTGATTTTGCTTGTCAGAAGGTGGGAAAAAGTGATCACATGACAGTGCAATAAATATGAGTTAATTGTCAAGTATCTGAATTTTGATCACATGACCATGGGGATGCAACAACAGGCAAAAGGGGGAGTAATGGTCATCAGTCACTTTTTTCAATGTACAATGTTTCATTCTAACTTCCAAAGATCACCAAATGAATTGTTCATTTAGTTGAAGACTATTTCCACTTATTTTATCTTAACTTTTGTAGTCTCTGGTACATCTTCATCTAAGTATTGCTATCTCCCTTTAAATGTTACCAAATGCTGAGATAAAAATGTACCATCCTTTCTCCCTCCTCCTTACTTTGAGAATGGTAAAAAGAACCCAAGCGATTCTAAGTCCAATTCACATTTTTTTCTCTCAAGGGAAAACCAGATTTTGTCTCATTGCTATACACCAAATATGTGAAGCCTTGAGAAAGACTAGGGACCATAAAGAAGGAAAAGCCTGCACTAGTGAAGTTCTTTAAGATAGATGATACATATTATATTGGTAAACTATGTATATTGGTAAAAAAATTAAGTGAAATTGGAGCAAACATTGAATACCGAGGAAAGTCAAATTATAAAATAAACCAGAATGTCCTTGCATTCTCACTGAGCAACACACATTCATTTCTTCAAATTCATTTACAACACTGACTTTTGAATTCTGAGAATAGTAGCTATTAATTCTGTGGATTGTTTTGAGATTAAGACAAATGAATTAAAAGAAAGAAGGTGGCGATATTTTTTCTTACTATTCACTTACTAGGAAAAGATTGCTCCACTATTTTGTGCAGAAATCTCGGGAAACTCTTCGTAACTTGGATTAGTTATTAATCCAATAATTGGATTCATATGTGATATTTCATTGTGCTAGATTGGCTATACACACTATATACTAGGATTGAGCAATTAGCAGGATACAGATGGCTATGAAATCATTTAAAAACAAGAGATTATTATTATTATTATGTGGTTAATCTTTGGTGAGAGGTTGGTAGCCTAACAGCTCAAGTCCTAAGCAAGGACCTAGGAACTCTTAAGGTAACGTAGGAGGATATAAGTTGTTCCAAGTAGGATGGTTTTTGGAGAGTCAGAATGTTCAAATCAAGTAAATTTAGAATTTTCAAATAGCGAGGTAGCCCTTTAGTATTGCTCCAAGGGCTCCAATTATTATTATTATTATTATACAATTGTATCACAGCGGCCAGTTGTTTCGCCGGATTTGGCATTGGTTACTGGTCGGGCCCCACCCAGGGGCCTAGGACGTCGTAACGTATTTTCGTAATATGCGTGCAGATCCAAGCAGTGCAGCTTTTTGCATTTGACTGATGGTGATTTTGTCAATTTTTAACTGTTTTAAATGTAATTCCAGTGCTTTTGGAATAGCACCCAGTGTGCCAATTACCACTGGAATTATCACTGCTGATTTGTGCCATAGTCGTTGAATTTCGATTTTTAAGTCCTGGTATCTTGCGATTTTTTCATGTTCCTTCTCGGCGACCCTGCTATCACCTGGTATTGCGATGTCTATGATTGTGACCTTATTTTTCTCAACCAGTGTGATGTCTGGTGTATTATGCGCCAGTATTTTGTCGGTTTGTATACGGAAATCCCACAAGATCTTGACCATCTGATTTTCGGTGACTTTTTCAGGCTGATGTTCCCACCAGTTTGTTGCTGTTTTAATATTATAATTTTTGCACAAATTCCAATGGATCATTTGTGCTACTGAATTGTGCCGCAATTTATAATCAGTCTGCGTGATTTTTTTACAGCAGCTGAGTATGTGATCAACAGTTTCATCAGCTTCTTTGCAAAGTCTGCATTTGGCATCATCAGAGGATTTTTCGATTTTGGCCTTAATGGCATTTGTGCGGATAGCTTGTTCTTGCGCAGCCAGGAGTAGTGACTCTGTTTCTTTCTTTAATGTACCTGTTGTTAACCATAACCAAGTTTGTTCACTGTCCACTTTATCTTTTATTTTTTCCAGAAATTGGCCATGCAGTGCTTTGTTCTGCCAACTCTCCATTCTTGATTTTATCACATCTTTTCTGTATTCTTGTTTCGTCTGTTGGGCCTTCAGTAGATTTTTGTTCTTTACTTCGATTAATAGATGTTCTTGACTTTCTTTTAAATAATCAGCCAGTCCATGTTTTTCTTCTTCAACTGTTTGCTTCACTTGTAATAATCCTCTGCCACCTGATTTTGTTGTTTTTAAGCCTTTGCTCATGCATGTTCTTTAAGTTACTAGCATCTGCCCTTAATTTTTTGATTTTTTGTTCTAAACGGATTTTCCACTTTGGCTTTGATGCTTTTTCTGTTGTATGACTAGGTACTTTAATTTTAATGCCTAGTTCATTAGTGACTATTACAGCTGCGCTGTACATTAACTGGTTTGTTTCCAAGATGGATCCCGGTTCAATTGTTGAAAACACTGCATTAACCATTTTCATGATAGGGGCCAAAATTTTCTTAGGCACAGTTTTTAGTGATGGTAAACGTTGCCTTTCCTCATTGAGCAGAAAATGCTCCATGATCTTATCCTTCAATTCTTTTTATTTTTGAGTTAGTTCATCAGTTGGTTCAGTGATAACTGGTTCTATTGGTGGTGGTGTTATTTCCTCCCCAAGAGCTTCTTCTGGGAGTTCTACTATAATGTCTTTAGTTGTGTCTTGAATATCAGTTATTTCCGCTTGTGATATTGTTTTTTGGGTTTTGCAATTTGCCTGAATTTCCTCATGTTCAACTTCACTAAACACTTTATTCCGTATAATAAATCGCCTTTGATCTGCTAGTCGTTCACTAACATTTGAATCTAGATATTGTTGTTTCCATAATTCATACATTCGCTTTAAATAGCCTCTTTTTTCTGGCTCTGAGTTGTAGTAACAGGCCATTATGGCACGGTTTTCATCTGCACTATATTTTTGTCGTTTTGTTGGCTGGTCCACTTGTAGCCCACTTGTCGACGGATGTCCAGGGACCCCAACATCCGCCGCGGCCCTTGTTAACCCGCGCGACGACCGATGCGGTATGGAATTCTTATTTGTTTTTTTCACCATATTGTATGGGTTGGCGGGGGGTTTTTTACGGGACCAGATGCCAACCTGATCCCAACCTTCCTCCTTTCTCATCCGGGCTTGGGACCGGCAATGGCGGAGTTGTTGTTGTTGTTGTTGTTGTTGTTGTTGTTGTTGTTATTATTATTATTATTATTATTATTATTATACAATTGTATCACAGCGGCCAGTTGTTTCGCCGGATTTGGCATTGGTTACTAGTCGGGCCCCACCCAGGGGCCTAGGACGTTGTAACGTATTCCTCGCTTGATATTAACCATTCCGTAGATCTCATTCCCTACTGCCAACTCAGTTCTCCATTGTTTCATCGCCTTTTCAGTAAAGGATGTAATATTTTTGCTAATGCCAGTTGTTTCTAAGCATTTTATGATCCAATTATGTGGCAGTGAGTCAAATGCCTTTTTGTAATCAATCCAGACCATATTCAAGTTCGTTTTTCTGTTCTTACAATTTTCTAATATCATTTTATCAATTAGGAACTGATCTTTTGTGCCCCTGCTCCTTCTTTTGTTACCTTTTTGCTCTACTGGCAAGATGTTGTTTGTTTCCAAATAATCCATCATGTCATCTGCAATAATGCCTGTGAGTAATTTGAAGGTTGTTGGCAAGCATGTTATTGGTCTGTAGTTTTCAGGTGTTGTTCCTTTAGTTGCATCTTTCTGAATCAAGTATGTTTTTCCAGTTGTCAACCATTCATCAATTTGGCCCTTTTGTAAAATTTCATTCAGTTGCCTGGCCAATATTGCATGTAAACTGGTCAGATATTTGAGCCAGAAACCATGTAATTGGTCCTTTCCAGGTGATGTCCAATTCTTTACCTTTTTTACTCGATTTTTGACCATCTCAGTTGTTATTTCTAATACTTGCATTTGTTTGTTGCCAATGCTTTTCTCAAAATCATGTATCCACTTTGCTTCCTTATTGTAGTCCTTTGCATTTTCCCACAATTCTTTCCAGAATTCAACTGTGGCCTGCTTTTCTGGTTTTTCACTTTTGGTGTCACCATTCACATTAAGACTTTGATAAAAACACCGTTGGTCTGATCGAAATTGCTGATTTTGTTTATATTGGATGATTCGTGCCCCATATATATTAGGAGCCAAGGTGGTGCAGTGGTTAAATGCAGCACTGCAGGCTACTGCTAGATCAGCAGGTCAGCGGTTCAAATCTCACCGGCTCAGGGTTGACTCAGCCTTCCATCCTTCCGAGGTGGGTAAAATGAGGACCCAGATTGTTGGGGCAATATGCTGACTCTCTGTAAACCGCTTAGAGAGGCCTGAAAGGCCTATGAAGCGGTATATAAGTCCACTGCTATTGCTATTGCTATATCTTTCAATTTTTCTAGCTGTTGCTGTTATCTGCTGTTTTACAATCTCTATAGCTTCATTGATGTTTCTTGTATCCAATCTATATCTTCTGATTAGCCAATGTATGATTTTGTTGTTTTAAGCCATTGCTCATGCATGTTTTTAAGTTACTAGCATCTCCCCTTAATTTTTTGACTTTTTGTTCTAATCGGATTTTCCACTTTGGCTTTGATGCTTTTTCTGTTGTGTGACTAGGTACTTTGATTTTAATGCCTAGTTTATTAGTGACTATTACAGCTGAGCTGTACATTAACTGGTTCGTTTCCAAGATGGATCCTGATTCAATTGTTGAAAACACTGCATTAACCATTTTCATGATAGGGGCCAAAATTTTCTTAGGCACAGTTTTTAGTGATGGCAAATGTTGCCTTTCCTCATTAAGCAGAAAATGCTCCATGATCTTATTCAATTCTTTTTGTTTTTGAGTTAGTTCATCAGTTGGTTCAGTGATAACTGGTTCTAGTGGTGGTGGTGGTATTTCCTCCCTGAGGAGCTTCTTCTGGGAGTTCTACTATAATGTCTTTTGTTGTGTCTTGAATATCAGTTATTTCCGCTTGTGATATTGTTTTTTTGGTTTTGCAATTTGCCTGAACACTTTATTCTGTATAATAAATCACCTTTGATCTTCTAGTCATTGTTCACTAACATTTGAATCTGGATATTGTTGTTTCCATAATTCATATATTCGCTTTAAATAACCTCTTTTTTCTGGCTCTGAGTTGTAGTAACAGGCCATTATGGCATGGTTTTCATCTGCACTATATTTTTGTTGTTTTGTTGGCTGGTCCACTTGTAGCCCACTTGTCAACGGATGTCCAGGGACCCCAACATCTGCTGCAGCCCTTGTTAACCCACGCAACGACCGATGCGGTATAAAATTTTTATTTGTTTCTTTCACCATATTGTATGGGTTGGCGGCTTTTTTTAATGGGGCCAGGTTGCCAACCTGACCCCAACCCTCCCCCTTTCTCATCCGGGCTTGGGACCGGCATCGGCGGAATAATAATAATAATAATAATAATTATTATTATTATTATTATTATTATTATTATTATTATTATTATTATTATTCAGTGATATTGCAATACCTGGAGATGCACGACTTGAAGATAA
The DNA here is from genome assembly GCF_009769535.1 of Thamnophis elegans. NCBI lineage: Eukaryota > Metazoa > Chordata > Lepidosauria > Squamata > Natricidae > Thamnophis > Thamnophis elegans. Next base: position 75,261,794 of record NC_045558.1, read on the forward strand.
ACAGCAAGAAAACAGTACCGGGACTGGCAAATTGAAGCTGAGCGACTGTGGAAAAAGAAATCATGTGTTGTCCCTATTGTAATTGGAGCCCTTGGAGCAATACCTAAGGGCTACCTCGCCATTTGGAAATTTTAAATTTATCAGACTTGAACATTTTGATTCTACAAAAAACCACTCTACTTGGAACAGCTTAAATCCTCCGACATTACCTTAACAGTTCCTAGGTCCTTGGATAGGACTCAAGCTGTTGAGCTACCAACCAGCCCCCCAAAGGCTGTGAACCTCACCAAAGATTAACCACATTATTATTATTATTATTGTACAATTGTATCACAGCGGCCAGTTGTTTCGCCGGATTTGGCATTGGTTACTAGTCGGGCCCCACCCAGGGGCCTAGGACGTCGTAACGTATTTTCGTAATATGCGTGCAGATCCAAGCAGTGCGGCTTTTTGCATTTGACTGATGGTGATTTTGTCAATTTTTAACTGTTTTAAATGTAATTCCAGTGCTTTTGGAATAGCACCCAGTGTGCCAATTACCACTGGAATTACCACTGCTGGTTTGTGCCATAGTCCTTGAATTTCGATTTTTAAGTCCTGGTATCTTGCGATTTTTTCATGTTCCTTCTCGGCGACCCTGCTATCACCTGGTATTGCGATGTCTATGATTGTGACCTTATTTTTCTCAACCAGTGTGATGTCTGGTGTATTATGCGCCAGTATTTTGTCGGTTTGTATACGGAAATCCCACAAGATCTTGACCATCTGATTTTCGGTGACTTTTTCAGGCTGATGTTCCCACCAGTTTGTTGCTGTTTTAATATTATAATTTTTGCACAAATTCCAATGGATCATTTGTGCTACTGAATTGTGCCGCAATTTATAATCAGTCTGCGTGATTTTTATTATATTATTATTATTATTATTATTATTATTATTATTATTATTATTATTATCAACAATAACAACAATAATTTGAAAAACATAAATAACCAGCCAGTGCATGTTTTTCAAACAGTTGAAGAAGGAAAACATGCAGTGGCTGATTATTTAAAAGAAAGTCAAGAACATCTATTAATCGAAGTAAAGAACAAAAATCTACTGAAGGCCCAACAGACGAAACAAGAATACAGAAAAGATGTGATAAAATCAAGAATAGAGAGTTGGCAGAAGAAAGCACTGCATGGCCAATTTCTGGAAAAAATAAAAGATAAAGTGGACAGTGAACAAACTTGGTTATGGTTAACAACAGGTACATTAAAGAAAGAAACAGGAAGAAGGCGGGGCTTAGCAGTGAGAAGATGGAGTTTCAGGCTATTCCTGAAATTCCCCTATTCCGAAGGAATTGGACGGGTCGTTTCGGATCCTAGCTGTCCCGGAGAGACAGTGAAAGGTTAGGGGAGATCCAGTGACCTCAGAGACATTCGCAACTCTGGGGGGCTTGGAATTCAACCCCTTTTTCCAGCTCCTTCTGGATTAGCTGCAAGCTAACCGAAACTGCAGGTTGCCCCTAAGAATGGTGGAAGTGATTTCAACTGGTAAGCTGATTTTATTACTCAAAGAGACATGGTCCGCATTAAAATTTAAGCTAATTGAAACCAAAGAACAGAAAAATCTAGCGGCGAATTGGTTTTTTTTAAATGGATTTATGGCCGGTGGTTACCCTATCTCTTAAATGTTTTAATGATATTTTCATGGATAAAGGAAAGATTACTCCAACATTCCCTCTGACTCTTCTTAAGTGGGCTGTAAACCAATCTACTACAATTTGGCTTTTCACAATCTGACACTTTTATTGCTTGGCTGTGTTGGTCTAAGATCGCACAGCTCCCAGCGTGTTCTTACTTGCAAATATCTTAAAGCTTCTAGCTGCGTCACAACATGCCGTCTATACCTGCTTCAAATGATTCCTTTCAAATGATTTTCTCTGCATTTCAAAAGTTGTTTGACTCATATGAAAGATTTGAAAAAAAACCTGGACTATTTAACATTAAAATATGAAGAAAAAAGTGAGAACGTTGAATGTTTGAATGTTCCTGAAATACAAATGAAGAATGTAAGAAATGAAGTCTTTCAAGTTGCTGACACGCTGGGCGTCTGGTTTACTTCAGAGGGAGAAAGAGATACAATGCTTGAAAGGGGGGCAGCCATACAGAAGATTTATTTCAAAAGACAGAGTGCAGGAGGAATGAGAAGCATTAAAGAATCTATACTTTATGAAACATCATTTGCAGAATTTTCGATACCACCCTTGAGAATTAAAGACAAACTGAAAAGTTTAATAAGCCTAGGACAATGTTATTATTACTTCAGAGGCATCCTGAGCAAAAAGGTGCGAAGATACTCCTGTTTGGACTTGCTTATAAAAACATTTGGTAAACCTGACCCGCGAATGGTAATAGGACTAAGGAGGTTTTGTTATTGGAGAGACATAGGCTGATAGATGGAAGAATACAATTTAAAATTAGCTAAATCTAATTACTCTTATTTGTAATAGACATAGCTGAATAATAATTGATATTGATAGTAATGTATATAATGTGGAGTTGATATGATAAATAATAATTGGATATGAGAAGGGAAGGTTGGAAATATTTTTGGACCATATACAAAGGTTATTAATTACAATAATTATCATTATTAAAAAATAGAATAAAATATACACAGTTAAATGTTAACTAATATGGGGAAAATGTTACGATATATGATATAATTACATAAAGAAGGGAGAATGATAATAAACTATACTGTATGGAAGATGGAATTTTTGGTATTAAATATTATGGATGTTCAGCTAAAACAGGATATGAGGATTTGATGTTAATAGAGGATTTTACAAAAAAAGAAATTAAATGTCAGCATGTGGTTATGGATTAAATCTTTGGCATATTTAAGGATGAAGGATATTTAAATAATTGTAGTCAACTAAAAGTGGAGGTATAATGATGTCAATATGGTAAACATTTGAGTTAAGATATTTGAATTAATATGAATTAATGGAAGAGATGCACCAAAACATGTTGTAACCAGCTGATATACTTTTTTTTAATAATATATACCTGTGTTCTTTTTTTTGTTTGTTTGTTTCTCTTTTGATTTTTTCTTTTCCCATGGTGTGGGCATGTATTGTTTAAGAAACAAAAATTATTATTATTATTATCATTATTATTATTATTATTATTATTATTATTATTAAATAATAATTATAGTCAAATGAAAATGGATATATGATGATGGTGATATGTATGAATATTTGAGTTAAAATGCTTGAATTAACATGAATTATGTTTGTTGACTGTGGAAGAGATGCATAAAAGTCTATTTGTAACCAACTGATACACTTTCTATAGTATGTAAAGAAAGATGTTGTATTCGTTTTAAATTAAAAATAAAAAATTTTTTATTTAAAAAAAAAGAAGAAACAGAGTCACTAATCCTGGCTGCGCAAGAACAAGCTATCTGCACAAATGCCATTAAGGCCAAAATCGAAAAATCCTCTGATGATGCCAAATGCAGACTTTGCAAAGAAGCTGATGAAACTGTTGATCACATACTCAGCTGCTGTAAAAAAATCGCGCAGACTGATTATAAATTGCGGCACAATTCAGTAGCACAAATGATCCATTGGAATTTGTGCAAAAATTATAATATTAAAACAGCAACAAACTGGTGGGAACATCAGCCTGAAAAAGTCACCGAAAGTCAGATGGTCAAGATCTTGTGGGATTTCCGTATACAAACGGACAAAATACTGGAGCATAATACACCAGACATCACACTGGTTGAGAAAAATAAGGTCACAATCATAGACATCTCAATACCAGGTGATAGCAGAGTCGCTGAGAAGGAACATGAAAAAATCGCAAAATACCAGGACTTAAAAATTGAAATTCAACGACTATGGCACAAACCAGCAGTGGTAATTCCAGTGGTAATTGGCACACTGGGTGCTATTCCCAAAGCACTGGAATTACATTTAAAACAGTTAAAAATTGACAAAATCACCATCAGTCAAATGCAAAAAGCCGCACTGCTTGGATCTGCACGCATATTACGAAAATACGTTATGACGCCCTAGGCCCCTGGGTGGGGCCCGACTAGTAACCAATGCCAAATCCGGTGAAACAACTGGCCACTGTGATACAATTGAAGGTTCCCATCACATATATGTGCTAGTCATTCCTGATTATAGGGCTCATCTCTGTTTCAAAGTCAAAGAGCCAGTGCTGTCCTAAAATGTCTCCATGGTCATATGGCCAGCATGACTAAATGCTGAAGGCACATGGAGCACTGTTACCTTCCCATCAAAGCTGTGTTTTTCCCAGTAGCCACAATGGAATTATAGAAATTCTATTTTATATAAAACTGATTGAGAATGCCGATGATATGTGGCTTGTCACTATCCTCTCTAGCTGGCAAAAGTCTCCAAGGGGTCAAACAAAATCACTTTCTCATCCATATTCCCACAATTCTTTTTATAAGGAGGTAATGGATTGAATCATGCAGGCAAAACATATGGAGTACAATACATTCCTAATCAAAGATATTGGCAGAAAACTCTTTTCCTTTCCTAGTAGGAGGATAGATGGCAGAAACTGTAGAGCAATTCCTCATCTATTGTCAATACATTACTAGAGTGTTCAGTGCTGGAGTGCTGCAGATACAATTTTTTTCAGGTTTTAGAAGTCCCCTTTTGCCCCTATGAAAAAAAACCCCAATTCATTTAAAGTTCAATACCACTTATCTGATTTGGGATATAATTAGTATATTCCGGCCCTCCTTCAGAAAGAGATGTCATCCTTGTAAGAAAACAAAACATAATACAAAACACAATAGAAGTATGCACATGTTAAAATATATTAAGGCTTATCAGGGTATTTAGCGTAGAATTTCTGCAAAAGTCTGGGAGCCTTAACATGAGATTTGTCCACCCATTCAGCATGGGAAGGGGGAAAGTGTTTCCAGGATACAAGATATTGAATGCGGTTTCTATGTTTTCTGGAATCCAAGAAATCCTTAATTTCAAAATGTTGCTCTCCTTCAATAAGAAGAGGGGCCGAGCTGCAGGTTGAAGTGGATGTAGAAAGAAGTATGCTCCAGTTTCAATAGGCTCACATGAAACATGGGATAAATCCTACTAAGGATCTTAGGCAACTCCAATCTCATGGATATAGGATTTATGATTTTCACAATGGGGAATGGACCTATATACTTTGGCCACAACTTCTTCGACTTTTGGGTGGCTTGCAGAAACTTGGTGGACACAAAGACCTGATCCCCAACTTTGTATTCTTTCGGCTTAGCCCTCTTCTTATCAGCCTGTTTTTTGTGAGCCTGGTAGGCTCCCTCCAATACTTTGCGAGTAATGGGCCAAAACCTTCAAAGTTGATCACTCCACTCAGATAAGGACAAAATTTGCAGTTTCTCCTGAGGTAATTCAGGAATTGGTACAAAGTCTTGGCTGAACACAACTTTGAAAGGGGTCATGCACAAAGTTATTGTATGCGACCTCAGCATGTGGTAACAGTTCAGCCCAGTTAGCCTATTGATAATTGATGAAACACCAGAGGTACTGCTCCAAAACCGAGTTAGCCCATTCGCAAGCCCCATTGTCTGAGGATGGTGGGCAGAGCCTAGCCCTTGGGCAGAGCCAATCAACTTCAAGAACTCCTTCCAAAACAGGGAGGTGAATTGGATCCCCCTATCCAAAATTATATATTCAAGTACGCCATGCAACTGATATACATGTGAAATAAACAATTTAGCTGATGATTTAGCTGATGGGATTTCGGGACAAGTCACAAAATGAACTTGCTTAAAAAACAGGTCAGTGATAACCCAAATCATGGTGTTTCCTAGACTCTCTGGCAACTCAACAATGAAGTCCATTGATATCTCCTTCCATGGTGCCCCAGGGCATGCAACACTTTGGAGAAGACCTTAGGGCTTCCCTGGTGGCCTTTTTGTAGCCACAACTCACTATGTAGGACTCAATGTCTTTTTTCAATGAAGGCCACCAATATTGCCTCTTAACCAAATGCAAAGTCTTTACAAATCCAAAATGGCCTGCCATTCTCGAATCATGGGCCCATTGAAGAATAACCAGTTTCAGGTCAGTAGGAACATACAATTTAGCTCCCACCCAAGCTAGTTCATCCTTCATGGTCTTATGTGCGGTCTTCAATGCTTCCACATTCATATGATCAGTCCATACTTCAAAAGGTTGTTTTGCCCCCTCAAGGAAATGTCGCCAGGTCATCAGAGCCCATCTGACCACAAAAGCATCTCCTCCCCATCTCTAAGCTTACGTGAGGTGTAAGCACATGGCTGCAATCTACCCTCAGCATTCATTTGAAGCAATACTGCCCCTACTGCCATGTCAATGGCATTTGCTTGAACAAATGGTGCGTCCATATCCGGGTGTTTCAAAACAGGTTCTGCTGCAAAGAGTAGCTTTAATTTCTCGACAGCAGCCTGACACGCCATAGTCCAATTTAAAGGTTTACTCGGTCTAGGTTTGGTCTCCCCTTTTGATTTTAGGAGATTAGTAATGAGCAGTGCAATGCTAGCGAACGAGGGAATAAATTGGCAATAAAAATTCGCAAATCCTAAAAAACTTTGCAATTGCTTGCGGGTCCGAGGGGGTGCCCACTCAGTGACAGCCTGGACTTTTGCCGGGTCCATCTCAATGCCATTGTGGGAGGTGTGGTAGCCCAGATAATCTATCTTCTGATGAAATTCACATTTAGACAATTTTGCATAAATTTCAGCGCCCCAGAGTTTTTTGAGAACTGATTGCACCAAAGTCATGTGTTCATCACGTGTTTCCATGTAGATAAGGATGTCTTCAAGGTAGACCAACATGCCCTTGTACAGGTGTTCATGCAGAACTTCATTTATTAATTGCATGAAAACTGCTGGCACCCCCTGCAGACCAAATGGGAGTAGTTTGAAATGAAAACATCCCAAAGGGCAGTTGAAAGCAGTTTTCCACTCATCTCCATCTTTGATTCTGACTCTGTAATAGGCCTCCCTGAGGTTCAACTTTGTGAAAATTTTACCTTTACCCAAGTGGGCCAACATATCTTTCATGAGTAGGAAGGGTATATATTTTCTACGCAGATTCCATTAAGATTCTTGTAGTTTACACATAAATGAAAATAGCCATCTTTCTTTTCTCTAAACAATACAGATGCGGCCACTCCTGGTCTAGCCGGCACTATGAACCCCCGATTCAAGTTTTTATCAATAATTTTCTGCAGTTCCTCCATTTCGGGTGGGGTCATTGAATAAATTTGGGATTTGGGGAGTTTTACCCCTGGGAGAATCTCAATGCTATGATCAGTAATGCGGTGGGGGGGGGATTTATCGGAAGCCTTTTCACTGAAAACGTCTTTAAAGTCCCAGTATTCTTTAGGGATTTTCTCTTTCCCCTCAATTTTCTCCTGTGCTGCAGCCACTAGGTTAGATTCAGCATTGGCTATGTGGGAGACCCTCCCCTTGCCCTCCAGGGGTTTAGTGGAATGGATATGCAACCACCCTTTCCTCCAGTTCATGTGTGGGTTCCATTTCCGTAGTCAGGGTAATCCTAGTATGAGGGGCTGATCCATCCCAGGTGCAACAATGAAACTTAAGGTTTCTTGATGATCCCCCCAACCACATATCTATTGGTTCAGTCACAAATTGGGGAGGAGCCCCCTCAGCTATTGACCTATCCAACTGGCAAAAGGCAATGAACACTTTCAAAGTTCTCAGTCTTAAGCCCGTTTTTTCCACAACTTCCAGGTTAATTATGCAACATGTGCATCCAGAGTCTAAAAGGGCCAGCATTTTTGCTTGGGCTCCAGTAGAGGGCACTTTAAGTTCTACTGGAATGGTCATGGGGCCTGATCAGGGACTTATCAGATGGTCGTCATCAGAGTCAGTTTCACTTTCCCCTGAGAGAAAGGAGGGTTCTTCTTCCCCTTGGTTGGGAGGGAATTCTTCAACAGGATCCACCTCTTTCATGGAGTCTTTTCATTTTCCAGGCTGTTTGTCTGGCTTCCTCTCCCCAGCGGTAGGGTGCTTTGGCCCAATTTTTGAGTGGCAGTTTGCTGCTCGGTGGCCCTCCTTCCCGCATCAGAAACAAGCAGTAGACAGGGACTTGCTTGCAGACCAACTTTTTCCTCCCTTCGGAGCTCCTTTGAGGGGAGCTGGGGGGATTTTTACCTTTCTTACTGTCTTCCCGGTATTTATCCCTGGCTAGGTCCATGTCTCCATGTCTGCTGCTAATTCATACCGGCATTGCAGGTTGTGGGGGGAGCTGTTAACACAGTTCTGGTATATATTTTGGTTCAGGCATATACACTGACAGCTCACAAAACTCTTGGATGTATTCAGCCACTGGGTTTTTACCCCGAGTAAGAGTTTTCATCTTTGGTCTGGCCTTTCGCTTGGTGAGCGGGACATCAAAGCATTTTCTCAGGGCAGCCATAAACCTATTATAGTTCCTCAGCAGGGGGGAGTCATCGTTATGCAAAGCGACCACCCAGGCTGCCGCTTTGTTCTCCAATGCCATGGTAACAACTCTGACCCTGGCTTCTTTGGTGGGGAGATTATCTCCAAATTGTTGCATGAAATTCCAGACCTGCACCAGGAAAAATCCTAGCTCCTTTGGGTCACCTCCAAATTTCACACCAAGAGGAGGAAAGTTTGCCATCCGGCATCTGCGAGGGGGCTCCCCCTTGGAGGGGCTCTTGCAGCTGCTGCTGCTGCTGTTGGGGCTCTCCCATCTTGATCAGCTCTGCTGTCTGCCCCCAGGGCCCCCCAAGGTGAGACAGGTCCTCTGCAGGTCTCTCTTCTTGATCAGGGAAATCAGCTTCTCTTTCAGACCTGTTTCTCCCAAGCTTCGTGGAAGAATTTCATAGCATGGGACATCATGAGATCCTCTTCTTCAGCTTCCTGCCAGGCAGCTGCAGGTCACCGACGTCAGGTTGTTGTAACTCCAGCCGGAATTTCCTCAAAATCATACTTCTGTCCCACTCCCAATGACCATCTGGGATGGACGGATCTTTCCTCCAAATTCAGTTTTGCCATCTGCTCCATCTCCAGGGGACATAAGGATCCACCAGCCCCCATGTCGTCCTCCTGGTCACTGCCAGGGTTGGACATTTCTTTGAAGGTTCTGTTTTTATTACACTCCCCTCGGAAGGTGTTAGCTCTGGGATGAGTGCAAAAGTGAGACCTTGCTTAATGTCAAGCACGCCTCCTTCAGCAACCAAGAAAGAAACCACTTAACTCCATTTGTAGAATTAAAAGTACTTTTACTGGTTATGAAAAGATAGCTGCAAAATAAAGCAAGGTCTGAGGCAGAAACGTGCAAAAGCATACATATCAAACATTTGCCCAACCCCCTCCCCCCAACAACCCCCACCCCATTGCCCAATCTGCAAATCCCTTAGGTATCATGTGGTGCATCTCCAAGAAGTATCATCAGGTTGGAATGCAGGACTGCTGGCCTTGACCAACTCCAAACATCGGCCATCAGCATACGCAGAGGATAGTGAGAACAAAACTCCCTTTTTAACTAACCTCCTGTACCAATTATTTCCCATCCCAAATACCACGCCCCCCATTTCTATGGCAGCTGAAAGCAAGTAGTAAAGGAGAAGCTGACAGGGACTAAAGGACTTTTGAGACAAATTATTTTGTTTCCCCAAAACTAAAATATGCTTTCTATTTATGAGCATATATTAACACAACTGGATTCCTACACACATCAGGTAGAAGCACTTTTCATGTAGACGTACAGAGACATCCACATCTCAATATCTCGTGACACCTTCTTTACTTTGCTATTCAACAGCTTTTGGGAGACAGGCGATATTTTTGTACCTTTACTTCAAAAGATGGCAATGTTTTATAAGCCTAATGTTGGTGGGAGCAAGTAGGTGGACATATAAATATTCTAAATAAAATAAATACACAAATCAAACAAATTATATAAAGATTCATATAGCAATCCTAAAGGTTAAAAAACATTGTGGCATAATGTTATGTAAGCAAGGATGAAAGCAATGAAATACACGTTATAATTTTAAAGGTAATCAATAGCTTTAAGCCTATGGGATACATTTCTAGCACCTATATAAACATTACATGCAGAAGACTATCGGAGTAACATATCTCAGTTTCTTGGACGCAATATTTTTCAACTATACTGGAGGCCTGAAGAATTCAGGAATAATAGCTTTATACACACACACACACACACACACACACACACAAAATTGTTTTCGTAGATTTTCACGGGTATAGGTATGCTGGGTCTTTCCCCATGTAAGATTGAGATTGTCTTGGCAACGTTTTGGCGAGGTCTCACTTGCCATCCTCAGGCTGGTGTTTTTAGCCGGAACTGGCATCTTTCTATAGGGTGGTGGATGGGGCTCATTTGTTTACCAGGGCTGGTTTCCAGATGTCTGGTAGGCGGGAGGTATCGTCACATTTATTCATGTTGTAGTGGTGTTTCTCTATTTCAAAGCTATCGTTGCCAAGACAATCTCAATCTTACATGGGAAAAGACCTGAATACAACAAGACGACGCAGATAGATAGATAGATAGATAGATAGATAGATAGATAGATAGATAGATAGATAGATAGATAGATAGATGGATGACAGATAGATAATATCTCTCTCTCTCTCTCATTCTCTCTCTCTCTCTCTCTCTCTCTATATATATATATATATATATGTATGTATGTATGTATGTATGTATGTATGTATGTATGTATATGCAGAGAGAGAGAGAGCATATATAACTGTATATATATCTGTATGTATGTTTGTATGTATACACATGCACACGCACGCATGCACGCACACACACACACACACACACACACACACAATTATTCCTGAATTCTTCAGGCCTTATATGTGTGTGTGTGTGTGTGTGTGTGTGTGTGTGTGTATTTAAAGTCACAACCCCTGGTATGCCCAAATATGGGAGGAAGTTCACTACTTCCATTCTCTGTCCATCAGCTCGTCACAAGAGACCATCCAGACAGAAACCCAATATTTTTACTGTTGCCTTTGTTATATTTGTGTTGTATTTGTGCTGATAAATAAATAAAGGGAGACTAGTATAGATCTATTTCAAGCTATTTAGCTCTCATCAGCTAGCCATTCCCTTACTTATATATAATAAATCTTGGATTCGAAATTTTCAGACCTCAGGAAAGAATAGAAGTTCCTATTCCAACATGAAGTCTAACTCTGGTCAAACAAAATGCTATTAGGGCCACTTTTCAATTCTTGTTATTGTTTTCCAATGTACATTTTCCCCCTGTAGCTTTAATATACTGTAGTATTTTCTATAAATAACTAAATGTTTACAGAAATGCTTTAAAGTACCAATATTTCATCTTCTTCATGCACCGTACTACTTATAACAATCATGCAGGGCATTTTCTTAAATCCTTATATGGGCTTTTCAAATCTGCTTCTGCTACCAGATTCTAGCTCTTAAAACCTTATGTGGTCTTGAATCCTTTTAATTTTTCTTTCATAACCATGAAATAACATAAAAAATACTCTTAAAAATACATGTTCCCTATTTCCTGCAACATTGCTTATATAACATGTATGCTATATATAGCTGTATGTTCCTATGACATTTATTTTGATTCTGTTCCATAAGTGTCCTCCGTCTTTTGAAATCGGATGAAATTTAATGGAGATCCTTTACTATAATGAACAAAAAGGTGATGGAATAAAACACGTATGAAAAAACCCACAAAACTAAAACTGAGCACACTTACTTTCCCCATCTTCCCATCAACGAAGATGATGAATGATAGCCCATCACAAACAATGGCATTTTTGTTTTTTACCATTTTAATCATAGAACACTTCTAAAATTTTGTAAATTTACCATAGGTCTTTGGTAAAATAGCTCCTGAGGTCTTATTAATTCACAAAAGGGCAGCCAGGGAAATATAACCAGAATATATTCAACAAAATATCATTTGCTAATCCCTCAATGTCTCCCTGAAAATGTTCCTTATTTTTCTTCCTTTCTTTTTTCCAGAACATGCTAGAAGTATGCATTGTATTTTGAATTCATAATGTTGCAAGTTCAGAACATTCTATTCAACAGTATTCATTGAGGATAAAGCAAAATAAAGTGCATAGGGTTTTAATTTACTTGAAATTCTCTTATTGTGGCCTATAAGCCAAAGTTGCTCAGTCTAAACAGATCTTAATGTATTGTACTTTTCCAATATACTCAGTTTCTTCTTTCAAGAAACCAAATAAAAAATACTATAACAATTTTCAGTGAAAGTTAAACTGTCTTTTTCATTGATATTAACATAGATAGTGTTAGAACTATAATCAAGTTGTAGAATTAAAATTTGCTGCATTTAATTTAACTACTTTTCAAAATGTAATAGCATATTTGAATGATAACCAAATAAGGGAGTGGGATGGAGTGGCCTTTAAAACTACAGCTCACATTTGAAGACAAAGACATATTTCAGATTGATATTATGTGATCTATGATATTCTAAATACAGTATATCAAACCATAATTCTCTCTACAGCATTCACAAATTCCTGTTCAAGAGTACTGAAACAATGGCTTGTCCAAGAGGTATCTACTATAGATATTTTATTAGGTAAGGTGTTACAAATTTAGTCCATGAGTCCTTACAGAAAATGCAATACAGCAGGATGTGAACTATAATTTCAATAGCCTCTTGACCACAAGGGCACAAACTCAGTTCACATGGTATTTTTTTTGTATTGGCCCTGCTATGGGAATTTCATTGCAGTGTGCTAAAGTTAATGCCATTCAGGTTTCTGGGACAGTTATTTGCTATAAATATCTTGCTGCTTTAAAAGGGAGAGTTTGACTGCTCAAATAAACATTCTTGGGAAGAGCAACCCAATCTTGTTGTCAGATCTGCCTTGCTCGGCTTGGGGCCTCACAAGGCATCCTTTTTATGGCATCCTGCCATAAAAAGAAGGGGGAGGATTAAAGGGGGAAGAAGGGGGGGGAGATGAAAGAGCAATAAAGCTTTGTGTGTACATGACAGGAATTTGGGAGGGGGAATGACAGGTGAGAAGGCCCAGAGCAGCTAGAACCTGTTTGTACCAGCATCCCATGGCCAAGTACCTTGATAAATATGCAGAACACCCCACAACACCTCAGAGTTCTCAAAACATCTTGGTGAACTCTGGTTGGCTGGAAACGGACTGATCAAGGGGAGAGGGATGGGGGCAAACCTATACGTTATTTTTGTATCCAATGAGCTGGCTTCACTTTACTGCAACAAACACTCTTCGTAAAAGAACCTTTGCTTTAACCAAATGGAATCTAAGACTTCTTTCCTAAGGGGTCGTATTTGGGGAGGTCTGACACTTGTTGGATTTCCAGATCTTTAATACATTGTTTAACTGAACTAAGTGACCTTTGCTTTTGTTGCTAACATTTGCTTTCATGGAATTGGTCTGCAAAGTTTGTTCTTGGGCAGCCAAAATGAAGCCTTCAACTTCTTTCTTCTGCACTCCTGATCTTAAACAGGTCCATGTTACTTTTGTATCTACCTTTCTTTTAATGTCCTTCAGGTATTCACTGTGTATAGGCTTCTTTATCCAGATAAAAAACTGATGTCCATGATTAATGACTTTAATTATGTTTCCAGTATTTCTTTGATTTTAACATTTTGCGGATCCTCCTGATATATTCTTTTGCATTAACTCTTTTCCATTCAAGATGTTATCTGCTTCCAATATGCCTAGGTATTCGTAATTGTCATCCTTGCTAATGCTTTCACTATGCTTCTATTTCCCATTCTATTACTTCTATTTCTTACATTTTTCCTTGCTGAATGGATTGTATGGCATATTTTTCAAATCCAAAGTTCATTTTGATATCGCTGCTAAACAGTTGGACTGTGTTGAGTATTGATTTAAATTCAGGGGCTTTTTGCATACATTTTAAGTCATCCATGTATAATAGATGGTTTATATTGACATGTCAGCTTGAGATTTAGTATCCCAGTTTTCTGTTTCATAGGATTATTGTCAGTGGAATTAATTTGATGATGAACAGTAGTGGTGGAAATGATTCCCACTGGAAGATTTCTCATCTGATGTTGACTTCGCCATTGTTTCCCCCATTTGCTGTTTTCCATTTTTGCATATTTGCTTTCAAAAATGTACAAATAGTTTTGCTGATTCCAAAGTTTTCCAGACAGGTGTTAATCCAGGTATGGGGTAATGAGTCACATGCCTTCTTGTAATCAACCCATGCCATATTTAAATTCATTTTTCTTCATTTTGCATTTTTAGTAGCATTTTGTCAATGAACAGCTGATCTTTTGTTCCTCTTGATTTTTTTTATAATTTCCTTTTTATTCTACTGGATGCAAACTGTTTCCCATCAAATGACTGAATACTAAATTTGCCAGTATTTTTGTAAAAGGTTTGAATATTGTTGGCAGACAATTAATTGGGTAGTAGTTGCTTGGTTCTGTGCCATTTTCTCAATCTTTCATTATCAAGTATGTTCGACCTGCTGTTAACCATTCTTTGCTTGTTGCATTTTGAAGCATTTTGTCACATTGAGTGGCCATGCAGTGAAGGATGGGATTGTTGTTCTTGTTCTTGTGTTGTTGTTGTTGTTGTTGTTTTAGCCACAAAGTCAGCCAGATGTTCAGACTGGTTTGGCATTTTTCTCTATCTATCAAGCAGGTAGGACTCAAGGACCTGGGATAGGCAACTCTGGATGGTTGATGGTGTAACTGACGGTGTCACGGGATGGAAGTTGTCCCCAGTAATGCCTCCTTTTGCATTTGGCTGGTGGTGAATTTGTCAATACCTATGGTGTTCAAGTGGTACTCCAATTGTTTTGGCATTGCATCCAAGGTGCCTATTACTATTGGTATTATCCTTGCTTGCCTTTGCCACAGTCATTCTATTTTTATTTGTAGATCTTTGTATTTTGTTATCTTCTCTAGTTGTTTCTCTTCTCTTCTGCTGTTGTTCTGACCTAAGCTACTCCAAAAAGCACAAGGAAGAGTCCTGGTCCCAACAAATCCCCTTTGATTAAATGAATTTGAATTGCTCTCATTCATACTTAGCAAGGCCTAGAAAACAGTCTTTCAAAGGAATATTTATGACTACAGACTTTGTCTATCTTGGAAAGCTGCCATGTAAATATTTTCCAAATGAGGTGCTGTGCAAGGAAAGACTGGGCACAGAGTCTCTGAGATTCATGGACAGATCTTCAGATTCCTGAAACAAATCTAATGACTGACTGAATGAATTGTTTCCTGCTAAAGCCCACTCCTTTCACTCCTCTTTTATATCCTATGGGAGGGACTAATCACCTTTCACCTCTGACCTTACTCCCAAGTTTACCATGGAGTTCTGAGTTATTCTTCTCTTCTGACAGCTCGTCACATGTGCACACTGGGAACAGGCTCTAGATCTGTGGTAGTCAACCTGGTCCCTACTGCCCACTAGTGGGCGTTCCAGATTTCATGGTGGGCAGTATGGGTTTGCTGTAACTCTGCTTTATAAATGTTATAAAGTAAAGTTACTTCCCTACTTTATAAATCACCATTACTGTGGAACCAGTGGGCGGTTAGAAAATTTTACTACTAACAGAGATACAAAAGTGGGCAGTAGGTATAAAAAGGTTGACTACGCCTGATCTAGATGTTCCTCTGCCTCACTACTGTCTAGTTCCGTAGGCACCCAGATGGCCTTGGCCCCATTTCTGCTTCTGATGCAAAGCGCTCATCCTTCCCCAGGCTCCAAGACTAGCCCAAGTTTCTCCCCAACTTCCTCACTGTCCGACTCTGCTGCCAGCTCCTCTGGCCACTGGCGGGCCACAACAGATGTCTCCAGGCACTGCCACATCCAGTATCCAGACTTTGTTGTCTTTCTTATCAACAACTGTCCTTTACATAGATCTAAAGCTGTATGGAAAAACACCATCTGAAATAGAATTGCTACTCATCACTGTTCATATATATAGCCAAGATATTGCAATGGAGTTTGGTGATAGTGAATCTCCTTGAAACAATACAATACAATAGCAGAGTTGGAAGGGACCTTGGAGGTTTTCTAGTCCAAACCCCTGCCTATGCAGGAAACCCTATACCGTTTCATACAAATGGCTATACAACATCTTCTTAAAGACTTCCAGTGTTGGGGCATTCACAACTTCTGGAGGCAAGCTGTTTCACTGATTAATTGTTCTAACTGTCAGGAAATTTCTTCTCAGTTCTAAGTTGATTCTCTCCTTGATTAGTTTCCACCCAATGATTCTTGTTCTACACTCAGGTGCCTTGGAGAATAGCTTGACTTCTTTGTGGCAACCCCTGAGAGATTGGAACACTGCTATCATGTCTCTCCTAGTCCTTCTTTTCATTAAACTAGACATACCCAGTTCCTGCAACTGTTCTTCATATGTTTTAGTCTCCAGTTCCCTAATCATCTTTGTTGTTCTTCTCTGCACTCTTTCTAGAGTCTCCACATCTTTTCTACATCGTGGCAACCAAAACTGAATGCAATATTCCAAGTGTGGCCTTACCAAGGCATTATAAAGTGGTATTGATACTTCACATGATCTTGATTCTATCCCTCTGTTTATGTAGCCTAGAACTGTGTTGGCTTTTTTGGCAGCTGCTATACACTGCTGGCTCTTATTTAAATGGTTGTCCACTAGGACTCCAAGATCCCTCTCACAGTTACTACTATTGAGCAAGGTACCACCTATACTGTACCTGTGCATTTTGTTTTTCTTGCCTAAATGTAGAACCCTACTCTTTTCACCATTGAATTTCATTTTATTAGATAGTGCCCAATGTTCAAATTTGTCAAGATCCTTCTGTATCTTAAGCCTATCTTCTGGAGTGTTGGCTATTCCTGCCAACTTAGTGTCATCTGCAAATTTGATGAGTTCCCCATTTATTCCCTCATCCAAATCATTGATGAAGATGTTGAAGAGTACTGGCCCTAAAACAGAGCCTCGGGGTACTCCATTGCATCCTTCCCTCCATGTAGATGCAGTTCCATTGAGGACTACACGTTGAGTGCAGTTGGTCAGCCAGTTATGAATCCATCTGGTGGTGATGTTGTCCAACCCACATTCTTCTACTTTATCTACTAGTAGGTTATAGTCTACCTTATCAAATGCCTTGTTGAAATCCAAGTAAACTATATTGACAGCATTCCTCTGGTCCACTAATTTTGTCACTTTGTCAAAGAATGCAACAAAATTAGTCTGGCATGATCTATTTTTGACAAACCCATGTTGGCTTTTGGCTATTACTTTGTTTACTTCTAGGTGTTTGCTAATCCGTTGCTTTCCAGAATCTTTCCTGGTATTGAGGTCAGGCTGATAGGTCTGTGGTTTCCTGGATCTATTTTTTTTCCTTTTTTGAAGATGGGAACCACATCAGCTCTTTTCCAGTCCTCTGGCAGTTCCACTGTGCTCCAGGATCTTTGAAAGATATAGTTCAGTGGTTCTGAGATCTCGTCTTCCAATTCCTTCAGAACCCTGGAGTGTAATCCATCCAGTCCTGGTGATTTGAACTCATCTAGAGTAGACAGGTGCTCACTTATCATTATTTCAACTTGTGTTCCTAATCTGATTTTTGTGGTGCTGTTTTTGATAGGTTGAACTGTTTTATCCCTTTGTGTAAAGATAGATGCAAAAAATGGGTTAAATAGTTCTGATTTCTCCATGTTGCTTGTCACCTTCTTGCCACTTTCTCCCAGCAATGGACCAATTGTTTCCTTAACCTTTTTCTTGTTTTTAACATGTTGGAAGAAGCTTTTTTTGTTATTTTTTTACTTTTGTGGCAAGCCTTTCTTCATTGTGAGCCTTAGCTTTCATCACTTCATCTTTACAGGCTCGGGCTATTTGCTGATATTCTACCTTAGTTATGTGCCCCTCTTTCTACTTTTTATACTTATCTTTTTTGTCTTTCAATTTGTCAGAGAATTCTTTATGTAGCCATGCTGGATTCTTTTGAGAGCTGTTATTTTTCTTCTTCATTGGTATTGTGCTAGACTGGGCTTTTGTAATCTCATTTTTCAAAATTTCCCAAGCTTCTTGAGTTGTTTTCCCCTTGAGGATTCTCATCCATGGAATTCTTCCCAAGCTCTCTCTAAGTTTATTGAAATTAGCTCTCTTAAAGTCCAAGACTCTAGTTTGACTTTGTTCTACTACTTTTGTTTGCAAAATGTTGAATTCCAATATTGCATGGTCACTTGCCCCCAGGGTTCCTGTGGCTTCAACACCTTCTATCATTTCCTCTCTGTTAGTGAGAATTAAGTCCAATATGGCTGATCCCCTTGTTCCCCTCTCTACTTTTTGGGAAACAAAGTTGTCTGCTAGGTTCATTAGGAACCTGTTGGATCCCATTTGGTGCAGAGTTTTTTTCCAGTTGAAGTCAGGGTAGTTAAATTCCCTCATTACTATTGTGGTATGCTTCCTACATACCTTAGTTATTAGACTAGCAAATAGTTCATCTACTTCCTCTGCTTGGTTGGGTAGCCTGTAGTATAATCCTATGGCAAGTCATTCTCCCCCAACCCTTAATATTAACCCAAATGCATTCAAGATAGTACTCATCATTGTTGTGCTCTATTTCTGTAGAGATGTAGTTATTTCTTATATATAGTGCAACTCCATCTCCTCTTTTATTTGATCTTTTTTTAAAATAATTTAAATCCTTCTAGCTGTATGTTCCATTTGTGGGTTTCATTCCACCAAGTTTCTGTAATGGCAACAATATTGTATCTGCCCTCATTTACTTGAATTTCTAATTCACCCTATTTATTCCTCATACTCTGTGCATTGGTGTATATACATTTGAGTCCATTTTGATTGACCCTGTGCTTACTGTCTACATATCCTGTGTTATGCATTCCTCTCTTGATAGTAACTTCTCCCAGTCTCTCACCATTGACCTGCAACTGTTTCATTGTGCCTTTGATCTTTGCACAAACCTTCTGATGTTTCTACTGACTCCTGTAATTTTTAGGCACTTGATTATCCAATTATGTGGCAGAGAGTCAAATGTCTTTTTTTATAGTCAATCCATGCTACATTCAGGTTGGTTTTCCTTCTCTATCACTTTTTGTAAATCATTTTGTCAATTAGGAGTTGATCTTTTGTTCCTCTGCTATTGGGATGCTTTCATTCTGCTCAGGTGGAAAGAGATTGTTTTGACTAGATGCTATTGGGCTGCATCAACTACCACACCAGTTAACCATCTGAAAGTTGTTGGTAAGCAGGTAATTGGTCTGGAGTTACCTGGTGCATCTCCCTTTTGCTGAATCTTTCATTATCATGTAGGTTTTCCTAGATATTAGCCACTCTTCAGTTTTACCTCCTTGTAGTATTTTGTTAAAATGCTTGGTAATGAGTGGGTAGAGACCAGTTATAATGTTGCAACCAAAAACCATGCAGTTCATCTTCACCTGGTGCTGACCAATTCTTGATTTTACTTGCTCTTTTCTCTACCATTTCTGCTGTTATTACTAGTCCTTTCATTTCAACTTCTTTTTTAATTCTTATCCACCTCTTTTAATCAAGCTGCATCATTGTTGTATTCCTTTGGGTCATACCATATCTGCATCCAGAACTGCACTGTTTCTTCCTTTTCAGATACTAATTGATTCAGTGCAATTTCTCTGTTGATGGATTGGTAGAAACATTTCTGATTGGATTGAAATTGCAGATTCTTCCTATAATTTGAGATTAATTCTAACCCTAACCCTTACCCACTAATCTTCTTAGCTATACTGTTATTTTCTATTTTATTATTTCCAGTGCTTCCTTGATCTTTCTTGTTTCTAAGTGATATTTCTTGATTATGTATTCTTTGGTCTTTTTGTTCTTCAGCTTCTCTTCTTTCATCTGTTTTAGCTTGCTTGCATCTGATCTCAACTTGCGGATCTTATTTTCCAATCTAATCTTCAATTTTTGTAGTGCACTGTTTAGTTTTATTCTTCCCTATTGATTTTGAATCCCATGCATTCAGTTATAACTGCAGCTGTGCTGTACTTTAGTGGATTTGTTTTGTGCAGTGAGTTGGTGCTTATTCAGTACTTGATATAGCAGTATTTTTATGTTTTAATGCTTGTGCTAGCTGTTTCTTTGGAAGAAGCCTCAATGCAGGTAGCTTTATTCTGATGTTTTTGGGCTGTTCTAGATGCTCATTTATTCTTTGTTTCAATTATTTTACTGCTTTCATCAAAGATTTTTGTTCTTCCTGAGGCAGAGGAGATGGTGCCGGTTTCTAAATGAAAACAATAGTATATCTCTGCTGGATTCCCCACTACCAACTCTCCCTGGTTTGCGTCTACATTCTGAATTATTTCTGGCAAGGCTTTGATTTCTTTTCCCTGGGTGAACCTTTACAGTTCTTCCAATTCTTTTTCTGTGAATACTTTATTTTGTATTATAAATCAGTGTTGATCTACTAGCCTTTCTTCTGTTCTTTCTGATTCTAGATGTTGTTCTTTGCAGAACTGGTGCATTTGTTTCAAATCTTGTTGGGCTTGCTCTGTAATAACAGATCATTATTTGTGATGGGCAAATGCCTTTTCTTCCAGTAGTTCTGCAGCTGCTGGCCCTGGTTGCTCAACCAACAGTCCATTTTTTCAACCAGTAGTCCATTTTTTACCAGATATCCAGGAACTCCAAAATCTAGTGCAGACCTTGTTAACCCAGGTGACAAAAGAGCTGGTATGGCTTTTGAAACATCTCAACATATTTTTTATGGGAGACAAACTCTTTTTCTGCTTCTTCTGTGAGACCTGTCCAGTATAGTTGAACCTAGCTCTCATTTTCCTCAGAGCACACAAGCCCAACAACCACATCAAGATAGTGCATCACTGGGGGATTATAATTATTATTAATTCTGAAACTAATCTTAAAATGCATTCATGGAAATTGGAAGAGCTGCCTTAGTAATAATTAAAGTATTAATATTTATTTGTTTTCATATATTTATAATAATTCTAGTACCAAAATATTAACTACAAACATTCCAGATGTTTCTGGACTTTTTTTTGTTAAGTACTAAAACCTTGCACGGTAGCAGTGATCACAGGTTTTGTCTCATATCTGAAATAACAGCATTGTTAAGATACCTTGCAGTTTAACAATTTCCTTCAGTTTTGGTCTCTGTAGTCTCTATCAGTAAAAGTTCCATACTGGTAATTTAGTAGTGAATGTGAAGACTGATCTTTACTTTTTCATATCAGCACCATTAGGTGTGGCATTTATTATTCCTCATAGGCAATAGATTGCAACTTATCATTTTTGCAAAACAAAGATATGCTTTTTATGATACCATTTGGAGAAGAGTCAGACTCAGAGAAGACCATAAGACTGACTAGCACACCCTGCTTTCCTATCTGCCAATCTTTTATAAAATAAAAACAAATAGAAAATACAGTAAGAACAATATGTATTATTGTATGGTATGAATATGATCATATATGATTCTTAATTGGTCTGACACATATGCTTTTTGCAATTAAGATAATTCTTTTAGAACCTTTTCATTTATGAGCATTGAATTTAAGCTTTCATTAAAAAGTATGTATTACTTCATTAAAAATACTTACTGCTGCTGCTTGCTTGAAAAGATTAAGGAAAACATGCTAATAGTATTTTTCCTCAATCAACAGCTAATAAATAAACTTTCTGTATTCCCTTTAATGTTGTATATACCAAAAATATTACAGTATTCAAACTATATAAATAATGTTGTGCCTTATGATGTGAGAACTATGCTCTTTGTTTCTAAGACTGAGAGGCAACTATTAATCATTTTTGTTTTCTAAGAACTAAGGCTGTGTGCAGGTGATGGAGCTGGTACTTTCCTCCCAAAAATATTAATTTTATTTAAAATAAACTTTTGGATTCCTGAAAAGCACTGTGGGAGGAATCATTTTGGTGAGCATATGGCCTATATTTGAATACTGGAAATATCATCTGGTGAGAATAATCAATATGGGGATGATACAAAGCTACAACTTCTAGAGAGACTCTGTGAATATTTAGAAGATAAGAAAGCTTAAACAAGATCAAATAGTATAGTAAAAATAAGAATAATTGTATGGGTAGTGAATTGAGTATTGTGTCAGGTCTTGAATGGCTTGCATATCCTTCCTAGGAGCATTTGGGGGTGAAAGGAGAAGGAATGCAGGAATGTGGGGGGGATGTATATTTTTGGTTTAGCTGCTATAGCAGCAGCAGGGGGTAGGAGAAACAAGCATAATACATGGGTTCTGTTGATGTTTGTGCAGCAGGACCTGCCTGACATTTTCTTGAAGGAGATGGAATCACTGAGCAGCTCTTGTTTTTTTTACCAAATAAGGAAAAGGCATGCCTGATTTAGTCTACTTGAGCCTTCTAATCAAGGATTATACTAGCCATTATTTTGCTTTTATATTCCTATTTTCCTTTTGACTTTGCAAGATTGAATGCATTCAGATATTCATCTTTAATTCTTATACTTAACATCAAATATACTTTCCAAATTATGTTATATTTGTTACTGAAACAATAATTGACAAATTATTTAAGTTGCTGCTAAAGCTCAACCTGTTTGCTAACCTTGAAATGTAGATTACATCTCTCTCCCACCATGCATATCCATCATCAACAAGCAATTTGCAGTGGTACAGGTTGAAGGGCTGTCACAGAGAGGAAGGGGTCAACCTATTTTCCAAGGCACCTGAAGCCCAGACAAAGAATAATGGATGGAAACTGATCAAGGAGAGATTCAACCTAGAAATAAGGATAAACTTTCTGACAGTGAGAACAATCAACCAAAGGAACAGCTTGCCTTCAGAAGTTGTGGGAGCTTCATCACTGGAAGCTTTCAAGAAGAAACTGGGCTGCCATTTGTCTGAAGTGGTGTAGGGTTTCCTGCCTAGGCAGGGGGTTGGACTAGATATCCTACAGTACAAAGTCCTTTTCAACTCTGTTAGTCTGAATGTAAAAACTGAACAACTGTAAATGTTTCTTCTTAATAATTAAGTAGTTTGTGAGTAATTTCAGGAGGTATACATTTGAAGTCAATTAAGGCAAATCATTTTTGTGTCTGTAAGAGTGTGTGTGTGTGTAACAACTAGTTCTACATATGGATTAAAATGTATTTAGTCAGCTTTCAGTTACAAACATATATTTATTATACAACATTCATTATGGCATACTGTGTGGTACAAACTGGTTTATAGACTATTGTTTCTAACCTAATACATATGTGAATTATTTGAGAAAGTATGAGAAAACAAATTTATGACAATGTGATCTTAATTAACCAGATTTAATGCAAACTGCAATGTGTGTTGAGGTAATTTTTAGCACATGATGTAATAAGGGTATGCTTAGTTTTTACAGTCTTTTAGATAGATAGATAGATAGATAGATAGATAGATAGATAGATAGATAGATAGATAGATAGATAGATAGAAGTTTATTTATATGCCACCCTTTTCCCTGGGGGGACTCAGGGCAGCTCACAGTCCAAGAGGGAGGGGGAGACAAACTTTTTAACATATAAGACAATACATAATTAAAAAACACAACATTCATACCATTCGGGCGGGTTACAGTCTTAGCCCCAGGCCTGACGGGATAGCCAGATTCTGAGGGCTGTGCGGAAGGTCTGGAGGGTGGTGAGGGTACGAATCTCCATGGGGAGATCGTTCCATAGGGTTGGAGCTACCACCGAGAAGGCTCTCCTCCGCGTAGTTGCCAGTCGGCATTGACCGGCAGATGGAACTCGGAGGAGGCCTAATCGATGAGATCTAATAGGTCGCGTGGAGGTAATTGGCAGTAGGCGGTCTCTCAAGTACCCAGATCCACTACCATGTAGGGCTTTATGGGTGACAAGTAGCACCTTGAAGCGCACCCGGAGATCGACAGGTAGCCAGTGCAGCTCGCGGAGGATAGGTGTTATGTGGGTGAAGCGAGGTGCACCCACAATCGCTCGCGCGGCCGCATTCTGGACTAGCTGAAGTCGCCGAATACTCTTCAAGGGCAGCCCCATGTAGAGCACATTGCAGTACTCCAGCCTAGAGGTCACAAGGGCACGAGTGACTGTTGTGAGAGCCTCCCGGTTCAGGTAGGGGCGCAACTGGTGCACCAGGCACCAGTTGCACCCCTACCTGAAATTTTTACACAAATTTTTCCAACTGATTGTGAACAAAGTTTTAACAGAATAAACAAAGTCCAGAAATCTGGATTGAAATTGTTAAACTTTTAGTAATTAACTTTTCCTAGAATGTACATGACAAACTATCAGAATACTAACTGTACATTTCCTTGTTCATTCTTATGATGTTTAAGGAATAACTTCTATATCCTGCAACTAAGCTATTTGTCAAGGAAATAAAACTGGATCACTCTCACCAATCAAATATGGCAGTTATTTTCTATAAAATTGTTCTGGTTTAGAGATGGGTGCATAACAGAACTCAGCTCAACAAGTATTGGCCAAATATGTCCTGACAAAACCCCTTTTCTGCCTCATTCCCACAACACTGTCTTTCTTTCATCAGGGACTGATGTGTCAGAGAGCCATAAATTATTAGCTGCAAATAAAAGTTGCCATAAGCAGACTCCTTTTCGTCCCATCACATGTTGTATAAAAAACATAAAACTTTATCCCTCATTACTTTACAGGACCAATCAGCTGAGTAATAACTATCAGCAGCAGCAGCATCAATATCAAGTGTAGCATCTGTTCTCTTTTTATTCAAGGATCTACCAAGGAGAAAGAAAACCAGACCTCCACCAAAACTAGCATGGCAAGCAGAGAGTAAACCCCATCCCACTAGCACTGATGATATTTCCTAGTTGGGTATTGAAACATCTGCAAACAAACAACCAAACTCAGAGAGCATCAAGGACTCCACAGTTCAATCCTGAGCTACAGATAGCAGAGTAACAGAATATTAGAGTTGGAAGGGAGCTTGGAGATCTTCTAGGCCAACCCCCTGCCTAAGCAGGAAATCTTACACCACTTCTGACAAATTGTTATTCTTTAAAACTTCCAGTGTTGGAACATTCACAGCTTCTGCAGGCAAGTTGTTCCACTGATTAATTGTTTTAACCATCAGGAAATTTCTTAGTTCTAGGTTGTTCTCTCCTTGATTAGTTTCCACCCATTGCTTCTTGTCCTGCTCTCAGGTGCTTTGGAGAATAGCTTGACACCCTCTTCAGCCCCTGATATATTGGAGATACAGATATTCTCTTCTTCTATAAGTTGACAAATTTTTGATATTTTGACTTAAAGCATTTTGATTGTCTGTATCCACAATTTGATAAACCCACTCTTTGGTAAATCTTTAATTTTTTCTAATCCTAAAAAGAATAAATCTGCAAACAAAAAACTACAGGAGAACAATTTACATTGGTGCTCTTCAACCAATGTGTCCTAATT
This sequence comes from Thamnophis elegans, assembly GCF_009769535.1. Classification (NCBI taxonomy): domain Eukaryota; kingdom Metazoa; phylum Chordata; class Lepidosauria; order Squamata; family Natricidae; genus Thamnophis; species Thamnophis elegans. The sequence goes on from NC_045558.1 coordinate 75,287,269, forward strand.
TTTATTAAGTGATACTAATGATGGTAGCCAGTTGATTATCCAACACCTCCCCCCAAATCCCAAGCCAAACTTTGATTTAGTTAATGTACTTGATGATAAAGTCTGTTGTCACTGAGGATCTAGTCTTGCATCTCATTATTCTCCCTCTGAATGAACTCACAATGTTTTCACTGCCATCATACAGAGGCACCTCCTTGTAACTGTTGTCACATGAATTTATTTAATGCGTACAGGTAATCCTTGTTTTACAACCATTTTTAAATGACTGTTCAAGGTTACCATGGTACTGAATGACCTATCTTCAAAATTCCAGCCATTGCAATGCCTATTTGTTACATAGTGACAGACAGTAGCTTCCACCAAGGTCCTCTGATCCGGCAGGAAAATATGCAAAGGTGATTGGTTAAGATGTCTGACAGCTCCTTATAAAAGGACTGCTGCCAGACAGAGTCTTTGCTGGATTGTACATAGTGTTGACTAATAAAGAGCTGTTGTTACTGTTAGCTTGAGTCTGCCTCCTCCATTCACCCGATTTAACACTAGCAACGAAGGTGGGATTGGAAGGCAACTAGGCACAAAAAGAGCAACACAATCCAGCACGTAACTAAACACGACATTGAGCCACCATCTTTAAGCAGCAAATTCAAATCTGCCTTGACTGAATCAAGATGACTATGCAGGCCCCACCAGCTCCGTACGACCCAGCCACCGAGCACTGGGACTGATGTATATGATGAGGTTTGAATGCTTCCTCAAAGCCAACGACCTCCTGGACCCATCCAAAGGCTGAAAGAAAGCCATGTTCCTGAGCTACTATGGGCCAGAGGTATTCGACACCGCCAAGGACCTATGCGAACCAATGCCTGCACAGTCAGTCACTTCAACAGATGCTGAGGACACACTACACTACCAAACCATCTAAATGTGTGCGGAGGCACGAATTCAACCTCCGTAACCAGAACGAAAGTGAAACGATCAACCAATATGTTGCCACGTTTTGTAAGACTGCAGCATATTGCGAGTTTTGCAATCTTGATGAACTGCTACTAAATAGAATCATTTTCAGGGTGTGAGACATCAACCTGCAGTGAAGGTTACTGGCAAAGACCAACCTTATGCCTCGTCTAATGCAAATCGCATTAGATGAGGCCAGAGCAACAGAGTCCTTGACCAAGTCGACGGAAATGCTGGAGAGACAAAACAGTCCCAAGAGCACATGCAGAGCAGCCGAAGTGCATCACAAGACTACAGAGCAAGACCTCTTTGACAGCGAGGATGAAGTCTACTGCATGCACAGAGAGAAGCGAAGATGGTGCAAGAATTTGAACTCCATTTCCCGCCTTGCATTGGCTGCAGAGTAAAACAACCAGCAATCTGCCTGCCATTTCCAAGATGCCATCGCCAATGCTGCAATCACAGAGGGCATATCGCAAGAGCCTGCAGAAGTGAGTTTCCAACTCCAACACCACAGAAAATCCAGGCTCTGAAGGCTGCAAGGCCATGTCCACCCCAGCGAGAGCAATGGAAGCCGCAGCAGAGGGCAGAGAACACAGATGCCAAAGACATGTTCCAAACAACCTTTGGGCAAGCAAACACTCTGCGGAACAAGAAGCTGAAGATCTCTATCCTCCTAGAAGGGTCTCCATGCAGCATGGAGATAGATACTGGCTCATCACTGACCATCATGTCCTGGGCCACACTGAAAAAGGCCGTCCCTAATCTATGGAAACACAAGCTGAGGGTTCCAGAGATACGCCTAAGCAACTACCAGGGGAATGGGGAACTGAATCCCCAGTTTTGGTCAGGGCACCTTCCGGGTGCAATTTAAAAAAATTGGCAGCTTGCTTCCTGTTACTGTGGTTGGTGGAGCCCTGCAGAGCCTCATAGGCTTAGACTAGTTTGAATCCCTGGGCTTGGGGGTGACTGGCATCAACACCATTAAAGAGGAGAGCACCGAAGAGCTAATGCGAGAGTTCAAAGATGTATTTGGCAAGTATGTGGGGACCCCAATTTCATTTAATTTGGACCCAAATGTTGCCCCCATTAGATTAAAGCCCCAAGGGTCCCTTCCACCCTCCATCCAAAATTTGACCTTGAATTGGACAAATTAATTGGCCAGGGGATTCTGGAGCTGGTTGATCACGCATGCTGGGAGACTCCTTTAGTGACCCCGGTCAAGCCTGACGGGTCTGTCCGCATCTGTGCAGACTATAAATGCACCATAAATAAGGCAACAACAGAGTGCTTATCTGGTGTCCATTGTCCAGCATTTACTTTCCTCCCTTGGTCCGGGAAAAGTATTTGCTAAATTAGATATGGTGCAGGCATACCAGCAATTGTTACTGTTAGCCTGAGTCTGCCTCTTCCATTCACCTGATGTAACACTATTCAGTCAAGTGAATCTAATCCAGGTTCTTGCAACCATCTAGCAATTATGGTCAATTGCAGAATCTTGTAATCAGGCTATCAATGCTGCCAATCATTTCCACTGGCTTCCTAACAAGCAAAGTCAAGCCAGAGGGGAAAGTCACAATGGACTGCAGTAATTCCCCCCCTGGCCTTTCTTTGGTAGTATGTACTGTGCCCTCCTTCTCCCTTTGCTTTCAAACAACTGCCATTGCCCTCTTTTCCTGGGCATTCTTGCACACACACACACACCAATCTTCCTGGCCTTGTACATACATGCACACACCAGCACCTTCCTTCACTGGGATCCCTGTACTAGCACACATATTTGTATATAATCCACACTGTCTTTCTCTGGCCTCCCTGTACTCAGACTGCACTGTAGCAATTCTTGAACTCCTGCACAGCATGGCCAGAGCCTCCATCATTCTCTGCTGTCTGCTCATACTCCTTATCTGGGGTTCCCTGCATGTCTTGAGGCTATTACTACAATTATAACTGCCTAGGTTGCTGTTGCTAAGCAATGATTATGTGGTGCCACTTTATGACTGCATCTCCTAGCAATGACAATTCTGATCCATGATAAGGGAAGATTACTTTTTATTTTGGCTGGAACCAAAATAAGACAAGAAAAGAAAGTTCCCTGGATTTCTAGACAAAAGAGTTCAGAAAGCTTCCAATCAACAACAAAAGTAAGACTTAAAAGCATTACTTAGTACTGAAGTGTTGGGTGCAACAGTGCCAGAGATTACATTTTTTTCATTCCTGGATTTATTGGATTATGATCTGCCCATGTGTTTATATCATGTCTATCTTAATTGTTTTGAGCGTTAGCTCTGTTGACATCCACATCATATTAATTCTTGACCATGATAAATGTCTGTTTGAGTAGAATGTATATTGTCTTTCTTTTGGGTGTCATATTCTCTAAACATCTTGCAAATTTAATTCTTCCACCATCGTGAAAAATGTTTTGGGCAGGGTTTTTCTTGTTCATCTTTATACATTTGTAGTCTATTCCATTCTTTACGATTGCATTAAAGTCTCCCAATATACATATATCTTCATAGTCATATTCTATTATCTTTTTGTGTAGTTTCCCAAAAAATTATTCTTGTCATTTGGGATGTATATTGCCACTAATAATATCTTTCTCATGTTCATCATTATTTCCACTATCAGTATTCTCCCCTCCCTATCTTCAAAATTTTTATTTGATTGTACTGTCTTTCTAATATATAATGCTATTCCCTTTTTGCTTTGGTCAGCCAGAATCATATAAAATCACCTAGTTTTCTGTGTTGCTTTCTAATATGTACTTTCTGCAAGCATATCATGTCCAATTTCCATTTTTCTAATTTGTTACATGTTGTTCTTCTTTTTATATTAGTGGAGATTACTTTTATTTTTTCCTCCATGTCATTGGTTTATAGTTTTAGTTGATCTAGTCCTTCTTAGCTCCCTCTGCTCCTTTGTTTCTTTGGCCCTTGCTCCTTCTCTTAGCGCTTTCTCTTCCTGCTCTTTCTCCATCTCCCATTGATCTTTCCCCTTAGCTTCCTGCTATATGTTGTTCATAAAATAATTTTGCTTTCTCTAGTCTATCTAATCTGTACCTTTGTTCTTGCCAGTTTACCAAAATCCCTTCTGGAACAAGCCATCTAAAACTCACCTCTTTTTTGATTAGATTCTTAGTCAGAAAGTGGTATTCCTTTCTTATTTCTCTGGTTTTTTTTTTTTACAAATCTTACATGTACCTCTCTGGGCAAGTTGTTTCTAATTGTACATCTTGTATATACTCTAAATGTCTCATCAATTCCACCTAAAATATATTCCTTACTCATTTCTGTAGCCACTGAGAGAATTTCTGCAATCTTCTCTGCTAAATTCTCTCTTTTCTTCTCTTCTATGTTCTGGAGTCTTAGATAGAATTCGGATCTTTCCATCTCCCAAAATACACTGTCCATCTTGCTTTTTATCAATTGCTGTGAGCCTATAATCCATCTCTTCCACATTTATCTGTTATTTATGCCTTTTCTTCCACGTTCTGCGGTCTCTGCTCATTTCCTCCCATCATTTCCTTGACTTCTTTCAATTCATCTTCCACCTTGCCTGCTTTCTCTTCTACTCTATTTATATGCTCCTTGATATCCACTTGTATGTCTTGCAACATACCTTTTAGCTGCAAAATAACTTTGTCTTGTTGTGTTACTGTGCCTGTTGCTTTCTGTGTCGCTGAACCAGGTGAGGTGGCTGTTGCAGATGCATATGATGTTATTTTCTTCATCTTGGTATTTGGTTCTGACATTGTTGTATTTAAGTTGTAATTAAATTTTGTAATCTAAAGAGTAGATTAGTAGACTAATTACAATCCTGGAGTCACCCACACCAGCCCAAGTACCAGCCCCCAATAAGCCAACCCCTGTTCTTGGACACTATCTTCAGGTTCTTGCTACCTTAATCCATTCGCTTTATAAAGATCACATGAAGTAAAGAAAAAAGAAAAAAAGATAAGAAACAAGGAGAAAAAAATGAAAGAATATTAGTGAAAAGGCACTCACCCCTCCCCCAAAAAATGGGGAAAGAAAAAACCCACAAAATTAATTCCACAATGGTAATCCACACCTTATTGCAAGAGGTTAAAAAAAGGAAATTAAAAAAAAAGAAAGGAGTTAACAGCAATTAACAGCAGTTAGCATAGACTGATTTAAATTGACATACAACTAATAGATTTTGTCTGTCTTTTTAACTATCCTTGACACATATTTTCCCATTCATCTGATAGTGCTGCTTTTGCACTTGGGTTTCTGAATAGACAAAGTAGCCTATTGCAAAGAGTTTTACACAGTTGCTGTGGTCAAATTGTTGGTTAGTTCTGGTGCCATTTGCTCATCAACCTCACTTGGCACAAGCTACAGAGGCAACAGATCTGCTACAACACATGAAATGATTTAGTGAGTCTGAGCACATCAACTTAGCGCACATGCTTGGGCTATTCAGCTCAGTTCCATAAAGCAATAGAAGCTTTGAGTTTTAGCCAAGCTGTCCATAGGCAACTTCCCTTGAGGATGGAGTGCCTTTCATTATGCAGTTCTTACAAGAGAATCAGAGTGGTCTTACTTTTCTGTCTACATTGATCATTTTTCTAAATTAAAAAAAACCCTCTTTAGTTACTTCTTCTCTTTGGTTTGATGGGGTTGATGAGGCTTGATTAGAAGTGAAAAGAGTTTCACTTCTATTTCTTTGGAATAAACAGTTTTAACTGCCGGGAAACTTTTTGTTATGGTAAAGGAATAGAAATGGTAATTTATGTTGGCTGTTCACACACTGGATTAACCAAAAATGTGGTCTGTTTGGTTATTATTAGTGTATGTATTAAGCCAGTGAATGTGAATCTGTGAAACGTGGCTTTCAGCTATTTATTATGCAAACAGCTAATTTTAATTTATTAAAATAAATCATGATTATAGAAATTATGATTTAGCTTAATCTGATAAAATGAAATCACGTTATTGTGAAGTGTATGTGAAAAAGGAAAACAGAAGGGTATTGCTCCCAACCTGCCAAGTATTGGCAGCAACATCTCAATAGTTGCACTGAGAAGCTATCTCAACTTTGCAGAGTAGCCTGCAGCTATGAATTTCCTGGTTGCTCCAGTTACTAACCAGCCCTGGCTTTCCAGTTTTGTGAGTTCAGCCAAAATTAGCTAGGTTTGCCACCTATCTGTGCTTATGCAAAATAAGGTGAGCATAAAGGAAGAAAGGAAGTATTAATTAAGGATGGCTTTGGAAATAAGAAAGAATGTGATTTTGATTAGTATCTGTGATATATATATGTATGTATATTTGGGCTATAGCACATTATTTTGTTATGCAATAATTCTAATTATGAAGAACTGACTTCTATTGAATGCATGGCTATCATACTCTATCTCTTAACAGTAAAAGCTTTCAATGCCTCATTTTTGACTCTGATTCTTAATCCCAAAGTACAATGGAGTGGAATGAGAGTTTATCTTACATGTGTTGTTTGTTTCGTGCAAATATCCAATCACTGCCACTCCATTCTTTCATTTGTTGAGTTCATTAACTTTATCTCCTTTTGTATATTCTGGAAGGATTAGCAGGTTAAATATTATTAGTTTCTGATTAAAAACACTGTTATTTTCTAGTGAAGTACTAGAACTCTGATTCCAGGACAGTAAAAGGCAAACACACAAACAAAAAGTAAGATGATGAAATCCTAGTTCTCAAAAATCAGTAAGAAAATAGCTGGGATTAACCATTAATCTTCTGGATTGAAGATTAAAGAATGGAAAAACCAAGCTTAAAAATTGCTGTTCATTGTTTTGCCAAATTATACCTGGTCTTATGCTTCGAATAACTAGAATTTGGAAAAAAAAATAGAAGTGTTGGATAAAATGATGATGATGATGATGAAGAAGAAGAAGAAGAAGAAGAAGAAGAAATGTATTTAGAACAATTCTGTTTTTCAAACACATTATTACTCTTTTGTGTCTATGAAATGTTCTGTAAGACATGACTTGTATATCAATAAAAAGAACCTTAAAATTTTACCATAGCTACTCAAACAGAAATAAAAAGACAATGTGCTATAGATGGAAATATTATTTATACACATTTATATTTCATTTAATCCAATTGTATTTCAAGAATGTTACTGTTATTTAGAATGATGATGAGAGAGAATCAGTTAGAGAATTTTTCTGCACCTATTACTCTGTACAATGACCCATCAACCATCAGAATCTCCAGTAATGGGGTTCATTCAAAGCCAGTGTGCATGCTCAGAGTACTTGCTTCCTTTGAGAATCCAAGTTAGTCACTCCAAGAAATACTGTAGTTTCCTCAAATGACACTCGAGAACTGGAGAGTGAACTGCAACAATCTACTCCCATATTTATACAAAACAAATAGTCTAGTGTTCTGACCTGGATGTCAGCTGATTGGGAATGCTTGCCCAGTTCTATATTTGCTAAGCCCCCTATATGGTCCCCCCCTCCACAGCCAATTGAGAATCTGTCCTTGCAAGTAGTGGGTGAGTGCACAGAGCTTCATTTGTGCATGTGTGGGATTAGATTGCATGGATGAAAGCCTCCTCCCTCCCTGCTGCCGCCATCACCACTGCCAATCAGTGGAGAAAAAAAGATTGGGGATTGCTGGTGTATATTGTAGCTTACTAATGAAAATTTGGGATATAAACAACTGTTTTACACATGCAAAAAGTTGGAGTACTTGTCAAATATGATTTGTTACTTCTTTCTCTATGCTCTTACAGAAACACCAAAACTTCATATAACACTCTGATTTTGAAATTTCTTCAGTCCCCTTAGTAAGTTGCAGGAAGAGCTTAAAATCATAGTTCCCTTGAATAATGGTATAGTTTTATGATATAAACAGAAAGAAAGTAGAAAAATCTGAACAAAATAAAAATCTGAACAACAATGCCATTGTTTAGAATTTGCTAATGATTTATATCTGGCTATATATCACTGTATCATGGCAAGTAAAGGAATCTAGCAGAAAACCAGGAATATAGGTATTTAAAAATACCTATAAAAATACAGTCTTTGTTTTATTTCAATTTATTAGTCTTGATATCTGAACATCCTTTAGAAGCCTCATAAGAACTTATTGTATCAAGTGTTCTGCATTTAGGGCTAATTTACATATATAATAAAAAGTAGGCCATATCAAGTTGTAAGAAGGCGAGGGGGGGGGAGAAATAGCATTTTAGAGATTGCATCATATTAATATCACCTGAAAAAGATTGATTAAACCTTTATCCATAAAGTATTGCTTTTAACCCACAGTTTAAATATTCCCACATGTGGAATTTTTAAAAAAAATAATGCATTTTAAAATAGTAAAGTTCAAGAAAAAATCCTCCATATGAATATGCTGAATGTTCAGGTTTTTAACCCTAATATGGGTTTGTTTCAGACCAGTAATGCTTTATTATACCTTTTTATGTGGCAAGCCAAATGATAATCTGAGTAAATAAAGTTAAAATTAAAATAAAGAAAATATTTAACTTGCTGTTAAACTCAAACTCACCTTCATGTCACTCCAAAAAAATTGATGATCAAGCACATCATTCATTAACTTTATTCAGAACCTGGTATACAAAAATATATTTTGCATGTTTTTTGGAAATTTTTAGTCACTTATATTGCTTTGCCAGAATACACATACTTAGAACTTCCCAGAAGGAAATTAAAGACCTATTACTTGCAGACTGCTACTTATTTTCTGTTTATTTTGTTGCTGAATTTTTATTACTCCATTTGGAACATATGGTTAATATTATAGCTATCTATAATATTATTTGTTCCCATATTTCCAAAACAAATCCAGATGTAGGAATCAAATGAATGCATCCACCTCCTGTATTGTTATATTTCAATACTATATTCCTAGTCTAGCTGCCATTCCTTAGTATGCAGGGACATCCAGAGCAAGACCTCTGATTGTTGGACTTGGATGGAAGTATATAAAAAGAAATATTTCTTCAGTTACTCTAGTCTCAAGCCTTACTGGTTAGCACCAGCATTTTGATTTGGATTTAGAAACAGGTGTACTGGTACTGAATTGTGTAATATGGTTGTAAGACCAGTAGAGTTATACAGTGCCCTCATATTTTCTATTATTAGTTGATAGGTTTAGTTACCAAACATGCATTCTTAAATGGGATTAATAATTGACCGTACAAATTTTCTTTAGATTCAGTCACTTGTGTATCAGCAGAAGACTGCTTTATCTTGACAACATTTTAATTAACACCTGGAAGAAGCTAATGGCAGGTAGGTAGCAGAATGTACCTTTACTTTTATACTGTTGTAGAAGGCTATATTTTTTTTCTTGGAAGTACAAATTATTATGGCTTCTCCTATTCAAAGATAGCAAAGAGACGGCACAAATATATAAAATAAGTGTTATAAGTCTAGAAAACAACAGAAATAAATGTATGTTGTTTATATACTTTTATATACTTTTATAATACATTTTAAGTAAGTTGATAAATTAGAAAGCAGATTGCCAACCTTTAACTTAATTCCCATTATGCATCTGGGCCCATTTGCCTATGTGCTTATTTTACAAGTAGTCCATATCAGAGGAAAAAAAGTGAGGGTACATTTGGGTGCTAGAAGGATACTGGAGTAACAAGAGAAAGCAGATTGATAACAAGCTTGTTGAACAAACATAATTTGTGTTTGCCTGTATTTAATGAGAATATGTAACATCCATGGTTACATATTTCATTTCATTTCATTTTAATTTATTTGTATGCCGCCCTTTTCCCTGAAAGGGACTCAGGGCGGCTCACAACTCAAAGGGAGGGGAAAAACAAACAAAGTTACAAAAACATAAAACCATACATAATTAAAAGCACAACAATCATACCATTCAAAGTGGGGCAGCGAGTCTTTAGCCCCAGGCCTGTCGGAACAGCCAGGTTTTAAGGGCTATGCGGAAGGCCTGGAGGGTGGTGAGAGTACGAATCTCCAAGGGGAGTTCGTTCCAGAGGGTCGGAGCAGCCACAGAGAAGGCCTTCCTCTGGGTAGTCGCCAGTCGACACTGGCCGGCTGATGGAATTCGGAGGAGGCCTAGTCTGTGGGATCTAATTGGTCTAGTGGAGGTAATTGGCAGTAGGCGGTCTCTCAAGTACCCAGATCCAATACCATGAAGGGCTTTGTAGGTGACGACTAGCACCTTGAAGCGTACCCGGAGATCAACAGGCAGCCATTTTGTAAGAATAACCAAAATATACATATTCAAAATCATGAGAATGATCACCAGTCCCCCAAACTGAGATTCCTACTCTTAAATACATGCATATTCATTATAGTCAATAAGTGTTTATAAAATTTCTTCTCCAGATCCAATTTTAATCTAGAGGAGACCTAGTGTTCCTTTCCTTTTTCCTGTTCATCAATGAACTCACTTCAGACTATGGAATACTTTGTGGCCAGATGTTGCTTTAGCAATATCTCAGATTCCACAAAAGACTTCTATTGCTATGTCCTCACCCCCAAAGCCAGGTAACTGCATGAGAACTTTTTACAAATTGAACAGGAAAGATACTATGTTCCCAATGATACAAGAACATAGTAGGTTCAAAATGAGCAAGCAAATGGTTTTAAAGCAGTTTTAAATCTGGAAACTTTGCTCCCAACTAAATTTACTCTACTTCATTTAAATGGCAAACAAACGTATGTAAACAGTTTGTAAACTTGCTAGAAATTACTTATTCCTTCTTAGCTCTTTTTTTAATAACTGTAGTCAGGAATGGGGAATTCACTCAGAAGGAAGAAGTAACTTAAAATCAAACTGCAATTAAAATGAAACAGTCAGTTTGGAACTATAAATCCCCCCTCTCCCTCTAGCCCTTGTTTGCTGATTTTGCATCTTAGATATTCAGTTATAACTGCAACCATACAATATATTAGTTGGTTTGTTTGTTGCATTGCGCTGATGCTTATATTTAATATTACAGTATTGGTATATTTCAATATTTGTGGGAACTGTTTCTCTGAGACAAGAAACCAAAGAAGCTAAAGTGCTCTAAGACTTTATAATTAGACAAGCACTTGTCATATTACATTCCAGATTCAACAATTGTCAATAAGTAAGGCAAAGAAGTCTGGATAGCAGACAAGGCAATACTTGGAGACAACAGAATAGAAGAGAAAAAATGTTTTTAAAAAATAACAATAAAAACTGCAAATTAGAAGAAGAATGAATGTGGCAAAAGTCAGGTCAGTTAGGTAGTAGCTGCTTTTGATGCAATCTCAAAATAACTCGAGCACCATTTGAATGTCATCGGCATTGACAAAATCATCACCGTCAATTGCAAAAGTCAGCTTTATTCTGAATAGCTTACATTCTGTGATGTCACTTTTAACACATCAAACAGAAATATCTGTCTATCCCAGGTCCTTCCAAATCCAGTCAACATCTGGATAACTATTTGACAAACTATAATAATGGCATAATCATTGAATGCAGTTCTGCAGTCTCCTGGAATTTGGAGGAAGTTTAAAAATGTCATGATGAGTTGGTGCTGTGATTTGGAGCAAAAGTTCTTAAGTAGAGTCTGGAAGTCAGAGCGGCAATAGTTGATGGTTGTGATTTCTGAAAAGCAGCAACTTTGCAATTACATTCTATCGTTTTGTCAAGTTCCATGTTATTTTGTCTCACCTGATAGTTCACTCTGATTTTATTTTCCATTTTCTGGCATACTACTGTCACCTTCAGGGCCTTCAACAGCAACAGCAATATTAGATTTGTGTACCAAAAGAATTCTTTGGGTATCTGAAAACAGGTAGAATCTGCACATGAGAAAATGTGAGGAGATGAAGATAATTTTTAATCTATAAAAAAAAATTCACACTAACCAAGTGTTCCATTACAAAAATAACAACCCAGCCTCTCACAAGAGTATATAAGAACATTATTCAGACAAGCAGAAACACATCACAGCAAGCCAGAACACCAAAAAGAAAAAAAGGAAATATACTTCCTTTACAACATCTTTCAACAAAAGGGATGTCACCACAACTTTAACAAAAAGCATCTGATTATTCAGCCCATTACAGCCAACCAACAAACCAACAAACAACAAACAACATTACCATACATCAAAAACATCTCAGAAGCAACCAGTAATCATATAATATTGCCATAGAAACCAAATCAACAAAAACCCTCCAATTGGGTAAACCAGAAGACCCAGTTCTGAAGAAGACAAAACAGGAATTATCTGTAACATATAGCACAAGGATTGTAACAGTCAATATGTAAAACATGCAGTCAGAAGACTAACAGAGTGCATCCATGAATACCAACTTGTCATAAAACACAATGAAAACTTATTACACACAGGCACACTCAACCATATTGTCCATTGGAAATTGTGACCAAGCTAAATCAAAACATATTAGGAAATTCCTAGAAACCAGGCATTCAAATAAACCAGTTCAAATAAACCATAAACAGTAGAAATAAACCAAATTTACAGATCATTAATCATTAAAAAAGCTAAGAAACAAAAAAGACCAGAACACATCCTCTCCAGAGCCAATACCCAGATAAGCATTAACATTAGGCAAACAATCAAGCAGAAAACAATAACCTAATCAAATAATTATCAAGGAGAAAAACCACACCCAAGCCAGTGTATACAAACAAGCAGCAAACTCCATTTGCATTGATGATACTATACTATCTAGTGAGATAATAAAAAGTTTTCAAGCAAACAGCCAAACTCAGAGAGCACCAAAGATTCCATACTTCAGCATTGAGCTACTTATATTCTGTTTATTAGAATTATTTCTTCTCAAACTATTAAACCATTTTACCTGGTAAAAATAAATATGTTGATCTGCTAATCTAAATATAGTCCAAACTGCTAAAGCCTCTGCCATAATTTTCCTTCTCCCACCTTTTTAGTGATTCTATTTTAATATGGATTGCTGGATTTTATTATAATATCAATAATATTATATTGAATTATATTGAGCTATTTACCATCAATTAGATAAATATTACACTTCTATTATTTTGTTTCCATCGTATGTTGTTATATTTTATATTGTAGTTTTAATATTCAGAATTTAATTTACAGTATTGTGAGAAAAAGATCCAATGCATTACTGTATTTTATTTGTGAAGGGAGGAGACAACGTTGCGATGATACAGACATGCGGTCTCGATGCTCTGAGACCGCAGCCGATACTTTTGCCACTGGGTGGTCCAATTGGACCTAAACCGTCCCTAAGAGACTCTGAACAGGAAGAATACGTCTTGCTGACCTCAGGGACATCGCAAAGTCCCTGATCGATGCAAGAGAAGTTCTTCAAGCCGGCAACAAAAAATCCAGCCAAGGCTGATGAAGTCGGGGTGACTCCAAAGTGGAAGGATACAGAAAGAGAAAGTGTTTCCACCTGGTGAGGAACTTTTACTGATTTAAAAAGAGATTGCCTATAAAAAACTTAAAATTAATTTAAATTGGAGAACAGAAGAATCAAGCAGCGGAATTAAACTTGGAATGGTTTTGGACAGTGGTTATCTTACTTTTTAAATGCTATCTTCATGGATGGAATTTATGCAAACCTTTTAAAACAAATGTATTAAGTTTTCTTCTTCTATTTTTTCTTTTATTATTCTCTGTAACCTATGGTCTAAAAATTTCCTCTTTCATTACTGTGGGTGTTCTTATAAATGGGAGTTCCATTTCAAAATTGGATTCTTTTTTCTAACTTGAAATACAAAAAGATATAAAAGAAATAAGGAATTCTGCAACAATAAAACAGCTACTCGGAGGCTGGAAGGTTTGTGTATTGGAGTTTGTGTATTGGAAATGGAACACTTTTTTTCTTCACTGATTGTTTGGGCTTGGCACTACAAGGTCTCACTGCTTGGTTATAGAGAGTGATAACAAGGGAAGCATACAGATGTCCCTTTGAAGTATATCTTTAACCAGAGAAAAGTGAAAACAAATGTTTATGTGAATCTATGTTTAATTTTATTAACCTTCCAAGCTAGAGCAGCTGTCTTTGTTATCTGGAGAGAATGGCACAATTTCAAAAGCAAACGCAAATTTTCAAAAGCAAACGGAAAGATTCTTTCAGAAATACAGAAATTATCAAATACATATAAGAGGATAGAGAAGAAGCTGGAAGACTTAGAACATATAACAGCAAAATATGATGAAGTTGAGGATATCTACCTCCTATGTAAATTAATGTCCTGCACACCGCATATGATGCGGTCAAGGTCTAGGTCTCATAGCACCGCAACGTACTTGGTGATTGATTCGTCTTCCTTCTGGTTGCGAATATTAAATTCGTGCCAGCGGACATGTTTAGATGGCTTGGGAGCATAGTGAGTCCTCAGCATCTGCTGGAGCACGGACCAAGTGATTGATTGTAGCGGCGTTGGCTCTGATAGGTCTTTGGCAGTTTCGAACACTTCCCGTCCAGAGTAACCGAAGAACATGTTCTTCTTGTGGCCTTCAGAAAGGCCCATGAGGTCGTTGGCTTTGAGGAAGCAGTCAAACCTCCGCATATACGAGTCCCAGTGCTCAGTGACTGGGTCATACGGAGTCGGTAGGGCGTACATGGCCATTTTGAGTTAGCCACTCAAAATGGCAGCTTGAAGCCGCACTGAGCTCTGGGTTGGATTTAGTGTTAGATTGGGTAATGGAAAGGCACACACAGGCTAATGGTAACAACAGCTCTTTATTATAACAGGCAAGTACGAACAATCCAGCAAAGGTTGAGTCTGACAGCAGCCCTTTTAAAGGAAGCTGTCAGACTCTTCGACCAATGAGATTAAACCTCTGTTCCCACTGGAACAGAGGACCTGGTGGAAACCATTATAACTGAAGCTAGTATCTAACAGGTAAGAAAGCTGAACTGTTTTGTTGCATGTTTGTATGTTCCCAATAGAGCTTCAGGTCACATCAGTAAATTATTTTAGTTTCTTTACAACCCTTTGTCTTCTTTTAAACCATTGGCTTATAAAATGTACAAAAATATGGTTCATGTGGTCATTGCTTTCTCATGGGATGTTCTTGTCTGTTTTTTTTTAATGGAAGATGAATAAATTTATAATCTAAGGAGGTGAAGGAAGAATATTGAGGTCACAAGGCAATGGAAAATAAAATCGGAATGAACTATCTATCAGGTGGCACAAAGTCAAATGCAATTTTGACAAACTATTGGAATTGAAATATTTCCCATTTCTATGAAAACTTGACAGAAACCAAAAGTATGCTCAGGGCCAGTCAACCTCTGGGGTATTCTCCAGAATACAAATATCAATCATAATACTCCATTGGTACTCTAGATTAGGTTAGATTAACAGAGTTGAAAGGGACCTTGTAGGTCATCTGCTCCAACCCCCCACCCAAGCAGGAGACCCTACACCATTTCTGACAAATGGCAGTCCAATCTCTTCTTAAAAGCCTCCAGGGATGAAGCTCCCACAACTTCCAATGGCAATCTGTTCCATTGGTTAATTCTTCTCACTGTCAGAAAATCTCCTTATTTCTCTTCCTTATTTCTAGATTGAATCTTTCCTTGATCAGTTTCCACCCATTATTCCTTGTCTGGCATTCAGGTGCCTTGGAAAATAGTTTGATCCCTTCCTCTCTGAGGCAGCCCCTCAAATATTGGAACACTGCTATCATGTCTCACCTGGTCCTTTCTTCACGACCAGTTCCTTTAACTGTTCTTCATATGTTTTAGTCTCCTAAACATTTTGGTTGTTCTTCTCTGCACTTTTTCCAGATGTTTTTCAACATCTTTTTTATAGTCTGTTGACCAAAATTGGATGGAGTATTCTAGGTGCAGTCTTATTAAGGCTTTATAGTGTGGTATTAGTATCTCACTAGATCTTAATTATATTCCTCTGTTAATGGAATTTAAGATTGCATTGGCTTTTTTGGCTGCTGCTGCACACTGCTGGCTCATATTTAGCTGGTTGTCCACTAAGACTTCAAGTTTCCTTTCAAAGTTACTACTATTAAGCCTGGTTTCATTAAGTCTATGTGTAATTAACTAATTAAACAAGTCAATATATATGATGAATTAACATTATATATTTCTTTGTGCTATTTTTACTTATCTACGCAGATGTAACTAAGAGAGTCATAAAAAACCCTAGCAGATAGATTTGGAGATTACTTAAATGAGAGTCAAATCATTCACCTGTATGCACCAGATAAATTAAAGTAGATATGTATGCATACAATACTATACTTGTAGAGACCATATGGAACAGTTTTCAGGTATCTTTTAATATTGTGATCTGAATTTAGATATAAGTCAAATCGATTTGATCATACATCAATTTCTCCTTTGGATTTCTTTCTAATGCTTTGCATGTGATCAAGAAATTTTCCTGACTCTGTAATCTACATTGCATAACTCTGCTGTATGTTACACAAGATTGAGTAGCTACCTTATTTTATTCACAGCAGTTAAATGTTAGTTTATAGTTAGGCTCTTAAAGTTAATACTTTCTTGAATTAATTTCTTCACAGTCCAATTACAATAAGTGATAAAAAAGGATTAAACATATTTAACATATATTCTTATTTGATATATATATATATATATATATATATATATATATATATATATATATATGTGTGTGTGTGTGTGTGTGTGGTGTGTGGTGTGTGTGTGTGTGTGTGTGTGTGTGTGTGTGTGTGTTTTATTTGGCAACAGTAAAAATATTGGGTTTCTGTCGTGATGGACTCTTGTGACGAGCCGATTGACAGATAATGGAAGCAGTTAGCTTCCTCCCATAATTGGGGCTTACCAGGGGTTGTGACACTATATATATATATATATACTTTTTAAAAATTGACATAATCCAAGTTATATAATTTCTTGCAACTTTTACTAAACACTGAACACAGTGTCTTTTCCTATGATTTGGAATGGACAGATTGAAATCAGAAATCATGTTTTGGTTCACTGCTTTTTAACTAGCAACCTAGATCAAGTTTCCCATTTTGAATGCCACAAATTCCTTGAACATAGATGCACACAGGTTGCTGTATTGGTTTGAAAATAACTAAAGAATAGTCAGAAGTCTTTGCTTACACATATCATATGCACTATTTAAGTGACCAATATTTTAGGATTCCTGTACACAAGAACTATTTGGGTAATATTTTTTACAAGGGAATGCATGGCAAACAGTTGGAGGCCAGAAAACAAGCAAGATTACTCAAATGGGTTGTTTAAATCTTGGTGAGATATAGGAAAGCATTTCATGAAATCCAACAATAGAGTGATGAATACTTAGAGTCCAGAGGTGGGTTTCGACCAGTATGGACCGGTACGGGTAGACAGGTAGTGGAAATCGGCCGTACCTTTCTGTACCATTGTCAACGGTGGCGTTGCCATTCCCCTATACCAGTATGGTCCCCTGGCCTATCTCTGCTCGCTCCCACTGCCCGCCTGCCCAGTTGCAGCTCACTCGTTCCCCCCGCCCATCTGCACCATGCCTGTCCCGCTCACCCACTTCCTTTGCCTGCCCAGTTGGTGGGGCTGCAGCCTGAGGGGCGAAGGAGCATCAGTGGTGAGCAGTAAGTGAAGCAAGCGCCAGCCAGCATCCCTACCTAAAAGCAAAAGGCCTTTGGAAGCTGCAGCTGCCCCTTCCCCCTCCCTTTTGCAGAAACTCCTCTTGCTGCAGAATTGGGATCGCTGCATCTTTCCTGGCTTTCACCTTCTTTTATCCAATTATCTTCTCCTGCTGCCCCTCCCCCATGCACAGTCTCAGTTGCTGCTTGGAGGGGGGAGACTCCCAGTCCCTTCCCTTTTTTCTTTCTTTTGGCCGCAGCAGCGGGAAAAGAGAAAGTGTTCTGGCCTGGCTGCACCTGAGCTGGTGGAGTGCCTGCAACCCCCACCCATTGCCAGGGAGACAGCCAGTGCAGGTGAGCCACACAGTTGGTGCACCAGCCAGACTGGAGCATTTTCTCTTCTCCTGCTTCTTGGAAGGGAACTGTGGCAGCCTGCCTGTCCTTTTCAGGTAGAGGGGAGGGGGGCAGGAGGGAAGAGGCTGGGGGGCATAAATGGAGCAGTAGCTCCTCTATGAATGGCGGGAGAGGAAAAAGTTCAGCCTCTCTCTGCCACAACATTCAATGCTAAGTGCTGCAGCAGAGAGAATCCAAACTTTTTTCTTCTCCTTCTATTCATAGTGGAGCTGCTGCAGCTTCTCCCCCACATGTTCCCTAGTCATAGGCCAAGCCTCTACTATGCAGAATTTGGGTGGAGGGGTCCTCTGCTTTTTGGGGGTAGAATTTCATTGCAAAAACATCAAGGGTTGGGCAGCCTTGGAGGGCTTGTTCATCATTCCTCTTTTCCTCCCAGCCCTGCAAAACCAGAAATCTCCCCTTCTCCAAGCAGCAACTGAGACTGTGCAGGGGGAGGAGGGGGACAGGAGAGGATAATCAGGCAAGAGTAGCTGAAGGCCAGGAAAGATGAAGCGACCCAATTCTGCAGCAAGAGGAGTTTCTGCAAAAGGGAGGGGGCAGCCGCAGCTTCCAAAGGACTTTTGCTTTTAGCCATAATTCCATCAAAGCAGATATTGGGGGGAGCAAGGAGGAAAGGTGTCCAAGAAGTCCAGTACCCTGAAGAGGTCTGCGCAGACAGAGTGATGGGCGAAGAGGAAAAGTGGAGGAGAAATGGAAGGGATTTCCTCCACTGTCTTCCTTTGCTTCCCTCCCTGGAGGGAAGACCAACAGTAGGTGCTTTTGGGGGAGGGGGGAGCGGGCTGCATGGTCTCCAGGCTGCACCCTTTTTAAAAAAAATTGCTTGAAGTTGGGCCCCCAACCCACTTGGAGCTCTGCTTGGCTTTCCACAATATATTGCCAGGAAAAATAAAAGAAAAAGCAGGGAGAGAAGTCTGCAAGATGGTACCTGTCAAGGCAGCCTCTCTCAGTAACCAAGAAAGAAACCACTCAACTCCATTTTTGCAGAATTAAGAGTACTTTTACTGGTCATGAGTAGATAGCAGCTAAGTAAAGCAAGATCTGAGGCAAACGTGCGCGTAATCATAGATATCAATATGTGACCCAACTCCCTCCCCCTGGTAACCCCATCCCATAGTCCAATCCGCACATCCCCTGGGTGCCATGTGGGAGACATCTTCAAAAAGCATCATCAGGTTGGTATGCCAGACAGTTGGCCTTGGTGGCAAATCCACTATCTGCAGCATGCGCAGTAGATGGTGAGAACAACTCCCTTTTTACAATCACTCCTGTACTGAATGCTTCCCCACCCAAATAACATGCCCCCCTCCCTGTTTCAATGGCAGCGGAAAGCAAGTAGTGAAGCAGAGGCTGACATCCGGCCCTCCATCAGGAAAGGAAGTCAGCCCTGCAGGAAAAACAAACACATAAAAAAAAAACAGGAACAAGACAATTTAGAAATGTATAAGTCAATTTGGGTCAGGTCTTAGCGCGTTAGGCAGAGTAGAATTTACACAAAAATCTAGGAGCCCTAACATGGGACTTATCAACCCATTCAGCTTGGGAGGGGGAAAAATATTTCCAGAAGACTAGATATTGAATCCGATTTCTACATTTTCTGGAGTCCAAAATTTCCTTAATCTCAAAATGTTGCTCTCCTTCAATGAGAAGAGGGGCAGGTGGTGTAGGTAGGGGTGCCCGGAAAGAGGAAATGTGTTCCTGTTTCAAAAGGTTTAAATGAAACACTGGGTAAATATGGTTAAGATGCTTTGGTAGTTCTAATCGCACAGAAACAGGATTAATGATCTTCACAATAGGAAACGGACCCACGTATTTAGACCCCAGCTTCTTCTTTTGGGTGGTTTGGAGAAATGTGGTAGACAAAAACGATCTCCAATTTTGAACTCCCTTTGTTTCATCCTTTTCTTGTCGGCCTGTTTCTTGTGTGCTCAATGAACAGCTTCCAATGTTTTGCTGGTTATGGGCCAGATTGTCGGGAGTTGGTCACTCCACTTGGAGAGGGACAAAATTTGTGGTTTTTCTCGGGGTAATTCTGGAATAGGTACAAAATCCTGGCCAAACACTATTCTAAAAGGGGTGAAACTGGTGCTGCTGTGTACAGAGTTGTTGTAGGCCACTTCAGCATGTGGTAACAACTCAGCCCAATTATCCTGCTGACAATTAATAAAACACCAGAGCTACTGTTCCAAAACAGAATTAGTCCGTTCACAAGCCCTGTTAGTCTGAGGATGGTGGGCAGAGCTTAGCCCCAGAGCAGAGCCAATCAACTTCAAAAACTGCTTCCAGAAGAGGGAGGTGAACTGAACCCCCCTATCCGAAATTATGCATTCTGGTATACCATGTAGACGGTATACATGTGTAATAAATAATTTAACCAATGATTTAGCTGACAGGATCTTGGAACAAGGCACAAAGTGAACTTCTTTAGAAAAGAGGTCCGTGATCTTGCTTAATGTCAAGGCAGCCTCCCTCAGTAACCAAGAAAGAAACAACTCAACTTCATTTTTGCAGAATTAAGAGTACTTTTACTGGTCATGAGTAGATAGCAGCTAAGCAAAGCAAGATCTGAGACAAAAGCACGCATAATCATAGATATCATTATGTGACCCAACTCCCTCCCCCTGGTAACCCCACCCCATAATCCAATCCTCACATCCCCCAGGTGCCATGTGGGAGACATCTTCAAAAAGCATCATCAGGTTAGTATGCTGGACAGTTGGCCTTGGCAGAAAATCCACTATCTGCAGCACGCGCAATAGATGGTGAGAACAACTCCCTTTTTACAATCACTCCTGTACTGAATACTTCCCCACCCAAATACCATGCCCCCCTCCCTGTTTCAATGGCAGCTGAAAGCAAGTAGGGAAGCAGAGGCTGACAGTACCAATGCTCTTAAATTGCTTAAGAAAGGAAGATCTATCCGGAGAGCAACTCTTAGGTCCATTATCTTTAAGGTACCCACCAGCGGACCTTCGAGATGGCAGTGTGTGTGTGTGTGTGTGTGTGTGTGTGTGTGTGTGTAACCCTATCCCCACCCACACATTTTTCCAGATACTGCAGTGCAACAAGAAAGAGAGTTGGGGAGGGGAGAAAGAAGAAGGGGCAGTTGTCCTCTATCAGGCTTGTGCACAAAGAAGGAGAAGCCACTTCTCTCCACCAAGTTGGTTGGCCTGTTAATTTGAAAATGAGCAATAAAAGAAAGACACATTTCTGTACATAACAGAAAGGAAAACATTGAGAAGTGGTGAGGAGCTGTTGGGTGTGTGTGAGAGTTAGGGATTTCCAGACTGGAAAGATTGTTTTGTATTCCAGTTAAAATAGAACTGGTTCTTTGTGAAGGATCTGCGAGAATTTTGAAATATTGCAATAAGGCCCAAGAAAAAAAAAGCAGAAAGATTTAATTAAAGAAGAAGAGAAAGAATTGTAAAATATCCACTAAAGACACTAAATGCCTTTCTAATGTGTTTTCAATTGTAAGATAGGAAATATTTGATTGACTGTATGCTTTAATGCCAGAGGAGGCGAAGACTGGCTGGGAGGGGAGGGGCAAGGAAAAGCCAGACAAAGTGCCTCTCCATGTGAGTGACATCGAGTTGGCCATGCCCACCCAATCACATGACCATACCCACCTAGTCATTCCCACCCAGTCACAGGACCACCAAGCCACTCCCACCCGGTCACATGACCACCAAGCAACACCCACAGAATAGGCCACACCCACAGAATATGCCACACCCACAGAATAGGCCACACCCACAGAATAGGCCACACCCACAGAATAGGTAGTACAATTTTTTGAAACCCACCACTGCTAGAGTCTAGATTGATATTCTCATGCTTTAAATGTGTTAAATTTCAACTCTCAAAATTATCAGCCAGCAAAAAGTTCCTTTCTCTGCTGGGAAAGAATGATTGGAACTGAACACATCTGGAAGATATTAGGAAAAGGCTGGTATGTATTGTGAAGCCAGTACAAAACCAAAGTACTAAATACATTGTACTGTATTATTTACATTGTGCTTATATCAGAAATCAATATTTTTTGTGCAATTCCTTTATATAGTCAAATATATGTCTTATCTTTTTTTTACAATTTAATGTTGTGAATATATACTGTGAATGTAAATAGTATCTATATTAATATTAACTTGCCAGCAACTCATTCTGGAATTTAACAGATTATCACACTTTTTAAAAAGGCATTCTAGTATTCAATGGTTTGAGACTATTGTTTGTCAATAAAATGTTGGGTGTGCATCATATTGTCACTTTAAAAAAGCATAAAGAACACAATAGATCCTAAGAATCCTGTAGTAGATAACAAAAGATGTCTTACAGAGCCAAGGTGGCGCAGTGGTTAAATGCAGCACTGCAGGCTACTGCTAGATCAGCAGGTCAGCGGTTCAAATCTCACTGGCTCAGGGTTGACTCAGCCTTCCATCCTTCCGAGGTGGGTAAAATGAGGACCCAGATTGTTAGGGGCAATATGCTGACTCTCTGTAAACCGCTTAGAGAGGCCTGAAAGGCCTATGAAGCGGTATATAAGTCTACTGCTATTGCTATCTACTGCTATTACAGTATTTCAATTATTTGAGTTGCATTTGTCAAGAAATTAAGATTTTTTTAAAAAAAATTCTAGCATATGTCTCCAATGAATCATCAGCATGCACCAACTTACTGACTAGAAAGAGAGCCCTTTACCATAGAAGAGAAGCATTGTATATAGCCCATGGAATTTTCCAGATATGAAGACATTACAGCACTAAATTATGTAAGCAAATAAGATTAGATGTTAATGGCAGATAATAACTGAGCTCTCTATCTACAAAAGTTTTATATAGTGCATCCACTTGTGAAAGTTACCTCAGCATAATTTTGTAGAGATGCAATGCATCTTGTGCCAACTAACCTGGGTCAGCAATGATAGTGCAAGTGTGCAATTTTTGTATGAACAGCTGCCCTGATATTATTGACTTAGCTGCTAGAGTTCAGGTCAGGTCAGTTTAAAGTTGATTTGGGAAGAAATACTGAAAAGTCAGTGGTTTCAAATATCCTGGTGGACTTTCACCAGCTCTTAGGATGATGTTAGACTATAATTCTGATCCACACAGATCTTAGAGTTTCAGCTTTAAGCTAAGCAGTCTGTTGGATTGTTCACTACCACCACATCAAGAACAGTTCTTTATAATGACATTTTCTTAAATGTCTACTATTTCCTCCTTCTCTATCTCTGTACCTTTTTATGTAGATAAATGTGGCAGAAATGTGATGTTTGATATTATGAAACCAACCTTTCTTCCTTTATGGAAAGAGAAAAAAAATATGTGTGTCCACATGCCTTTGTAAAACATTCACTTTTCCTCTTAGTATGATAACTATTTTACTAGTAAGTGATAGCAGTTTACCATTGTGCTTTAATGGCTTCAGAAACTAAGGCAAGGCAAATTCACAGAAAGGGAATAGTACAAACCACAAAAATACAGGTAGCCATCAAGTTGGATTTGTTTTATTAACATCATTTGATAGATCATCCTATGAGGCAAAAGAAGAAAAGCAATAGAGGTGGGGAGGAAAATAAGAAAGACAACAAGACTTTAAATGTGGACAATTGGGAAGGTATAAACTGGAAATTACAAAGATTGCCAAGTATAAATTTATAGCTTTTAGGGACTAGAAATTTAGGGGACCTGGGGGAATGCTTCTGGGCATTGCCTAAATTTTATTAAAAATTGACTTTTTGGGAGTTTTTAGATATTGGGATACTGGAATATTAGAGGTATATTGAGTAATTTTTAATATATTAATTTGGTACAAAATGACTCAGCAGGATATAATAAAGTTCTATGAAGAAATGTTAGTGATGGTTAAAAGTATGTATGAAAATGTGGCAAAGAATCATAAGGAGATGATGGGATTGTTCAAAGATAAAGATGTGAGTGTAGAAGATCCTCAACAAATGGTGGGAAAAGATGAACATAATATTCAGAAGACAGATGAGAAATTAGAAAGTGTGGTAGAAGAGACAAATCAAAATAAGTTACAAGAAAACAAAAATACTGAAAAGACAGTAACAATAAATAATAAGAATCAAATAGATAATTCCTTAAGAGCTTACAATAGAACAGAGAGAAAAAAAGGAAGATTTTCCAAAAATAATGAAAGGGTTATGGATGGACATCCAAATGATACAGCAGAAGGAGATAAGGGGTAAGGCAGAGGGAACATTCATTCTGTGTAAAAATGTTAGAAAGAAATTTAGGATCCCAAGAGAGAAATAAAAAAAAGAATCAATAAAAAGTCAATAAATGATGAAGTTCTAAAAAGGCTAAGAGATGATAGACAGAGATATAATATCTTGCAATATTGTGACTGTATTAAAAACTAATAAAAATAAGTAGAAAGTATAAATTCGGAAAATAGTAACACATATACAGATATATAATACCATTTCCCCCCAAAACATGACCCACCCCAATAATAAGCTCAACCCTAAATTTCAGGGGATGGGCCTAATATTATCCCTACCTGAAAAATAAGCCCAGGGGGGATGGGTATGGCTAGCACATGGGCACTTAGGGGGGAACTGTCTGGCTGCAACTGCAGCTCGCTGGTCCTTTGGGGCAGCACAAACACCACTTTTGCCCTTCTCTTTCTGGGCACAGCACTTCTGCTTGTTGGGCCACTTCTCCAAAGCCAGCAGCTCCACAGCCAGCTGTTTTGCTTTTTCCCTGTTTTTGGAAGGCTCACGGGAGGAAAATGGGGAGGGTCATTTTCCTGCCTGTCATCCAGAGGTGGTATTCAGCAGGTTCTGACCAGTTCTAGAGAACTGGTAGTGGAAATTTTGAGTAGTTCGGAGAACCATTAAATACCATCCCTGACTGGCTCTGCTCCCATCTATTCTCTGCCTCCTGAGTCCCAGGAGGCAATGGAGATTTTGCAGTATCCTTCCCCCGGAGTAAAGTGGGCAAAATATTTTATGTATCATTCCCCTGCCACATCCACCAAGCCACACCCTCCATGCCATCCCTTCCTCCCCCCATGAGAGAGGGGGGGGAGGGAGGGAGGGAGGGAGGGAGGGAAGGAAGGAAGGAAGGAAGGAAGGAGGGGCTGGCTATTTTACCACTTAATTTTTTGCATTTGTATCCCTGGCCCTTAGTCATAACCACTGGTGTGCTTCAAGTAATTTAACAACCGATTCGCCTAGTGACTGATTCAGTGGGGGTGGCTTTGGGGGGTGTGTCATGTGACTGAGTAGGCATGGGCAACTCAATGTAACTTACGACAAGGTAGGATGGCACAGGCGGGCCAATGCTGAAGAGACTGGGTGATTTCCTATGTACGATTCCAAGCCTCTCCCCCCACCCCTTGCGCTGACAAAACAAAAGCCCATTTAAAGATCAAAAATTGAAAATTGGCAGTTTCAATAGGAAACCAATATGCCTATAGATAGGTTTAGCATAGTTAAACCAAGAAAATAGCAAACAACCCCAAATGATCAGACCTACTCAAAATAATTTTACTCGGGTTCCAGATGGCATCATTTGTAACTTTGCTGTCTTTCTTCACCACTTCTCCTGATCCTTTTTTGTACCTGAAAAAGACTGACAAGGAAAAAAAGTCAAAGAAGTTGCACACAGCTTTTTGAAGAATCCTACTTGAGTCCTATACGTATGTAGAAGCATTTATTATTTATCTTTACTCCTAAACATTAATGTTTCTAATAATACAACAGAGCCTGAAAACACAATTCTGTTGACTAAACTTACCATGAGTTATTTGTTTTTCCATTTATTCCCTTTTTTCTGCTGCTTCAGCAAATTTTACATTGTAAATTTCTTTAGGCAGATACTTTCTGCCCTCTTTTATTCTATAGAGCACTATGTATATTCATTGCAACAATATCAATATTTAATAACAATGCTATGCATAATATTGATTTTTGGTGGTAGTCTAATGATAATAATAGCAACACCAATATGAACTAGTCAGTAACCATCTTAAAATAATAAATACACATGCTATATTTAATTTCTGGGGGAAACTATTTCTGCTGCTGAAGTAATTTGTGAGAATCAAAGAAAATTGGATGTTAAATTTGCTTAGCAATTTCCTCTCCTCAGAAATATGAGGAGCAACTGTACTACAGTTGGGCATTTATTCTCATCAAAGTACATTTTGCAACTGAGAGACCATTTTAGAGGTGTGTTGCCAATTTTTCTACTACCAAATTGGGTGTGCTCTCAGGTGGAGCCTGCCAGAGCTGCTACTACTGGTTTACCGCATCTGGGCTGAACCGGCAGCAACCCACCTCTGGGCCATTTCCAAACTACCATGCTTTGGTCATATGCTTACTTACCATTAATTCTCAATATATTTTACAATATTACATAGGAAATATAAGTACATGCTTCTTGTGCAAACTATCTCAAACATCACATTATCCTTACATATAAAGCAACCTTTATACCATCTCGGTACAATTCTGAATGCAGAATTTGAATTCTGAATGCAATTCTGAGAATTCAGAAAATTCTTCGCAAGTCCAGCTTCTTCCTACAAAGAATATCTGGACATGTGGCAGAATCTATGGTTGGAAGCAGTGGTAGGTTTCTACCGGTTCACACTGGCTCGGGAGAACCGGTTGGTGAAATTTACCGATCCAGTGAGAGGAGGTTCGACCAGTGGACCCGGAAGTAACTTCTGGAATGCCTGCCCCAGCCATGTCGCTTGCTCACCCTTGCCATCCCATTGCAGCTCGCTTGCTCCCCTGCCCATCCGCACTAAACTAGCCCAGCCTGCCACTCACTGATTGGCTGGAATCCAGAAAATCAGTGAGCGGGCTGGAGACAACCCGATCACCTCTAACACCCGTTTAAAAACGTGGTGGGCCCTCCCTTCATTTCGTTTTGTTTTGCTTTGCCTTCCAGCAGGTAAGTAACTAAGCACAAGGAGGGCGGCGGGGGTGGCGGGAGGATAGTTTATGCCAGCTCGCGTAAGCCGCAAGCTGACGTATGCTGTGTGGCCAAAAGCTGGTGGGCGGCAGCAGGGGTGGTGGCAGGGGTGGCCTAGCTTTCACAAGGGAAGGCCACAAGCTGGTGTTCTCCACACAGCCAAAAGCGGGTGGGCAGTGGCAGTGGGGGCAGGCTAGCTTTCGTGGCTTTCGCTAGGGAAGGCCTTCGTGAAAGCCGTGAGCTGGCATATGCCACATGACCGAAAGCCCCCTGCCCCCCCTCCAGCCTCGCCTGGCTGGCTAAGCCTGCCAGGTGGCGTGCCCACCTAACCGACAACCCTTGTCCCTCCAGTCCGGTAAGTTTACCTGTCCTGCTGCCTCATTGCCTGCCTGCTCCCTGCTGCATCCATCGCATCAGAGAGCTGCTAATTCTGCCTGCTGGTAAATGACCCGGATTTTTTCTTTTATTTTTTAATGTTTTTTAAAAGAATATTTTATTTATTGTGTATAGAATTTTTTAAAATCATTTTACTTAAAAAGTATTGAGTATAGAATATTTTAAAATAGTTTACTTCAATTTATTGTTTGTGGATTCTTTTTTTAAATTGTCTTAGACTATTTAAAAAAAGATTCTATCCAAAATAAATTAAAATAAACCATTTAAAAAAATTCTATACTCAATACTTTAAAATGTATTGTGTATAGAATTTTTAAAAATTGTTTTATTGTAATTTATTGTGTATGGAATATTTTTAATGGTTTCATTTTAAATTATTGTGTGTGGACTACTTTAAAATAGTTACAGTATAAATTATTGCTGGTGGAATATCTTGCAATGGTTACAGTATAAATTATTGCTGGTGCAATACCCTTAAATGGTTACAGTATAAATTATTGTGTGCGGAATACTTAACTATGATTTTTAAGGATTTTTTTATTTATAGAATATCTTTTTTATTATTTTTAGGGAATTTTTATTTTTTAATTGTTTATAACATTTACTACAAGAAATGTTATTCCTTTTTGCAAATATTTTCTTTGTGATGCAATATGTTGCTTTTAAGTATTCATACCAGGTTTATGTTTTTCAAAGTGGCTGCTTTTCTATGGGCAAGCCAGGTTGGTGCAAGATAGCTTTGCCAGATTTAGTGTGTTTCACCCTGGTTGTTTAGGTAATTCTGAGGTGGTTGCTGGTTCTGTGAGCTTCCTGGCACTGTCTTTTATAATTCCCCACAATGCCTTGATGGTTTTTATTCCAGGGGTTTTGTCTTTCCTGTCCTTAGGGTTAGGGGAAAAAACTGGTTTCATTTGCAGTCTTTTTTTGTGGGGGGAATTCTTATTTTTTGATGTTTTCCTGGCACTGTCATAGTTTGTGTGGGTGTGGGTGTGTAATGTCCTGCAGTTATCTATGCATTAATAATGATCTAGTATGAACTATGGGAGATGAACAGCGCCGTCTGCGCTGTAAATATGTAAAGAGCTTTATCTCTTTTTGTATCTTGTATTTTGTAAATCTTGCCTTTTTTATAACTTTCAATTAGGAAAAAAAAAGAAAAAAGAATCAGGTCACCTCCTGAAGAGGAAAATATGTAAACACAACAACGGATAGAGTGGTTGGAGGGAGGAGTAGAAGGAAAGATAGGAAAGTGAGGAGAAAGGAGAGGAATAGGAGAGAGGGAAAAGCAGAGGAAGAATTGGAGGGAATGTAAGAGTAGGAGAGAGGGGAGGAAAGGGAAGAAGAGGGGAAGGGTAGAGGAGAGGAAGGGGAAGGAGAGAAGGGAAAGGAGAGGAGGAAGGAAGGAGAGAAGAAAGAGAAGAAAGGGGGAAGGAAGGAGGGAAGGAAGGAGGGAGGGAAGCAAGGAGGGAAGGAAGGAGAGAAGGAATGAGAGAAGGAGAGAAGAAAGGAGGGAAGGAAGGAGAGAAGGAGAGAAGAAAGGAGGGAAGGAAGGAGGGAATGAAGGAGAGAAGGAAGGGGGGAAGGAAGGAGGGAAGGAAGGAGGAAAGGAAGGAGAGAAGGAGAGAAGAAAGGAGGGAAGGAAGGAGGGAATGAAGGAGAGAAGGAAGGGGGAAGGAAGGAGGGAAGGAAGGAGGAAAGGAAGGAGAGAAGGAAGGAAGGAGGGAAGGAAGGAGGGAAGGAGGGAAGGAGAAAAGAAAGGAAGGAGGGAAGGGGGAATGAGGGAGGGAAGGAAGGAGGGAAGGAGAGAAAGAGATAAGAAAGGAGGGAAGGAAGGAGGGAAGGAAGGAAGAAAAAGTAGGATTGTTGTAAGATAAGATGGGTTTATGGGATGGTAAGAAAGCAATTTCAAGTGTATTGTCAACTGTAGGGGAGAAAAATTGTTACAAATACATATTATTATTAACAGTTATGAGATCATATAATTGTGAATGTATATATGAGAAATAAAAATTTTAAAAATTAAAAATAATAATAATAATGATCTAGTAATATTTCCTAATACATTTTAGTGACCTTTCCTTACATAATTGGTGTTTTCTTTCATACTTTTGGATTTCTAATTTCTATTTCAGTTATTAGCAATTGCTAAAACAAATCCCACGTGAAAAAGTATTCAAAGCCTTCTTGATTTTAATTGTCAATTTATTTATTCCTGCACATTGTAATATTAATTCATTTTCATATCTCCGTTTTTCCACTGTTGTGCAAACACAATTCCAGCAGCTGCTAACATGTGTAAAATTAAATATATATTGTACTCCCTTTCAAATAGCCAACAAAATATTTCTGGTTTTAATTCCATATCTTGCTTTACCATTGTTTCTAACCACTAACTTCTGAATAGCTACTTGGACAGACCTAAGTACTGAACCTAATTCATATATTCCTGTTTTTTGGAACTGAGAACTACATTTCAGAAAAAGGAAATCTGTATTGCTCTGGGAATCTACCTATGAATTCATTCTTGAACTAACTTCTTGGTGAGGTGATGATGCAGAAGAGGCAAAAAAGGACAATAATTTTCCTTTTCTATTATTTTGTGTGCTTGTTTCATCCTAATGCAGTGCATGCAATTAAAGTCTTGCTTTCTGTGTCTCTCCTTTGTGCAGGTTATTGGAGCAAGGTGGTGAGGTGGTGGTGCAGAAGACCTGCATGGCAGTAATCTTTCCTCTGTAAATAGCTGTCTTTATTGTTTTGTGTGCTGCTTTCATCCCAATGCAGTGCATGCAATGAAAAAGTTCATTTCTGTGTCTCTTCTTTGTGCAGCCCATTCATTGGAGTCAGTGATGCTGAAGACTGGCAAGAACAGTCATCTTCTTTCTGTAAGTGGCTCTTTTATTGTTTTTTTTACTTATTTTAATCTTATTGTAATTCATCCATTGGGGCAAAGAATTCAGTGACATCGCCTTGGCCACTCCCACCCAGCCACATGACTGCCAAGCCACTCCCACCCAGTTACATGGCCGGCAATCCACTCCCACAAAGCAGGCCACACCCACAGAGTAGGTTCCAAAAATTTTTGAAACCCACCATTGGTTGGAAGACACAGTTATATAGTTTAAATTTAGTCAGTACCTGGATAAGGAACCTCTGGATTGGGATTTTAATATAAAATGCATATATCCCTAAGAGGTATGCAAGTTTAGACTGTCTACCCTGGTTTTCCTGTAACACCTGGCAGTGAAACAATAGTACTGCTAAATGTTTAGATTAGATTGAACTATCCTCTCTAATTTTCTCTATTGCACATGTGAAATAATTTTCTAAATTAAGACTTTCATCCTGATTCTTAAAAAAAATAGAACTTGCTGTGGATATTCCTTGGTGTTTTAGCTAAAAATATGTTTCTGGAAAAAGTCAACAGTCAGAATGAGTTTTGTATACATACAAATATGTATACTTGGAAATTACTATTTACGTTGGCCTTTGCTAAATCTTTCATCTAATGTCTTCCAAAATTTGCTCAAGTAGTCATCTAGGTGTATGATGCTGGCATGCAAAATGCATTCTTATAAATGAGGTTCAAAAGATTACATTGCCACTGTCTTATTTAAATGTAGGCAACAATGGGTATGGTTGAAGTGTAGTGGGAAAACAATAAACATCTGAGTATGTGCTAATGGTTTCTTTACTTCTAGGTCACAATTCGAGTCAAGCAATTTAATGATATATTTAAGCTGACCAGTTTATTTTTTTAAAATAAAAAACCTGTTCCAGTCCTGGAACGCCAGTGTTTAACACATTGCAGGCATGTAGGTAAAGCATCCTTTGTAGTACCACGCTTTGGCCTAAGTAGCTTCACCAGTGGTAGTCAAAAAAAATTACTACCAGTTCTGTGGGCGTGGTAGGGGGGTCATGTGACAGAGTGGGCATGGCCAACTCAACATCACTCATGCCCATGACCGCTCAGTCACATGACCCACCCCACAGAACCCAGTAGGAAAAAAAATGAATTTCTACCGATCTACCTATTTTCTGTTCAGGCCTGGCCTAATCATTCAAAGACTTCCTCTTGCATGCTGCCTGCTCTTCCTTCACCAGTCCTGTTTCTACTCCTTCAGAGGCCCTGGCCCTAGCCCCACTTCCTCCCCCATGACCACCTTTTTCTTTGGGCTTATCTTCCTCCTGCAGTGGCTGGTCTAGATTCTGGAAGGCAAGATCCCTCTTTGAGTGTGACTCTGAGAAGCCCCCCAGCTGCTGCCTCTTTGCCAGTTGCTTCCACTCGGACTTGCCTGAGCAAATCCTTCTGCCACAGCAGGCAATGGGATGTCTGTGGTCGGCCAGCGCAAAGAACAGGGCGGCAACAGCAGCGGCTTTTTTGATGTATTTGATTTTGATAGTGCAGTCAGTCAGCATGTCAGACACTTTCTCTCTAAAAACATCTTTTAGGTCCCAATATTCCCTGGGGATTTTCAGGTCCCACCTTGGTTGATTTTGTGCCACTGTAGTTAATTCCAACACACCTCAGGTCGTTTGTTAGACATGGGGAGAAGCCTTTCCACTCTGCCCCCCCTTCTGAATTTTTAACAATCTCTTTCATCAGTTCATGTAGGAATTCCATTTTTGGAGCCATGCCAGCTTCAGAAAGAGGGATCTCTCCATCCCTAGAGCCACAATAAAACTCAAGGTTGCCCGGTGATCAGCATCCTCATCTCCACTAGTTCCATTATAAAGTGAACCAGGGCTCCCCCAGCCATGGTCTCATCTAGCTGGCAAAATGCTATGGGTACCCTTAATTATTTGGAATCTGAGTCCTAATTTTTCCACCGTATCATGGTTCACCATGTACCTGGTGCAGCCTTTCTAGTAAGGCCAATATGTTTCCCTGAGCACCCAACAATGGCACATTCAGCTCGACTGATATGGTGATGGGGTTCACAGGACAACTCACCAGGGAATAATCACCAAAGTCGATATCACTCATCTCTGGGGTTGTCGGAGTTCCCCCTCTCCATTGCCAGGAAGAGGGAATTCGGTGGCTTCAACTCATTCTAACAACATCTCATAGGGCCTTTGGGGGGTTTTCCCACCTTTTTCTCCTTGTTGTCACTGGTCTTTGGGATCATTTTGATGAGTTGGCAGTCAGCTTGGTGCCCTTCCTTCCTGCATCTGAAGTATCTGGCAGATCAGCGTTTGGGGCTGAGGTTGCGTCCAGGTATTCTTTGTGCCTCTGCCTTCACTAGAGAGGAGAATGGTGCCATTCATGGGTGTTTCAGCTGCAGGAGCTAGCCAGGTCTTCAGCTAGCACTCTATTAGAATGTTGTCTGGCTAGTCAGCTGGCTGACACACCAACTCACAAAACTTTTGGTTGTATGCTGCCACTCCCCTGCGGACCTGATTAATGGTTTTGATACAGGCTTGGGCCTTGCATTGGATGACTGGGTCTTTGAACCACTTGTGCAAAGCAATCATGAATCAGTTGAAGTTTTGGAACTCTGTTGTCTGTCATTGGGGAGGGCAACCATCTATTCCACAGCAGTACTTTCTAGGGCCATGTTCACACATGTCTTGATAGTGAGGTCAGCTCTGTACTCCTGCATATAATTCAACATCTAGGTGTGGAAAAACCTCTGTTGTTTTGAATCTACTGTATATTTAGCCTCAGGGGATGAGGTCTCAGCATCCCTTGCCTTTGGAGGACAGGCTCAATGGTGGGTTCATACCGGTTTGAAATTGTTTGGCTGAACTAGTAGTGGTTTGGCAGTCTGGATCACTAGAACTGGCAGTGACCCAGGCCTGTCACACCCCTGAACTGGTGCTCCAGGTGGCGCCATAGGTGCTGCCATCTTGTTTTTTGCTTCGACCTATGTGCAGAGCAATTATTATTGTATTGTGCATGTGTACACACACACACAGACGTGTGGTGCAGCCACAAGCAAACCAACAGTAGTGACTGCCAGAAGCCCCCTCTTCCAGACAGGCTCCCCTCGGGGAAAGGGCTGCACTACCTGAGTAGCTGGTGATGGAGCTACAGGGTTGGGATGGATCTGGATGAGGCTGCCACTACCCCTGTTATAGCCACCTGTCCTACATGCCATCTCCCACCAGACCAGAGGGGGCCGAGGTTCTGCCAGCTGGGTGAGAAATTTCTTGGCTCACCATTTTCCAAAGGCATCTCTCAATAGTCTTTGTGTTGCTGCACCAGTTCTTCTCATTCATTCAGTTCACCTGGGAGCTCCTCTTTGCCCTGACCTCTGAGATACTCCTGTCTCTTGGCTCCATGGCTTGCCTGGGTGTACATCAAGGGCTTTTTCTTTCACATCCTTATCTTTCACCCCCAGGGCTTCAGGGCTTTCTCACCAATGCTAATGTTCTCCAGCTATTCAAGTTCCTCTTAGGGGTGATGTGGTTTGGCATGGGGGCATCCATGAGCTCCAGCCTCCTCCAGGCCACTTTCGTGGCTTGTCATTTATTGCTCGGTTCCATCGGTAGACATTGCTCTCCTGGTTGACTGCTACGGCAGAGCTTGCTTATTGTCAGACTGACCCTAGCTACTCCTAGGAAAGAATTATCCTTGCTTGACTTCATAGGTTTTTAGAGAAAAGTTACTTTTACTAGAGATGCTGAATGCAGTGAGGCTGAGATAAAATCTTATATTGAAAGCAATTTCCAATGTCCAAAACCCTTCCCTCCTGGGAGACCAGTCCAATTAGGCCTTGTTCTGATATTTTGGTAATGATTACCATTCACTCCTTGACTCAGCCGAGCTATGATTTCACATATTGTTTTCTGTCCTATTTTCCACCACCTACATATACCAGGGTCAGGAATGTCCATTGGCGGCAGGAGTAGAGAATGTCAAAGAAGTTTAAAGGAGTGAGATTATGATCTTGTGTTGTAGTTACCATCTTGAATTTTTAAATCTTCCACCACCACCCTCCCTCCATCCCGCTCTCTCCTTATCCCTTTGTCATGGACACTTTTGCTCATCTGTCATAGATTTGCAATTATATTATGAAATGACTTTAAACAAATAATTAAAATGTACAGGCTGATGCAAATTCCCGCAGGTTTTTCTTCTATTTCAGAACTCTCTGACAACCTCGTTTATTTTCTTCTCTGAATAAGCAGCTAGAGAATGACAATAAGGAAAACTAATGGGTATATCATCACCTTTTGGATGATAAAGGGCTAGCTTTGCACAAATAGAGTTATATTTTTCCCTTTGCATATATTTTTTCCTGTTATTACTTGGCCTATTTTAGTGTACCTACTAATTTCCTTTCTTCCCCCTCTTGTTCCCAAAAAACCCAACAAAAAATGCTCTGGAACGTTTTATGAGCCAACAGCTTGAAATCAAATATCCTTAACTGAACATAACATACTTCTTGCTGGTTTCCTTCCATGTATGTCAGCTGAAAACAGAAGCCTGCTTTACTTAAGTATGTGCAACATTACGCTCCTTGAGAAGAAAGATACATTCCAGAGCCTCATTTGTATGTTTGGAAAATATATCTCGTTCAGGCTGTCAGGCTCTTATGCTCCATGCTAGAATAATCCCATCCTTCTGAGAGCCTGTCAATTCTACAACTCTCATTTTGCTGGTCTTGACAGGCTAGAATTAATCCTGATATTTACCACTAGAAGTGGTGACCCCCACACCATTATCTGCAGTCTGGCAAAGTTGTTTCAAGTAACTGGGGGGGGGGATCTGCTCCGCAAGTGGCAATATTTCTGGATAAATATCATTATGTTTCCCACTCTTTATTCTTAGATGTCGATTGCCTATTATACTTCCAGTCTTTGGAGTGGAATTTGAGTATGAGGCAAAAAAGTAGGGCACCAGATTTAACTTCACAGAGGATGGTTTGCAAATCCATTGGACATATTTTTGGTTAAAAAATTCCATATATTGGGAAAAATATTTTTTATCCCTCCTAGGGATGATAGAGATATAAGAGACAAGCTAAACCTTGTAATTAGATTGTAATTTTTAATATGACATAAGAAGAATATGGTTTAAAGCTGTTATTATTCGTCAAACATTTAACAAATATGTCCTGATCATATTAAAATGTTTTAATGTTAATTTATTTAATTAATAAAGTATTAATTATTAATTGTAAGCAGGAATGAAAATAAAGCAAGTTTTCTGCATCAACTTCAGTAGAAGAGTATGTTTTTAATTTTTATGTTCAATCCACATTCATTCAGAATCCATTCATTCTTGACTCTTCTCTTATTGTGTTACCATACACATTTTTTGTGTAACTGATACCCACAGAATTCTTAAACTAAATTAAACTTTTTTTTAAAGCTACTCCTTAACTAAGATTGATCTCTTAGCAACTATTGAAGTTATGATGGGCCTCCCTGAGGTTATTTACAACCCAGATTCGAAGTTCTAACAGCTTCCCACCCACCCCAAACATTTTTTTGTAGGCACAGTATGAAATATCTTCCATATTGTTTTTTTTTTGTTATGCGCATTCTCTAAGTTACAATGACCTCCCCAAGGCTACTTACAACCAGATTTGAAGTTTTGATGACCGGCCATGACATGTAACTACATTTTGGGCACTTGGCAATCAGCCCATATTAATAGTCTTTGGTGGTGTCTTTGGTGGTGTCTTGGTGTCATGTAAATATATATATACATATATATATATGTGTGTATGTGTATGTATGTATGTATATATATACATACATACATACACATGCACATACACACACACACACACACACACGCACACACACACACACACACACACACACACACACACACACACACATATATATATATATATATATATATATATATATATATATATATGTTATATTTATGCTGATAAATAAATAAAGGGAGACTAGTATAGATCTATTTCAAGCTATTTAGCTCTCATCAGCTAGCCACACCCTTACTGGGAATCGAACCTGTGCTCTATTCCCAGTAAGGATGTGGCTAGCTGATGAGAGCTAAATAGCTTGAAATAGATCTATACTAGTCTCCCTTTATTTATTTATCAGCATAAATATAACAAATATAACAAAAAGGCAACAGTAAAAAATATTAGGTTTCTGTCTGGATGGTCTCTTGTGACGAGCCGAAGACAGAGAGTGGAAGTGTGACCTTCCTCCCATATTTGGGCATACCAGGGGTTGTGACTTTAAATATATATATATGTTATATTTGTGCTGATAAATAAATAAAGGGAGACTAGTACAGATCTATTTCAAGCTATTTAGCTCTCATCAGCTAGCCATACCCTTACTGGGAATCGAGCCTGTGCTGTATTGCCTCTAAGGCAGATGTGTTAACCATTGAGCCACAGAGCTCGACTCCTTATCAGCCAGCCAGGATGAAAGGTATCTATTTAGATTTTACAACCCCCGGTATGCCCAAATATGGGAGGAAGATCACACTTCCATTCTCTGTCCTTCGGCTCGTCACAAGAGACCATCCAGACAGAACCCAATATTTTTTTTACTGTTGCCTTTTTGTTACATTTGTTATATTTGTGCTGATAAATAAATAAAGGGAGACTAGTATAGATCTATTTCAAGCTATTTAGCTCTCATCAGCTAGCCATACCCTTACTGGGAATTGAGCCTGTGCTGTATTGCCTCTAAGGCAGATGTGTTAAACATTAACCTATATATATATATATATATATATATATATATATATATATATATATATATATATATATATATATATATATATATATATATATATTTATTTATTTGCCGGAAGGTGTCATTTGTTTCTGATTTCCAGTGAAAAAATGACCATTATGGATAATAGATTTGGCTAACAACAACTGCAGAAAGATTGCAAAATTGGGTGCAATCACAGCTTAATGAAATGGCATGACTAATGACCATAAATATGTACTCAGTCATGGCCATAATTCAAGAGTTATCTATACAAGTAGTCCTCAATTCACAACAGTTCATTTTGTGACCATTTGAAGTTACAACAATAGTGAAAAAAGTAACTTATGACCATTTTTCATACTTACAACCATTGCAGCATCCCCATGGTCACATGATCAAAATTCAGACACTTGGTAACTGACTCATTTATTATAGTTGCAGTGTCCCAGGGTTATGTGAACACTTTTGCAACTTTCTGACAAGCAAAGTCAATGATGAAGCCAAATTTACTTAACGACTGCAATGAAACTATGGCAAGAAAGGTCATTAAGTGGTGCAAAATTCACTTAACAACTATCTCACTTAGCAATATAAATTTTGGGCTCAATTATGGTCACAAGTTGACAACTTATTTTTGACTATTTTCCTTTTCATCAATATTCATTTTTGGCATGTTTTTCTTTTCATCAATATCTCAAAATTAAATACAGAATCAGCAACATCTATATAGAGGAAAATACATAGTTGAATAAGGAAGCATCATCTCTGTTCATTTTGTACATGAATTGTGACATCATATGAATTCTAAGAAATTGCAGTGTGATGGTGCATACAACTTGTCATGTTAGCTATAATAGCATGATTTTGCAAATATTTTTGTGTCTTTTGTGTAGTGTCTTTCACTACAATATTTCAATTTTTACCATTAAAATTATATTTTTCAAATGTATTCTTTTTATGTATAAGAAACTATGTCTTTCAAATAAATAGATTATTTTGCCTAAGTTGATGTTTATCCCAGATCATTTCTACCATTCTTGCATTTCTGAATGGCTCAAATATTTTTCTGTATTTTCATATCTCTTTCCCATCATGAATTCATGTCTCCTGCCAGAATAGGTTTTTCTCTAGACTTTGTTCATTCAGAATTTTAATTTCTCCCCAACCACTTTAACATGTAACATGTAAATATCAGCAGCAAACAGATTACTACCTCCATAAGCATCCTCATCTAAATAACACATGTAAAATTCCCTGCTAATGTTTGTCCAGAAGCACTTTTTTATATGCATGTCAATGCAAGCTCTATTTTGCCCCAGTCAGATTCACATGATTCTATGCAAGCTATCTTGCAAGTTAGAAACAATCTAGTAAGCAATTAAAAAAACACCTACCAACCAAGAGACATGTGATGTACTACATGCACATATGGAAACAGATGGAAACACACTTTGCAATATTTTCCAGATTTTTTTTCTATGAAAAGTCTATGTATTTCCTAAGCATTCTAGCACAGTGATTTAAAAAGTTTACCTAAATATTAGAGCTGAAAAAGTGAATTCACATTCATACATATAACCAAGGGAAAGTGTCTCCTTTAAATGAAAGTCCCCCCCTCCCCAGTTACTACACAATCGTATTTTAGTGGAGGAATAAAACAGAGTTCCCACCACTTGTTAACTAAATAAGAAAATGGATAATATTAAAGTTGAACTGAAGTCTCTCAACCAGTTCAGACTTGTTTTTCAAGAAATTTAATAAACTAGAAAAAATTGTATACTGTTAATGAAATTTACATAAGACAGCAATACACATATAACTTGTAGGTGCCTGATTTTATCTGTAACCGTTGGCAATTTATAAGAATTTTGCAATGTGCAAAGTTAATATCATTAATATGATACAAATACAGCTGAATATAAGTTGCAGCAGAAGGTATATCTGAAATTCATTCTAAATATATCATAAATTTCCATATTCTGTAAGGTTTTTTTTAAGGTGCCAATAAATGGTGATTTTGAGACACTGGCAAAACTAATATCTTTTCTGATAAGATGTCCAATTACAACAGTAGTTTCAGGATTGTATTTCACAGTGCCCAGTTTGCTGATTTCAAGAATTCAGTTTTTATAGAACTTGATGTTTTGCAAGACCAGACCCATGAACAATGTGAGTATAGTAGGCCTTAGTAATGACCCCACCCCACCAAAACCCTGCCTCTTTTTTTCTTGCATATCAACTTGTTAAGTATACATATATGCAAGTGGAATCTTTTGATTCTCAAAATAATTTAAGTCTTATAAAACTATCTAGTCTGCTCTCAGCTAAATGGATCAATAATCTAGATTAATGCAAGGCAGATGTGGCTCAATAACACTATGGAACTGATGTGGGAATTTCAGCTTTCTTGTCTAACTTGACCCGAAAAGCTGGGTCCATATAACTTCATGGCATTAGTTATAGGAAAGTTATGAAACTCGTGGTCTAACCATTCTTTTTATGATTATTTCATTTCATCATTTCTAATAGATATGTGAGAAACTGTGTCTCCTTCTAAATCCTTGCAGAAAGAGTGTGATGAAACAATTGTATATCTTTTAAAGCTTACCTCTCCCCCAAAGGCATTTTCTACTTTCATCATCTTGCCTGAATTATGTCCTATGAATCACCATTCCTCATTTCAGAACCCTTGCTGGAAGCTCACAAATTATCTTGAATTTCCACCCCAAATTAGGTAACAAAATTGTACAGAATAGAATTTAATATTACTAGGTATTTAAGAAAAGACAGAGCTTTTCCTTCCACATGACCATATTTGAAAATATGTAATATTTGAAGATGTTTCCAGGCCAGAAACAAAAATAGAGAATCAGAAAATGAGTACTTGAAGCTGCCAATCAACTGTTAGCACTGGATTGCAAGATGATAAGACACAGAGCAACTTATCTGTCTTCCCTGCTATAGTTAGAAGTAATGATTTATATTTCAGTTATTAGATTTATTTTCACACTAATGAATTAGCATGTTTAATTTTTATGCAAACAAATTGTTGTTTTCATAGGATTATTTTTTGTCACAAAATAGTTGCCCTTACTGGTTTCACTTCCTTCATCAGCCTCATTTGAGATTCAATTTATTTTTAACATTAGAATATTTACCTGAAACCTTAATTATTTTTCATTGGGAGATTTTAATGACTGTAGAAGTGTTCTAAGTTCAGAAGCATACTTAAAATATTTTAAATAACTAGAAAAATCTTTTACAATTGAGGATTGAACAGAGTATTTGACTATTGTATGTGTGATAATCAGAAATATGCAAGGGCATTTATTAAAAACAAGTATGATA
Source organism: Thamnophis elegans (assembly GCF_009769535.1). NCBI lineage: Eukaryota > Metazoa > Chordata > Lepidosauria > Squamata > Natricidae > Thamnophis > Thamnophis elegans. Next base: position 75,327,555 of record NC_045558.1, read on the forward strand.
ATGTGATACTGGAAGACCTTTTTTTTTTGAGGAAGATATGAAAAAGCAACATGTATACCTGTCTAGTTGGCCTTTTAAGCAATCCACTGTCCTTTCTCTCTAGTGGAGCAGAAGTGCTCTATGAACCCTTAAAGATTATTTAGATTATTTAGTATCAGTTGAGATCACAGCCAAGCAAATCACTTACATTTCTACTCAATTCTTCTTCATATATTGCATCTAAAACAGCATTTGTCCCTAAAGTCAAAGTTGGTAATCAGGACTGGTTAGGCCGAACTGGTAGTGGCTTGGTGGCGTAGGTCGCTGGAACCGCAGTGACCTAGGCCTGCCACACCCCCAAACCAATTCTCCCGGGGGTGCCATAGGCACCGCCATCTTGTTTTTTGCTTCTGTGCATGCACAGAGCAATTTTCATTGTACTGAGCATGCAGCATGTCCATGAGCAAAGTAGCGCCTGCCAGAACCTACCACTGGTAAAATAACAGTTAAAATAACAAAAAGCAGCAATGGATCTTTTCTTTGTCTGTCTAAATATTATATTTGATTCATTACCTGGTTCTTTGTATATATAAGTCAATGTCTTTTTACAAAGTAATGTAAATATTTGATTTTCAAAATGCATAACTTTTAAAATAAAATTTTGGGAGCCAAATTTGACCATTCCAAAATATTAGAACAAGTCCTTAAAGAAAATATTTTAGATCCTGTACAGAGTATTGCTCAGAATGATTGCCTAAATCATACTGAAGCTAAGAAACAATATTGTTCAGTAATTTCTCTGCTTATGCTAATATGGCTCCAATAATTCATAACTCTCTGTTACCTAAACTCATCTATTGATCATAATTTATTAAGCCTCATTTTATATAGTGAAAAGGACCTAATCTGAAACATAAATAATGCTTTTCTTGGTCTGTCATTTAGGGTGATACATTTCACCCTGAGATGTTCATTCTAACACAGCCTATTTCACTATAGTGTTACACTCAATAAATCCTATACTTAGTCAGAATGGACCAAATGATGGGAGCTGTAGTCACACATCTGAAAAGTACCTATTTTGGAGAGCTACTTACTTTAATGAATTAGTTCAACTAACTTTTGAAGATGACCTCAGTAACAGCCAGCTGCTGCAAAATTCAGAGGACTTTGTTACAAGCGCTATTCAGATAAATAGCTTGAGTCCAGCTGTGCTCTTGTTCAGTTCCTATTCATTTTGATCGGGCTTGTGTGCACAACAGATGTTCCCAAAGGGTTATGCCTCTTGAATTGTAAGTGCTTCATTTCAAGCTGAGCTAATGTACAGGGCAGGCTGCCATATTTTTAACAACTCTTTATTCCCCTTGTGCATTTCCCAGATTCAAGACAGATGGCAGTGTGATATCAAGGCTGAAAGAAACAGATGACCAGTTCAAAATACATTGTCTCCTTCATCTTGTAGAAAAAGGCTACATTCCTTGAAATCCAGACTTTCCCATAATGCATTTTAATAATTGTCCAAATAAAGTTAGCTATTTGGTTTAATTAGCCAGCACTTTTTTTCAAAAATTATTTCTAGGGGTACCTTTTGTCAATTCTCAAAGTTTGAGCTCAGAATCAAACAGCAAATCTTATAGTCCACTGCCTTCATCAAATTGCCCGTATGCAGCCTAAGAAGAGTCACTTTCTAGTCAAGCAATGCTTATTATTCAATAGCAGGGCCAGGCAGAGTTTCAAGAATATTTTCTGTTTCTGTTTATCAATCCTTAGCATTGGCTGTGAAGACTGAAGACATGAGAAATGGCATTCATTTAAGAATTGCTCTGTTCAGAAGAAATGCATGATTATGGGGGAAGGATATATTAATTTAAACAAACGTAAATCTGAGTTGAAAGATCAATTTGTATATTTAGGCAGCCTCCAAATTAAATGATTTTGGTGTGAAGGCAAAGGCCTCAGGCTTTAAACTAATCTTTGTGTCGATTTGATACATGCCTGAACCTATTCCCAAGCCTCCTCATAAATTTTCCAATGTGTGGGAAGCACTCTGGCTCTTTCTTATCTTCTATGATCATCTAAACCAATTATTTTCCTTACGGACATACATAGAGGCTTATTAGTGAACTCCAAGAGTTACTTTAATGTTCATGCTATATGCTTTTGAGGATAGTTATTTTCAGATGTTGGTGAACATTGGCACATCATCCAAAAATATGGTGGTATGTCACTCTTGACATGTGATATGTGGTTCACTATCACTGAATTAGTGAGAAATCATATTTTCTCTAGAAGAAGAATCATAGTTTCTGAGTAATATTGACTTATTTTGGGGAGTAAATAATAACGCAAGAAATAAGATATTGCTAATAAAGGAGAATATTTGTAGTGCAGGATTGAAATGAAGGGTCCATGATGCTCTCTGAGCTTGGCTGTTTTCTTCTAGACATCTGCAAGAAAACAATTAAGCCCAGTGTACCAAGGACTCCTCAATAACATATTAATTTGACTGGGAATTTCCTTCCAGATAACCCGGAAACTATAACTGCTGGCATGAATTTGAAGGATGTAAGTTTTTTAGAACTAATAGGAAAAAAGGAGCAGTCAGGGGAATATGTACCTATCTCTTTTGCTTGTTTTTCAATTTTAAATGATCCACCTCTCCGTTTATTGATCTCCTTTCTGAAGATGAAAATGTATTTCATTACTCAGCATATAAATAGTTCTCTTTCATGCTGTGTGTCTTCTCTTGCATTTCTCTTCTCTATAAATAAAGTTGTGTATGAATGCATCCATGTGGTATGCAAGACAAAGGTTTGGCAATCTTAAAAGTCGTTAACATGACAGATAATATATTGAAACATTGTGAAATTGGAGGGTCTCCAATTATATACTTGTCCACATGAGTGAGGTAGATATTAGAATTAGCTAATACCTCAAAAATGTCAAAGCATCCAATTTTTTCACTACATGGTAGCACTAGCATAAGTAATACTGAAAGAAAAGGATCAATGAGATAGATGTATTGGCTGAATTATATATTTTTATGGCAAAGACAGGAGACCAAGGAATTTGTGGTCCAGATCAATGTGGGGGTTAGGATTATTTACTTCCTGTTGTGCTTCTCAAAATGAAGAAACACATTCTGTTTCTTCACAGATTATTTTAAAAATGAAATCTTTACTTACAAGAATATAAGAACAGAAGAATTAATCTGAAGATGTGAGGGAGAATCTAACTTTTGTCCACTAGACATTTAATCATATAAATGAAAAAAACTTAGTAGTAAAACCTAGAACTAAGAAGAAATTTCCTAACAGTTGGAACAATTAACCAGTGGAATGAGTTGCCTCCATAGGTTTTGGATGCTTCAACACCAGTGGCTTTTAAGAAGAAACTGGTTAGCCATTTCTCTAAAATGGTATATAGCGTTTCTTGCTTGAGCAGGAGGTTGGACTAGAACACCCTCAAGGTCCCTTCAAATCTGTTATTCTGTTAACAGATAAGCAGGTACCTGTCCCTTTTGGGGGAGGGAGTGGATTTTCTCCTACTTGGCTGTAGATTGATGTTGATTTTCTTTTTGTATTCTTGTGTAATAAATATTAACTGATGAAGCTCAGTTTTTAAATATTTTCTGAATTATTGTTTAGCTAGCATTATAGCTCCTCAAATTCCAGTGATGGAAGTTGTAGACATGCCAGGAATTGGGAAGTGATTGAGGATGATGATAAATGGAGACACTGATGGATACCTTATTATATTGAAAAAGCTTTACTTAAACATTTCCTTGATTATTTTTTTTAAAAAGAATCATACCAAATAGTTGCCAACAGATAAGAGATAAAGAGGAAGTGGTAGAGTTTACCACAGGAAGATAAGTTTTTTTTATTTTTTGTTGTTGAAGTTTCAGACACTTTCGGCTGTACATACCATTTGTTCTTCTTCCTAAATTTAAAATGAGCATCCCCCTTAAGATTTAATTAACAATACATAAACATTCATACCATCAATGAAACAATGGGGTAATGCAGCTCTTCTAAACTGGTGCCTCCAAATAATACTGGGATTAGAACTTCATAATTCCCAACCAGTATTGAGGGCACATATTCAAGAAGACTAGCATAATATCATTATTTCCTTTTAGTTTTTTTTATTTGTTTTTGTATTTAGCTTTGTTTGGTCTCATGTCGAAGGCATAATAGAAAAATATTAAAAGGAGGTGGTCAGAATCCTCTTTAAGTTGTATTTTTCAGGATTTCCTATTTTACAATAGATTCCAAGGATTTCCTATTTTGCAATAGATTCCAAGAATCTTTTTTGTTTTTATTTCTATAGGAAAGGGCTGACTTTTATCTTATGTAACTGTCTTTCTATTAAATGTCATTCTATTACAAATCTATATTTCTAAAGCTGAAGGATATATTCTGGATCTCATATAAAGTGAAATGTGAATAATCTATTTTAAGATATTATAATCTACCTTTGCTGAAGAATATAGTATATGGTTTAGTGCAGGTTCCCCAGTCCCTGGCCTGTTGGGAAAAGGGCTAGCAAGCAAAACCGAACCATCTCCCCTCCCCCCAGTCAATGAAAAAAATTGCCTTCCACGAAACCGATTCTTGGTGCCAAAAAGGTTGGGGACTGCTGGCTTACTAGATCAGACTAAGTCCTAGTCAAATTTCTTTAAAGAAAACTCTGAACAGCATTTGAAACAAAATAAAAAGCACAAGCTATAAAATGAACAACTTTTAAAACACCAGTATTTATTAAAAGAAAGCATATTCAATATGGGAAGCAATGTAGCCATTTTAGCCAAAAGTGCTTTTTTCAAAAGGCAACTGGACTTTTCTTTTCCTTGAAGACATTTCTCTTCTCATCCCCAAAAAGTTATTCAGCTCAGCTTTTTGGATGAGAAGCAAAATGTCTTCAAAGAAAAACAAAGTCCATTTGCCTTTTGAAAAAAGCACCTTTAGGACAGCCATGACTCTGAATGACTGAGAATCTCCATAGGCTAGAAGTGTCAAACTCACGTCATCATGGTGATGTCATGTGATGTATTGGGACTCCCCCCTTCGCTAAACCAGGTATGGGTGTGACCAGTGCGTGATGCATCTGACCCAGGGGCCAGGAGTTTGACAGCCCTGCCATAGTGTCTGGGTTCCAAATTACATCCAAAATTACATCTATTCCTTATTATTCCCCCTCTTGGACTACTACAACGAGTGGCCAGTCCTAGCCGACCCTGGGAAGAGATTACAATGGACTTCATCATTGAGCTCCCAGACAGCAGCGGGAATAGAGTAATTTGGAAAGTTATTGATTTGTTTTCCAAGCAGGCACATTTCATCGCTTGCTCAGGATTGCCATCCACAAAGAAATTAGCGAAAATGTTTGTGAAACACATTTATCTCCTGCACGGAGTGCCCAAGAGGATCATTTCAGATCACAGAGTCCAGTTCACCGCCAAATTCTGGAGAGAGTTCCTGAGATCTATTGGGTCCACACAAGGATTGAGCTCAGCATTTCATCCCAGCACGAATAGCGCAGCGGAGAGGGCCAATGTGATGATGGAACAATACATCCAATGTTATGTGGACTATCAGAAAGACAACTGGTCAGATTTGCTACCCTTTGCCGAAGTGATGTACAACAATGTGGTCCACAGCAGCACTGGATTAACTCCTTTCTAAATTACCAGTGGCATGGAATTTGTTCCCATGCCTGAGCTGCCTAGAGAACCTCCCTCTTCCATGTCTCTGACTGAATGGATTGACCCACTAAAGAAAGGATGGGAAAATACGAAGAAAGCTCTAGCGGAAGCAGCAGAAGCCTACAAGAAGCAAACTGATAAACACTGCTTGCTCCAAACCACCCCCCCCCTTCATGGGGGGGGGGGGGCAAAGTTTTTGTATCTACCAAATACATAAGATTAAGAATGCCTAGCAAGAAATTTGGCCCAAAATTTCTAGGTCCATTCCCAATAGTGAAGACAGGCTTCCCCTGTCATGTTTTCATCATTGCGCGGGTAGCACAGCTTTTGATGTAATCTTCCACTTCCGATTACATCTTTGGCCATCAAAATTGATGCCTGGTAAGGTGGAGTGTTTTAGGAATCCAAAGTGGCCTCCTAGTTTTGCATCATGGCTTCATAGTAGAACTTCCAGCCTCAACCCCATGGGGTTTGGACCCCTTCCCAGCTAAATCATCATTCATTGTTAGGATGTCCTTTTTATTGTTGAGCTACAGATCTGCTGGGAGTGCTGATTTCATCACTGTTGTCAGCTTATCCTGGCTTCGGGTGGTGACTTGGGCCACCTTTTGGTGGGAGGAAGAATGGATGGGGTGAACAACTTCTTCCTTCTTACTGTTGTACTGCGATTTTCTCAGCAAAGCATCCACCACAAGTTCTTCCCTGCAGGGATGTGTTTAAGTTCAAATTGGAACCTTTGGAAGTATTGTGCCCAGGGAACTTGTTAAGGGGATAGTCTTCGATGGGCTTTGAGAGCTTTGAGGTTTTTATGATCAGTCCAGACCTCGAATGGCATATTCCTCCTTCACAAATTGTCTCCAAGTGAGCAGGGACCACCTCTTTGCCTCTTTCTCCCAAATGTCCTACCTCTTTTTAGTAGTGGTGAGTTTTTTGGAGATGTAAGCGCATGGCAATAGGTGGCCTTCTTTATTCTTTTGTAGTAGCACTGCCGCTATCACTAAATCACTGGCATCTGTCTGGATTATGAATTGTTGCTCTGGGTCGGGGTGTTGCAGTATGGGCTCTTGGGCAAAGAGCTGTTTTAATTTCTCAAAGGCTTTTTGACACTCCATTGTCCACTTTAGGGGTTGGTTTGCTTTTGGCTGTTGGTAAAGGCTCTGTTTTTAATAGCTCAGTCAATGGGAGAGCAATTTCCACAAAAATTGGAATGAACTGCCTGTAGAAATTGGCAAATCCAAGAAAGCTTTGTAGTTGTCTGTGAGTACTTGGAGGTTTCCAATCTAACACAGCTTTCACTTTTCCTGAGACCATTTCTATCCCCTCATTGGAGTTGTGATAACCCAGGTAATCTACTGAGGTTTTGTGGAATTTATGTATAGCTTGGCAGCTAGAAGTTTTTCCAGGACTTGCTCTACCAGCTTCACATGTTCTTCCAGTGTTTCAGAGAAGATTAAGATGTCATTGAGATAAATGAACACTCCGTGGTATAGGTGCTCATGTAGCACTTCATTTATGTACTGCATGAAGACTGCAGGTGCTCCTTGTAGCCCAAATGGCATGACTTTGTATTGGAAGCTTCCAAGGGGGCAGTTAGAAGTGATCTTCCACTCATCTCCCTCTCTGATTTGTATGTGGTAATATGTCTCTCTCAAGTCCAATTTGGTGAAGAACTTGCCTTTAACCAAGTGGTTCAACATATCTTTCATAAGGGGAGGGGATAAGTGTTCTTCATGCATACAGTATTCAAGGCTCACAGATCAACAGAGAGATGAACACCATCATCCTTCTTTTCTTTGAAGAGCACTGGGGCCGCTACTTTCAACTTCTCTGGTTCAATAAAGCCCCACTTCAAATTGATGTCAATGTACTTCCTCAATTCAACCATCTCCTTGGGAATCATGGAGTACATTTTTGGCTTTGGTAGGGTAGCCCCAGGGTTGAATTCTATTGCACAATCTGTGAGCCGGTGAGGGGGAAGATAATTACCATATTCCTGGTAATTACCAGGGTTCGGTCTTATCCCCCCTACTATTCAACATCTACATGAAACCGCTGGGAGAGATCATCCGCAGGCACGGGATAAGATACCATCAATATGCGGACGATACCCAGTTGTATCTGTCCGCCCCGTGCCAACTCAATGAAGCGGCAGACGTGATGAACCGAGGCCTTGAGGCCGTTATGGACTGGATGAGGGCTAACAAGCTTGTACTCAACCCAGAAAAGACCGAGTGGCTGTTGTGCTTCCCTCCCAAAGATTCGACCAATATTCCATCACTCAGGCTGGGGGGTCAAATTTTACACCCCTCAGAGAGGGTTCGCAACTTGGGAGTCCTCCTGGATCCACAGCTATCTTTTGACCACCACCTGACGGCTGTGACCAGGGGGGCATTCGCCCAGGTTCGCCTGGTGCGCCAGTTGCGACCCTACCTGAATCGGGAGGCTCTCACAACAGTCACTCGGGCCCTTGTGACCTCTAGGCTGGAATACTGCAATGTGCTCTACATGGGGCTGCCCTTGAAGAGCATCCGGCGACTTCAGCTAGTCCAGAACACGGCCGCGCGAGTGATTGTGGGTGCACCTCGGTTCACCCACATAACACCTATCCTCCGCGAGCTGCGCTGGCTACCTGTCGATCTCCGGATGCGCTTCAAGGTGCTACTAGTCACCCATAAAGCCCTGCATGGTAGTGGATCTGCGTACTTGAGAGACCGCCTTCTGCCAATTACCTCCCTGCGACCAATTAGATCTCATAGATTGGGCCTCCTCCGAATTCCATCGGCCAGCCAGTGCCGGCTGGCAACTACAAGGAGGAGGGCCTTCTCAGTAGTAGCCCCGACCCTTTGGAACGAGCTCCCCGTGGAGATTCGTACCCTCACCACCGTCCAGGCCTTCCGCACAGCCCTTAAGAACTGGCTAGCCCGTCAGGCCTGGGGACAAAGATAGCCGCCCCTCCCGAATGATGAATGAATGTTGCTTATTATTTTTACTATATGTGTCTACGTCATTGTTTGTATTCCCCTTCCTGATTTTATGTGAGCCGCCCTGAGTCCCCTCAGGGAAAAGGGCGGCCTACAAATGTTAATAAACATTCAAACATTCATTCCTCATTGAACACCTCCGCCAAGTTGCAGTAGTCTTTTGGTACTTGTTGGATCCCTGGGGGTTTTGTGTCTGCTGCAGGTGCTGCAGGTTCAATCATCCCTGGGTGGCCCTTTGGCTCCACCGATGGTGGTGTTCCAAATCTGATAATCAATTTCCTAATGCTGTCTTCCCACTTTATTGTAGGTGTCCACTTGTCCAGCCATGCAAGCCCCAAGATAATTAATTCCACCATCTTTGGAGCCACAATGAATCTGAGGAGCTCATAGTGGCAGCCTATTTGTAACTTTACCAGTTCGGTCATTAGTGTGGCTGGGGTCTCCCCAATTAGCGTTCCATCTACCTGCTCAAACCAAATGGGGTGGGCTAGAGGTCTTATGCGTATGCCCAGTTGCTTTACAATCGACACGCTGATTAAGCATTGGTTGCAGCCTGTGTCCATGACTGCTTCAACTTCCCCTTTCATCCCCGTTTCGGGTACTTGGAGTTTGGCTGGATGGTGAAGGGATGGACAGGTGCACTCACCATCAGGTCATCTACACTATTCTCCTCCTCTGAGAGTTCCCCATGGGTTGGACTTTTCATCACCTTAGATTGGGGATCAGCTTTCTGAGATTGTTGACTCAGATGACTCTTTTCTGGTGGCTTCTGGGGCCCTCTCTTTACCACACTGGTGATTAGTTTGCACGTTTGTGGGATTGGGGCTGGAGCCAGGCACTCTGACGCTCTGTGGCCAGGTTGATAGCAATTGTGGCATTTTATTGGCCCCCACGAGGGAAGGAACCCAGTTGCATTACTACTTTAGGTGCCACCTCGTTATGATGCCCCATTATACATCCTGCAGCTTCCCCTTCATTCATCCCTTCTGCCATTGTTGAGATTATTTCTCTGTTGGAAGGCGGGATAAGAGCCTGTTGGGCATTGCAGGTGGGATGGGAATCGGTGGAAGGGTGTCAATCCCTGGGTTGGTCTTTGCCCAGTTATCTGACATGGTGCCATCTGCTGAGGGTAGGCAGGCACCCACTGGCATCTCCCCCATCCATGATCTGGGAAAAAACCCATCCCAGTGGTGCTTGATTCACAGGCTGCAGCTCAAACATCGGTGGCTGGCTAGGGGGAGATATGGGCCAAGCCTTTTTCTGCTGGCTGGATTGATTTCCCCATGTTGATGGAGGATCTGTCTGTGGCTCAGCTGCAGGGTAATTGGTCATTTCACTTGTCACTGTGTGGAAGGAGTAAACATCTCCACTCCAGTACATTACAGAGCCTTTGCTACGGAAGGAGGGTGGGGGGGATCACTCATGTTTGCCTGCACAAGTTGGTCTGGGAGGTTCCAATCATCTGGTTGGCTATTGGGTGATTGCTTTTGTCCTCTCCAGCTGTGTGTTGAAACAGCCCTTTCAATCCCCTCCAGCTGTGACTGCATATCTCCAGATGCTATAAATCTCCAGTTTTCCTCCTCCACAGAGTCCTTTGCAACTTTGGAAGGTTTGCAGAGAAGCAACTCATTATCTGCTTCTATTCTCAATGGCTCTATCTTCATCTTCGCTGATATTTTATGCTGACTGGGTCAGGTCAGTGATGGGAGTCAGCACCCCTCCCAGCACCTTGTGCAGGGATAGCTAGTGAAATATTTTAAGGGAGATTTAGATTAATGTCAGGGTTCCAAATAACATCCAAAATTAAATCAGAGTCCAAGACAAAGTATTCCTAAAAGTTCCAATTTATTAAGAGAGTCATGTTGGCACATCTGTGAAAACCTGAGTCTGAGCTTCCTGGTTTTCCCTACCCAGTTGAGAGTTCATGATCTTGCCCCCATACCCACAAGTCCATCACATGGTCCAATCTTCCATGCCATGCTGGCAGTTCCACCCATCCGGTTGCAGTCAGGTGCAGAGGTGTAAAGACAAAGGATGACCTTGGATTGTAGAAAGGAATTTTATTTTGACAACATCACATTCTACTCCTTACTATTCCCCCTTCTAATTCCCCACTAATGAAACAGCATAGTAGAATAGAATATTAGTGTGGCAGGCCAAAGATCCCAAAAGGAACTGGCTGCAGGCCTGACACATAGACATTTAGCCATTTTACCAATTCCTTAAAATTTCAAGCCTGTTGACACAACTACGTGAGAGACCTCTGAAAGATTACTAAGGATGGAGGCAATCTTACCTCTCAGGGAATGATATTCCACAGGGAAGTGTCATAGTACTGTTGATTTCTGGGTCCTGCCAGATATAACTCCTTAACAGACAAGATTCACAACATATTTTTCTGCCAGATCTGATTAGGAAGAGGTAGTCTCTCAAATAACCCAACTCCATGCCATGAAGTTTAGAATCAGCACCTTGAATTCTACCTGGAAGCAAACTGGACCAGAAGTGTAATGTGTTGGGGCATACATGCCTATGCTGTTGCATTTCGCACCAGCTAAAATGTCTGGCTATTCTTCAGGTACAGCCCAATGGAAAGCACCATACGGTAGTCTAGTCCAGAACAGGCAATGGCATTAAAACCACAAGGTTATCTAGGAATAGGTGCAATTGGCAATATAAAGCTGTGCAAAAGCTCTTCTAGGACTTTTCAAGATGGAGACCTAGGAGAGCTCCCAGGTTTTGTACCAAAAAGAATGTCATTGTCCCAGAACAGGAAGCCCTTAAAGCTCAGAGCCATTCAATTTGCCAGGATTTAGCTGGCAAACTCTTGAACAGAAGTACATTACATTTTAATATCTACTACAGTACCTACTGTACATGTCTTATAGCTCAAAGCTTGCTGGCAGACCTCTTCCTTTTAATTTTCTAAATATAAATCATATTCATCTTGTGCATCTGGTGATGTCCAGAAGTTTTAATTTATGTTAGTTGAAGCAGGTGCTGTCAACTAACGTAAAGGATTAAGTTTGAAGAATTTGGTAACAATTTTTTTTTGCCCTACTGTATTATTCAATTCAATCCAATCCAATCAAGTATAATCCAGTCCAAATTTTTCTACAATTTTCAGTCCAATACATTTGTATTTTTTTGTGTATAAGACGCTCTGAAGTATAAGGTGCACCTAGATTTTGGGGAGGAAAACAAGGGGAAAATATCTATCTCTGCCTCCCAGCAATTTGCCTCCCTGTAATAAACAGTACAGACAATATACACTGTAGTGTTATATTTCAGACTACAGTTGTACAAATGTTAAAAAGTATAGTTATTCTCTGCTTTTTTAAATAATAGCGCTTTTTAAAACAATAGCAATGTGCTTCTTCAGATCAAGCATTTATTTTAAAAAGCTTCTTCATTTTGTTAAGTTTTCTAGAATAATAACAAAGCAGTCTTTAAAAAATAAGTCTAATAATTTGAACATTTTATAGGCATTTGTAGTTGTTCACTTACCTCATTGCAGCAAACAACCTGATTATCACAAGAAAAAATGGCCTCCCAGCAATTTGCCTCATGGACCAAACAACAGGCTTTCACTTTCAATTTCTTCTGATCATCAGCTGTTTGAGGCTGCAGGGGTTGCTATAGCATATTGAAGCCTCCACAAGTCCCCATTTGCTGCAAAGAGGTAAACTGCTGGGAGGCAGAGACCAAAGGGTTGAGGTGGATGGGACTACATTCAGTGTATAAGATGCACACACATTTTCACCCTCTTTTAGGGGAGGAAAGGTGTGTCTTATACTCCAAAAATACAGTAATCCTTTTTAGATGTTATTTTACCACCATTTCCAATCTTCCATCAAATGCCCACTGACTTTAGTGGATGATATACTGTCTTTTATTGGATTATAGCTAAGCACATACTTAAAATATCTCCTTTTTGGGGTATTCCATTACCATTTCATTCTTCCATTCAGTTTCATAAAATAATTTCACCTTGTAATATTCTGATTTAAAATGCTGGAGTCCAGAGGTGGGTTGCTGCCGGTTTGGCCCAGTTTGGCTGAAGTGGTAGTGGCGGTGGTGGGATGCTCCATCCACCAGTCCGGACACTTCTGCGCATGTGCACACAAGCAGAAGTAAACTTGTAATAAACTGGTTAGCAACCCACCACTGGGGCAGTCCACTTCTCCTAAATTCATTTATTCCTAACAAAACCAATTTTATCAGTTTATTTCTACAATTTGTTTTTATACTCTGTGCTTAATGTTCTAGGAAGTATTGTTGTGCTATATAACAATAATGAATAGTGATTCTGTATGCATTTTTTTAAAGAATAGAATAGAATTCTTTATTGGCCAAGTGTGATTGGACACACAAGGAATTTGTATTTGATGCATATGCTCTCAGTGTACATTAAAAGAGAAGATACATTCGTCAAGAATCATAAGGCATAACACTTAATGATAGTCATAGGGTACAAATAAATAATCAGGAAACAATCAAAATCAAAATCAATATCAATTGTAAGGATACTAGCAACAAAGTTACAGTCATTTTAGTTTCCTGTAGGAGTAGAACAAGAAGTGGTAATTTTAGTTTACATTTTTTTTCTAGCCAGGGACTATTTTCTATGTGTGTATGTATGCATGTATGCATGTATGTATGTAAGTACTGTATGTATGTTGTGTATATATATTGCCATAGAGAATTGCAGAGAATGCAATAAGATTGTCACCAATGTGGATGGAGTCAAAGTGTTTGACTTTGTTTTTTTTATTTTACTTTTATTTTCAGAGCCTCAAGGTAAAACTATTTTTATTTAAAATAAGACAACTGATTATAATCTATTCTAGGACTAGTTTTAAAATAGAAAAATGCAAAGCATTGCATCAAAAAGATACTGCAATTTTCCTAGAAAATTTTGACAAAATAATCTTGGGGACTGGAGATGATAAAAAGCCAGTTGGGAAACCTAGAGGCAGAAAAGCAACTCCTCTGATATTTTTAAAAGCTCTAGTCACACTAATTTTCCCAACAATACCATTCATCATATTGATTAATTTTTCCAAATATTGGGAGATAAACCATTTTTTGGCAGGCAAACTGCAGAGTTTACTCAACTTCCCTAGTAAATGATTTGATGAAAATCACTCTTGTAATGAATAATGAATAATTAAGTAGGCATCTGAGTTAAGTGTAAAAGTTGGCATAGATTTTTTAAAGTGAGAGAATTAGGGTGTTTTCACACAAGAGTTTTCCTGTGTAATTATCCTGCCCCATGCATTTCAAAAAGATGTTGAAACTTGCCACTGCTATTTGTAATGTTATATGTATTTTTGATTTTTTTTAAAAAACTACAAAACTTTTATATAAAAGAAGTTGAATATTTCAGCAGGCAAGCTAAATAAAGGTTTCTAGCTGTAATGAACCTTATTTATATATTTTTTATTTATACTATTGCCAGGAAAACCAGATGATGTGTATCATGTCCAAAAACTCACCATGAATTCAGTTTGAAGGTTTTCATTTCACATCTTTGCAACTAATATAAATAGGGATGGACTAGTTAATCCTTGACCAGCCTATAAAGAACCATGAAGGATTGTGGGCATATTAATGTTTGTCAGTGATGTGCGGTGATGTTTATGGCTGGTGAGGCAAGCGGGCAAAAGCCCGCTCTGCTGCCCTGGCACTAGAGGCAAAAGCCACTGCCGCTATGTCCGACATAGAGGCATCCCGCCTCTATGGTGGACACAGTGCCAGGGCGTCCAAAAGCCCTGCCACTGTGTCTGACATAGAGGCATCCCGCCTCTATGTTGGACACAGCAGTGGGATGTCCAAAAGCCCTGCCACTGTGTCCGACATAGAGGTGTCCTGCTATGTCCAAAAGCCCTGCCGCTATGTCCAAAAGCCCTGCCACTATGTCCGACATAAAAAAAGTGCCAGCCCGCGGGCCAGCAGAGGCATGTAAAACACACACATACAAATTACTTACAATAATACAATTACTTACAAATTACATTAATTTTGAATTCCTCCCCCTCCCTCCGACCCACATACCTTTTCCAGCTGTTTCACAGAGGATTTCAACTCTGCTCTTGTCTGCCATGATGAAAATGTAAAAATGTAAAAGGAAAAAGACAAGAGTTGCTGAGGTCAGGCTGGGTTAGCTGCTGTCAGAGTCCCCAATGGATGACTCTGCTTAACTGTTTAAAAAAGCCTGTAAAAAACAACCTCTACAGGAGGAGTCAAGAGAACCAAGTGCCTCATCTACATAAGGAATTTTTCGGCTTTTAACCCTTGCTTAACTCTGCTTGAGTGATCATAAAGATAGACTAAATGAGGCATGTGGTTCTCCCGCCTCCTCCTGTAGAGGGCACTTTTTAGAGGCTTTTTTAAACAGTTAAGTACTAAGCAGAGTCATCCACTGTGACTCTGGCAGCAACTACCTCAGCCTTTTTCCTTTTACGTTTTTTTCTTTTCATGATAACAGTGGTGAGGCCCTGCCTCCCCTGCCTCCCCTGACTGCACCATTCATAAATTATGGAGCAGCTTTATGCTGAGAATGCCAGACTGTCCCAGCAAATAACAGTATTGGCTGAGCATATTTCTCAGCTGCAGAGAGCTGCAAAAAAAACCCAGCCAAGGAGGAAGTGCCTAGTGGCTAGGCCGGATAAATTTGATGGAAATCAGGCCATGTTTGCTGTGTTTCTGAGAGAATGCCAGCTGTTCCTGAGTTTGAGAGCGGAGGACTTTCCCACTGCCCGGACGAAGGTGGGGTTTATTATTAGTTTGCTCTCAGGCACAGCTGCCCGTTGGGCTACCCCTTTGTTAACCCAGCTGAGCCCGTTGTTGGATGACTTCCTGGGTTTTTGTCAATACTTTAAACGTATGTTTGAGATCCTATTAAGGGGGAAACAGCAACCAGACGTCTTAAGTCACTGCAGCAGGGGAGTGGTTCATTGCAAGACTATGTAAGTGAATTCAGGCTGCGTAGCCAAGATTCAGCGTGGAATGAACCAGCTCTGATGGACACTTTCCAAGACGGATTGTCTGATGCCTTGCAAGATGAACTGGCGAGGGTGGACAGGCCACCGACGTTCGATGTGTTGGTCCACTTGTGCCTCCAGATAGACGCCCGGCTGCAGAGGCGAAGGCCTTGCCGTGCATTCCAGGAGACCACTAGCATGTCTGTTCATCAAGAGACTGCAGTGGACTGGAAGGAGCCCATTGAGTTGGGTGCTGTCAGACCTTGAGTGTCACATACAGAGATGGACAAACAACGTGCTGAGGGGTTGTGTTTCTACTGTGGGGATCCTGGACACCTGGCGAGGAGTTGCCCCAAGAAGAATAGAAGGGTTGCGCGGACTGCGGCCGTCTCTCAGCAACGAACTATTGTGTCAGACAACTGGCACGTTTGTGCAGCTTTAATACCCCGCTCGCACAATGTAGCGTGCATTCGTGGGGTATGGAATCCCAGGGCAGATGCCCTGCCTAGGAAATCGGAGAACTCTGACCCTTCGTACTCGCTTCCACCTTGGACTGTTCTACCCGTTGCATCCTGCACTGCAGTTTATCATCCCGTGAGCATACAGTCTCTGATACAGGATGCGCAGCGAGGTGATGAATGGGTGGAGTGATGAAAGGCGGAAGCAGGGCCGGCTTCCCCGTGGACTTTGGAGGGGGATCTTTTGAAGTATCAGGGCTGGCTCTATGTTCCCGCAGGGCACATCCATAGATGGGTGCTCTCTCAGGTTCATGGCGCTTCTGCAGCGAGACATTGGAGGTTTTTCCGGACATTGCACCTGGCATCCCGTAGGTTTTGGTGGCCCCGCTTAAGAAATGACGTGTGGAAGTGCGTGGAGTCATGTGTCCAGTGCCAATGGGCCAGGTATGCGAGGAGGGCTTCGCCAAGATTCCAGCCCTTGCCAACCCCGGTCCCCACAGCACAAGACTTCGTTTCTAGGATCCCGGCGAGGCACCAGTGTCTTGGACTGTGTTCTGTGGGGGCTGTCACCAATCCTTCCGGGCCACATCCCGAGCGTCGGAACTGTGGAACGGGCCCTGCGGTGGGGGATAGTGTGGTGGCCCGGCAGGAGTCAGTGGAGCTGCCACCAGACTCCGACAGCGAGGGGTCTTATGACTTGGCCTTGGAGGAAGTCGAGGACCCTGGACAGGGTGTTGTGGCCAGGCCAGAGCTGCTAGAGCTGCCTCCAGAATCCGACAGTACGGGGGCTGGTGGGGTCGGCTTTGGAGGAGATGGAGGACTCTGGACGGGGTGTCGACACCGCACAGGCCAGAAAGAGATGTGGTGGCCACCAGATACCTGGGAGAATTGGATCAAGGGGAATGTTCCTGAAGGTAGTTGGGAATTATATAAGGAGGCACACGTGCTGGGGGTTGCTCAACGTAAGGAACGAAGGAGGAAACACAGGAGATGATTATGGGCCTATCTTATAGACAACCCATCCCGACCGCATCCAGACCGTCAGATCCAGGGGAAGGGCCCTGCAGTGAGGGCTAGTGTTGTGGCTCGGTAGGAGCCTTTGGAGCTGCTATCAGTGAGTGGTTTCAGGATGCTCACAGGAGAAGATAACAAGCAGCTGTGGCTAGTTAAGGATTTCCTCCTGCGGATAAAAGACTGATGGGGCCACGCCCTAGTTGCAGAAGTCAACGTTCATTCGTTCCATTCCGTTCCTATCCTAGTCAAGTCTCTGTTTGTTTGCAATCATTGAGAGGAAGCACTTGGATAAGTGATTTGCTTTATATAAACCGGTTTTGCTGTTTAACTTTTTGCCAGAGAATTTATCTATGTTTATTTTGGGCTCACAGCCAGCAAAAGCTGGGACTGATAAAAACATTCCTTTGCAAGCTGTGTGTGGCTGTCGTTTCTGAACGAGCAAGGTGGGGGTCAGAACAGTAAAGTATAATAATCAAGGTACAGAAGATCTTAGGTCTTACATCCCTATTCTCAGGGAGGTTAACAAAAATAAAAGTCAAGATGGTGACTTTGACTGAGTATGTAAAGCATAAAATGTGGCCAGGGCTTCAATCAACAATTGATACAAATACAAAAGGGGCAGGTTGTCGGTTGGCCGATTACAGCTGCATCCACACATACACACACCTTTTCTGGGCCTGTCTGCAGTTTTCTGGCATCTAAGACAAATTCTGAACTTAAGAACCAGACTGGAACATGACAAAACCAAATAAACTAAAGTCCATTTTTATTCCTAAAGAGATCTGCTTTAAGCTAACTCTAGCCAATAACACACAAATAGCACCATGTTAGATTAAACTACATGATTCTACATTAGAGAAATATTGACAGACCAAAACTAAAATGGGATACAAATATACAAAGAGACATTGTGAGATTCTCAACATATCCTGCTGAAATTGGTACTTTAATAGAATTGTAGTCAAATAATTCCTATTCAGTTTGTTACTGTAGTCTGTGAGTTGGGAGTAGTCAGGGGCTTTAAATTCCTTCTAAGCAGTACAGACATATCCAGTTCAGTGGTGGGGTTGAAACATTTTACTACCAGTTCTGTGCGGGTGGCTTTGTGGGCATGGCAGGGGAAGGATACTATAAAATCTCCATTTCCACCCCACTCCAGGGGAAGGATATTGTAAAATCTCCATTCCCTTTCGATCAGCTAGGACTCAGGAGGCAGAGAATAAATAGAGGCGGAACCAGTCAGAGGTGATATTTACTGGTTCTTCGAACTACTCAAAATTTCTGAAACTCCAGAACTGGTCAGAACTTGCTGAATACCACCTGTGATCCAGTTGAGAGAAAACTAATTAGAGGTGTTGTCTACAATTCTTTGGCATCCAGTTGGCAACTCATCGTCCAGTTCAGACTTGGACAGAGGCATGCTCAGGTATGGGAGATTGCTTTCATCTGTCATATGAAGGCAACCTGCAGCCCATGAATCACATTCATTCTGGATTCTATTGTTACAAGTTCTCTATTAACGTTGCCTTTTAAAAACCTGCAGGAATAATATGTGCCCTACAGCATTTTAGGGAGAGCAATAATAGGGAGACTGACATAAGAAGCTAATTCTTTCTGGAACCATCCTCTGTGAATATTGCAGCCTGCTAGATGAAATGCATTTGTGACCAAGAGAAATTAATTTTCTCATAATTGTTCACATAGCACATTCATGAAACTGGTAATACATATATAGAATAGCAATAGCAATAGCAGTTAGACTTATATACCGCTTCATAGGGCTTTCAGCCCACTCTAAACGGTTTACAGAGTCAGCATATTGCCCCCAACAACAATCCAGGTTTTCATTTTACCCACCTCGGAAGGATGGAAGGCTGAGTCAACCCTGAGCCGGTGAGATTTGAACAGCCAAACTGCAGAACTGCAGTCAGCTGAAATAGCCTGCAGTGCTGCATTTAACCACTGCGCCACCTCAGCTCTATGAAAAATGAAGGAGACAATGGCTTGACTACCCCACTGCAAATTAGGGCTGACCCACTTATTATCTGCAGCTGTTCTCATCTCACTGGTACATGCCAACCTCAGGGAAAAAAAGACTGCATTTTTTAAACTAAGATGTTTTTCTATGCAGTAAGAATAGCAAATCCCAATTTGTTGTTGGGAAAACAGAGAAGAAATTGTGTTGGATATGTTGCTGCCAGTTCACTTCATATGTGCTTTGCTGCTTTTGCACGCTTTGCCATTCACGTTCAATTTGCTGCACACATAAGCGCAGTTGATTATAAATTGTTCTGAGCATGCACAGAACATGAAAAAATTACTAAAAAAACACCAGGTAACCAGTTTGGGAGTATGGCCAGCCTGGGTCACTGCCAGTTCTGCAACGCAGGCCAAAATACCACTATCGGTTCAACCGAACCAGTGCGACAGGTAGCAACCCACCTCTGATATGTTTGCTGCCTTGAATTATTTGTAAAAATAATACAGGGGGAAATAAATAAAAAAAAGCTTTTAAAATGGCAATAATAGAAAGTTGTAGTTACAATAGATTGTACTGAAAGAAAAAAAGTGAACTTGCTTATAAAGTTGTATATTGGTATGAATCTTGTGCTCACATTTTAAATATGCAGATATTGTACTATGTTAATTTAGTTTCCATTTCCATCAATGTGTTGCCAGTTATGGAATAATATACAAAGCACAAGCGAATTATTTTAACACAACTGTATGAGAATTATTCCAAGTATATAATACTCTCAGTTTAACTTTCTAATGGATTGTGCCTCAAATGAATCAGTTTGTGTTAAATGATTGTTTTGGATGATATGGAAATGTGTCATAATAGTTCACCTATTATAGTAAACAAATTCTTTGATCTAAGGAGAAATTAGAATCACCAATTTATAGCATCATTTATTAATCATTCTAAAGTATATAATAATTTTAAAGATGTTAATGAAAAAAAGTTTCTACATGATTCCTTTAAATTTGCAAAGATATGCTTATCTTTGTTAACATTTCAAATATATGACCTGTAATATAACTCTTACTCCATGGAACATTTTTCAAGATCGTCTTGTATGCTGCAAAGATTTCTATGCCACGCTTTGTAACAGTGCATAATTAATCTGTGTTGAAATCTAGCTATTTCACCTGTCTTCTTGGGGGAGGTGAATCCAGAAGCATCTTCATTACATTTTGCAGGAGAAAGGCAATAATGCTGGACCAGTTTTCATTCAGGGAAGTTGAGGCATCCCAGCATTCATGTTTTAAAGCCACTGGTGTGTATGGAAATGCATTGGGCCAGCAACAACAGACTAGTGTATCCATCTATTGTTGCTTAACTCAATTTTCCTCAGGGAGAGTGCCAGAACTACATTTTTGGTATTTACAGTAAGCTAGGCACCTCCCTCCATTTTTTTCTTATTGCGAAGCCAAGTAAAAGAAAGTTGTTTTGCTGTTGCCAAAAAAAAAAAAAAAAAAAATGACTGTTAGGCCAGAATTAGCTTGAGGCTCCACTTTGGCATGTTTGGTTTAATGTAATAGTAGGTTAGTGGAACCCAGAGATCTTGGCTTTAGATCTGAAAGTGGGAGCATCTATCTGCCTTCAGCAGCAAGGAGACAGAGAAAAAGAGTTGAACGATAGGTATAAGACAGCAATCCAGATGAGAGAAAATAGCTTCACAGCAGGACCAATGCAGCCTAATAGACAGCATTGAGAGCTACCTAGGGTGCCAAAATTCCAGGAACTCTTATTCAAGGGTGTCGACCATCCAAATGTCATTGAAGTACAATCCCAACAATCCCATCTGGCATACGAATGGGAAAGGTGGAATAGAACTCCTTCCCTCCTAGGAGCAGGAAAGTTAGCTTTGTTGTTTAAAACAGCTTCTTGATTGAGAATTTGTAACTGGATCTTATATAGCCCACACTCTTCGAGCAGCAAGATTTTCTTGACTCTCTCATGTGTTTCTCTGAGATCCATTACTCATTTTGGACAGGTTGATGTTCGCGTATGGGAGCAGGGTTAAACTTTTTGATCATAGAATTCTTATATCTAAGAATAATAATATCCAACAATAAGTAGAATTTAAAAAATCCATTCACCTTTATGGAGTAAGAAAAGGAGCTGCAATTTGGAAACCTCTTAGAATGAAGTGAACAGGTGTTCATGCCTTCTTTGTGACAACTCTTTATTGCAAAGTTATGGAAGATATAAAAGAAGCAAGCTTAATTTTCATTGAAAATGCTAAACAGCTTCAGCAGATTAAACTTCACAAATGACAAGAATATTTTAAGTAGGTTTAAAGGCATACACATTTTCCAGATATTTAGAAAGAAATAATGGAATGAGAGTAATACAATGGCACATTAGAATAAATTGTAGATCTCTGGGCATAGATCTCTAGATATCATGAGCTCTCTAGGCACCCACCAATATTCTGTGAATAGTTTCAGCTATTCTAAATCTCCATCACATGCAGTGAAATGGCATTTGATTGAGGAATATGTAAAAAGAAACAAAATTAATGATATAAACATTTATGGTATGTCTTTATAAATACTAATTGTGGGTCAGATTTAAGACTCTAATGGCAACTTTATTTATTGTTATTAAATTTACATAGCCACACTGCTCACATATATGTTTATTGTTGATTCCTCATAAATAATAAGTAAAGCTTTGCATTTTGGTGAGATCAGAGGTGGGTTCCAACCGTTTCAGACTGTTTTGGCTGAACTGGTAGTAAAAATCAGGCCTGGCTCTTCGAACTTGTAGGACCGGCAGGCTGGCCATGCCCCTGAACTGATCCCCCAGTCGCTGCTCACTCGCCCACCTGATGCCTCCGTCTGACGGCAAGCTGACCGGAGCTGGGAAGCAGCTGGCAGGTAAAGAAGCCCCTCACCTGCCTCTTTGAGTGTCGGAGGATCGGAGGTCTTTTTTCCAACGAGCCACTGGCTTGGTGAAAAGTCCTCCAGCCAGTGAGAAGAAAGCTGCACATGTGCGAAGATGGTGGCAGTGACCCAAGGTCTTTTCGGCATCCTGCGCCAGTGGCTGGATGGAAAAGAAGCCTCTTGGCTTCCAGGTTCCAAGTTCAGCAGCAGGCTTGGTCCTTTCACAGGGTCTCCACGCCTGAGAAAGATCAAAAGGCACGAAGCAGCCAAGTTGGTGGTAGCCACTTAGAGCTAAGGAAATGAACTCCTGAGGACAGGGGGCCCCCTCACCGCCGAGCTGCTGGTGTTGCAGCTTCCCTCCTTGTAGCTTGGAGTTCCAAGCAAAAGAGGCCATCGGCTGTTGCAAAGAAGCGGCAGCTCTGGGTGCGCCACACCCACTTTATTCTCTTTGAGAGCCACTTTGCAAACAAGTTGCAAAGCAGCTCTCAAAGAAAATGAAGCGGGTGTGGAGCAGCCAGAGCTGCCGCTTCTTTGCAACAGCTGAGGATGGAAGAGTTCACTTAGGAGCAATGCCAGCGAGGAAGGCAGCTGGGTCAGAGGGCAGCATAGCCCCAGCTCTCTGGGATGGGTAAACAAGTACAGGGAAATGAAGGGGAGAGAGAAGAGAGAGTGCTGGGCAGGAGCCACAGGAGGAGGGCAGCAGCAAGCAGCAAGCACCAGGCCACCACCCCTTCTGGGTTAGCCTTAAACTCCACCTCACACCACCTGAGAAAAGGAGAAAAATATTTCTCCCACATGCCAAGGAGTGTCGTGGTCTCTGCCCTTAACTGCTACTTCTGGCTCCAGGAGAGTTAGGTCGGCCGAACTGGGATCTCTCTCTCTCTCTACCTTCAGTTACAGAGGGAAGAGACAGGGAGGCTGCTGGGCAGGCAGCCAGGAAGGTGTGCCAGGTCCTAATTCCCATCCCAGCTCATTCTGTCCTCTCAGATCCTACAGGTAGCCACTTTGCAAAGCCACCCTGGGATGGCCCAGGGAAAAATCCTGGTAGCGGCAGTGAAGCAATGCAGCAAAGGATGCTCCTGAGGCCGGTGCCAGCAGCGACGACATGCTTCTCTCACTCACTATAAGCAGCCCCATGTCCCCTCCAGGCTTGAGAGATGCCATCCAGAGCAACCCACATGCCATTGACAGCCACAGCCAGCTCAGAGCATTGGTGCTTCCCCGCATTGTTGCCTTTGCTGCCATTTCATCCCAGCTGGGATCAAATGGTTTTTCCCTGCCAGGACTGGAGTCAGTTGCTATTGAGTCCTTGCAGTGATCAGCTGCTTTGCCTTCCACAAAGCAGGCAGCCACAGTGACATCCTAAGGGCTCCAGATCCTCTGCCATCAACGGAAAAGCCAATGGAAAGTTGAGCGCCTCTGCAGCGCCTGTAAAGGCAGCAGCAGAAGTTTCCTCTTGGGCCGACAAAAGGATTGGCAACTCTAGTCAGGTGAGCTTCTCCTGGGATAGGAAATCTCTTGCTGGGTGTAGCAGCCCCATAGGGTGGGGAGGGGAGAGAGGCATCATGCCAGGTTCTTGGGAAGGGAGGCATGTGATAGCAGAAAGAGAAGTCGCTCCCCTTGGTGGCAGTCACTGCTCTATCGTGCACCTCCTTTCATTCTCTGGCCCCTCTCCTTCCCTCGCTTGCCCTGGCAGCACCGCAGTGGTAGCAGCTGAGCGAGGGAAGGACGCACACAATAAGAAGCCCCTGCTGCCAAGGGCGAAGGGGAGTACCTTTGCCCTCTGCTATTGTGTCTCAGGCAGCAGACTCAGACCCCCATGTGTTGCATCCCCCTCCCAGCCTTCTCCCATGCCTCTGTGCTGCCTTGTCTCCCAGATGGCACTGGGGTGACTGAGCAGCCTGCTCTTGAAGCGATGGCAGTGGCGGAGTCTGGCGCTTGGGGAGGGCAAGGTTAGCATATTCCCAGCCATGCCCTGCAATGCTTCCGCTAGCTCAGGGCAGTGGATTCAGGTGCATCCCATATGAGCCGAGGCTGCGGGGAGCCTCCCACATGTTGCATCCTCCTCCCAGCCTTCGGCCATGCCTCCATGCCATTTTTGGGTGCCCAGCTTGCTGATTTGCCCCAGGCTGTCCCAGCTGCAGCACGGAGATGTGGGCAAAGGCTGGTAGGGGTATACAACACACAGCCTCATGAATTGTCTTTTATCTGCCTTTAAAATCCAGTGTCATCAATCCCATGTCATCCTTTCTTAGATGTTTCCATAGCTAAACAGAGAAACAGAATAACAATGGGAACATTGCTATTGCTTTGATTTTAAAATTAAAGAAGAAAAGCTTTTATTGAGTAAGAAAAATGCATAGCAAGAGAAATATAGGTACTTTTTGTTTAATAAATGATGGTTTTGATGACAACATTTGTAATTGATTTGCCATACTTTAGGAATATGTTAGTTTTCATTTGTTTCCTTGGCCAAAAGCGACATACACCTGACCATGCTGGAATATTGGTTTCTCCAGAAAAATCAGCACATTCTCCATGATTTATCCTTTGTATATTGAGATAAAAGCATGACTATATTGGGAATAAGGCTCACTAAAAAAGGACATCTTTACCTTCTGATAAATTCAGAATAATTCTTGGAGTCATTAAGTGTTGTCATTGAGTGCACCAATGTTTATCTTTGCCCCCCCCTTCCCCCATTTTATGTAAGCTGCCCTGAGTCCCCTCAGGGAAAAGGGCGGCCTATAAATGTTAATAAACATAAACAAACATAAACATACAGTGAGATTCTCTTATACAATCATTCTGTTCCATTGCAAAAAATTGGAAGAATAAAGTTCCTCATTAACCTGATGGGAGATCCTACCTTCAATTCCAGTTGATTTATTCATTTATTAATAAGATGACAAACAAATCTCTTATTATCTGGGGTTTTTCCAGCATCTTTTACTGTTTGTTACCAATGTTCATCAAACATTGCAAAGACTTTTCTCTCTGCTGATGTCTTTGATGGAAAGTTATTATCATTATTGGTCTTCAATGCTTTGGCCCATTGACCCTTTATGTGATTGATATATAGTCTCAAGTAACAAAGATCACCATTTGATGGAAAAATGATATGCTCTCAACCCAGCTTCAAACATTCTAGAAATTTCTTCTCTTTCCCCAGTTTTCCTTCTTTCCAATCTCTTACTAGTTGAAGGGTTGAATCTTGGATTATCCACATAGTATGATATTTTTGCAAATATCGAAATTCAATATTTATGAAGTCTGTTAAAGTGGTTCTTGCCATATTTGTTATTCAGCAGTATTAGTTTGAAAAAAATAGTCAGTGCTGTTGTACCAGGTGCAACAAGGCAAACAATAGTCTTCCTCTCTTGAATTTGAATAGCAATAACACTTAGATTTATATACCACTTCATAGTGCTTTACAGCCCCCTCTAAGTAGTTTACAGAGTCAGCATATTGCCCTCAACAATCTGGGTCATTTTACTGACCTCAAAAGGATATAAGGTTGAGTCAACCTTGAGCCTGGTGAGATTTGAACTACCAAATTGCAGGCAACTGGCAGTCAGCAGAACTAGCCTGCATTACTGCATTCTTACCACTAAACCATCATGGCTCTTATCCAAGTATCCAGGTATAACTGCAAAAGTTTCAGAGGGCAAGATACTTGCTGTCAAGTACTGTGTGATTTTGTCTTCTTTGTTCAATGCAAAAATTGCCTGATCATTCTTCATAATATACCTAATCACATATTTGGTGGATTGGACTAATGACCATATTTCTACAGTGATGAGATCTTGAAAAAGGGATGTTTATAAAACAAAAGTCAATATGTAAAGCAATGTATGCATTTGGTGGAAGTAAGATGAGTGGTACTGGAGACCAAGGAGGCCAAAAGCAGCATTTGCAGAGGCCCCATGAGGCCTAAACAGGCCCATTTTTAGGCAGCAGAGTAGTTCTGGAGACCAAGGATATGGCAGAGTGGTTCTAGAAGCTGAGGAGGCCAAAAATGGAATATGTGGAGGCCCCAGAAGGCCAAAAATGGGCCCATTTTTGGGTGGCAGAGTGGTTCTAGACCAAGGAGGCCAAAAATGGGATGTGTGGAGACCCTGGGAGCCAAAAATGGGCCCATTTTGGGGAGGAAAAGTGGTTCTGAAGGCCAAGGAGGCCAGAAATGAGACATGAAGAGGCCCTGGGAGGTCAAAAAGGGCCACGTTTTAGGTGACAGAGTGGTTCTAGAGGTCAAGGAGGTCAAAAATGGGACGTGTGGTGGCCCCAGGAGGCCAAAAACACCTTGGTTTTGGATGGCAGAGTGGTTCTGGAGGCTGAGGAGGCCAAAAATGGAGCCATTTTTCGCCTCCCCAGCCTCCATAGAGAGGGAGGGAGGGATGGAAAGAGAGACAGACAGACAGAGACAGACAGACAGACAGACAGACAGAAGTCCCTCACACACATCCCAAGGCAGCCACATCCCTTCATTAATCTGCTTTCCACCTCCAGGAACATAACAAATTAAAGTTTAATTTGTGTGTATTGTTTAATGGACTACTAAATTGGCCAGTCCCACCCAGTCAAATGACCACTTAGGCCCACCCAGCTGGTCCACCCCCCACAGTCTGAGGGACCATGAATTACCCCTGTTTTAGAAAGTTTGAGGACCCCTGGTCGGAGGTTAACCTTGGAGTTATAACCTCAGATCTATGCGGTTAACCTCCGACCTATGCTGATCTGAATGCTGATTATTGGTGGAGATATGCTGGAGTCTTTTTCTCTTTTGGGCTGGTTAAATGTCTCTTTTGCAGTCTATAGATGCTGTTAATATCTATGTGTCTATTGATGATTGATTTGTCAGAGTGCCAAGCTTCTAGAAATTCCTTAGCATTTTTGGATTTGGCCTGGTCACATTCACATTTTCCCATTGAAACTATGTTTAAATCTGTCTATATGTTGTGAACTTCTGCAAGTTTTGAAATTTATTCTACTTGGTACTTAAAAAGAACACATAATGGAATAAATTAATACTTCAGATTATTTTATTCCATTTATTCAGTTTTTCTTAATAAAAGAAAAACTAAGCCGATCCTTTAACTCAGTTTCTGTTATTTTAGGCATTTGTTAAGATGAAAAAATGCCTTCCTATTATTACCTTCTGTCCATCCAAGGTCGATGGTTTTCTAATATTCAAAAACATTTCAGGTTGTTTTCATGCTGAAAAGTAGTTAGTGTAATGGTAGTTAGATATATTTTCTTACATCATTCCTAATCAAACCTAAAAAGATGCTACCTAAGCCTTAACCTTAATGTTTTAGTTTTCTATGATGCAGGGATTCTTTGTGTTTGTTTAAATACAGTGAAATGCATATTCTTTGATTTAAGTTCCTTATTAAGTGCCTAAATTTCTTCCTGGTTTTCTAGGAGGTGAACATACTGATTTTTCCCATCTTGCTTTCTTCTTTCTTAGAGACCCAAGCTTTGGCAGAAAAATCTGGGAGAGAAGCAGAGAAACATAAACATGACAAAGTTATGATTAAGTTAGGATTTTTGTGAAGTATGTCCTAAGACAACTCATTCAATATCCACAGTCAGCTGCTGTTATGGACCTTTTCCTGAATAGTAGTGCTTTGGAATAGCACTGATCCAGCACCATGTAAAACCTGGATCGAAAAGAAACCATCAGCATATTGAATGCACTCACACAAACCGATTTTGTGCAAAATCTGCTGGTCTGGTGAAATTTACTCGACCACAGTAAGGAAGCTACTTGGTGGATGCTTATCCCAAAAGATAGTAACATTGTTGAGAGAGAAATTGAAATGAGTGGAATCTACCAATTCCTTTCTTTAACTAGTCCCACATTAAAAGTGTAAGCATAATACAACTTCCTAGCCTTGTTACTGAAGCAGAATAGGACTTAGCTGTTAAGGCAATGGAAAAGTATGCCATTTAGGGCATGCCCTAATTATAAAGCAAATAAACAGCTTGTCAAGTAGCTTTCTATCTACATATGTATTGACTAGCCTTGATGGGAAGAAGGAGAATTGTATTCAAAATATATTCATGCAGCAAGATAGAATAAGCAGCTTATGAGGTGTGACATATATAACTTACAATAATGTTTTAATTTCAGTCACTTTGAGGTAAATTGGTTTTCTACCATCATAAAATTTAGGAGCAAAACTTTTCAACTCTTCAAAAAGCCCCTCATTTTGTCCCAGGGCTAGGTTATTATAATTGTTAGTGGTGTTGTTGCTAAGAAGAGTGTGGGAACTAGGTTGAGAAAATGTCTTCTCTTCCTCATTAGCCTCAGGTAATACTGCAAACTGTGGGATTAAATTCCCAAAGCAGGAACTCTGCTAAAAGCTGCTATTTTGTACACAGGCTTCAACATGATCAGATTTGATGTTTGCAACAGCTTGATCTTACACATTACAACAGAATTCTAAAAGAAAAAGAAACCACCAGAAATGAAAATCGCTATTCTCTATTACATTTCATGTACCAGGCGATTGCTTAAGAGTACAATTTTGGCTCTTCAAAAGCAAATTCTTTTGAGTAAGTTAGAGTTTCTTCTGCCCAGGATTAATACAACATTGGAGCCTCTTTAGCAATAGCAATAGCAGTTCATAGAGCTTTTAGCCCTCTCTAAGCGGTTTACTAAGTCAGCATATTGCCCCCACAGTTTGGGTCCTCATTTCACCCACCTCGGAAGGCTGGAAGAATGAGTCAATCTTGAGCCGGTGAGATTTGAACCGCCGAACTGCAGATAGCAGTCAGCTGAAATGGCCTGCAGTACTGCACTCTAAACCACTGCGCCACCTCGGCTCTTTCTAAATATGTATCCAAAAGGTCAGGTCTGTTTCTTTGTTTCCTTTTAAGAATCTACAACAAAGATACATTTCCAAATAAAGAACCAATTTCATTTAAAATTAGCACTGAGAATTTGTTCATGTACATGAGGCTGTATGCAATAGGTTTCTATCGGTTTCTATCTACATCACAGTTATCCCTAGAGAACTTATATTTTGTGAAGGAAGAAGAGTTATGGGAGGTTTTCAAAGAACCTTCTTGAATTTAAGAAATTATTAGAGAAGTGGTATGGAATGTTTGCTCTTGATAGCCATTGAAATATCACACCACAAAACCCAGCAGCTTCTGTTTTCCAACCCCTATAGTAGAAGTTATGATATTATATTTGTTGAAAGTTGCTAAATTGAAATGTGCTATATGCAATCTGACAGAAAGTGTTTCATTGTTTACTTTTCTCAGGCAGTTTATATTCATAATGAGTATGTCACTCTATATGGAAAGTATAGTTCTAGTTATCCCCCTCCCTCCTTCTCACACTCATACTCCTTTCTGGGTAGTTTAGAACTACAGTGCTACGTCCTGATGCCCCCAGACAGAAGTGTGGTAAAACAGGTCATCTCGCCTATGTGTGCTGTGCCAACCTGTCAGCAGCAGACAATGGGCGTCCCATGAAGAGACATCGTAAAGGTGCCCAGCCCGGGCTAAGGAGATGCCATGCCATTGACCATGACAGCGATGATGGAGAAACTGTCAACACAGCATCTGAAGGGAAATGTGGCAACTGTATTAATTGAGGGATCTCCATGTAAAATGGAGATCAACACAGGGTGGGAGAAATCCATTATTTCGTGGGGCAACCTCAAAAGGATCCTGCCCACACTTTGTAGCCGATTTGTCCCTGACTACCTGTGTCTTAAAAGATTATCAAAAATGGGCTATCCCTATTGTGGGTAGCAGGAAGTTTCAAATTGAGCATGGCAAATTCAAGGGAACATTGCTGGCTTCATTATTAGGGTTAGATTGGTTTGAGGCATTGGGCTTTTCTATTTCAGGGATTCATTCTACTGAAATTGCTGCCGGTTTCAAAGATCTGACCAGGGAGTTTGAAGATGTTTTTAGCAATGTATTGGGTGAATATAATGGATCCCCAATCTCTTTTAATTTAGACCCCAATGTAGCGCCAATTTGTCTAAAGGCTAGGCGGGTCCTTTTCACTCTACAGGAAAAGGTGGATGCTGAGCTAGATAAACTAATTCAGCAAGGGATCCTAGAACCAGTAGATTATGTGAAGTGGGAGATCCCTATCGTAATTCCAATTAAATCAGATGGATCCATTAGGATCTGCACTGATTACAAATCGACAATAAAGGACTGCAAGCGCACCCCTATCTGGTACCTGTAGTGCAACTCAGGCATATCAGCAGTTACTGGTAGACGATGCAATGGTAGATGCTCAAATGATTGTTACTCATCATGGAGTGTTCCGTTGCCGCAGACTCCAATTTGGAGTCTGCGTGGCTCCTGGCATTTTCCAGAGCATCATGGAACATCTGCTCCATGGCTTGCCTGGAGTGTTGCCATATTTTGACGATGTGCTGATTGCAGCACAAAGTCAGGAGGAACTTCTCATTAAACTAAGAACAGTTTTTCTCCATTTTCAAAATGCAGGACTAAAATTAAAGAAAACTAAGTGCCATACTGGTGTGGAGTCGGTGGATTTTCTCGGATTCATATTGACACCTGAGGCATTCACCCGGCTCCATCCAAAGTGGAAGCTATTAAGAAGGCTCCGGCTCTAACCAACAGGATGGAGCTGCAAGCCTTCTTGGGGCTATTAAACTTTTATGCTATGTTCTTGCCCCATAAGGCTTCTGTTGCGGAACCTTTACATCATCTTCTGGACACATCAGCAAGTTGGAGATGGGGCAGCCGCTAAGCTCAGGTGTTCGTGGCTGTCAAATCATTCCTGATGTCATCCACTGTTCTCATGCAGTACAGTGAAGCTTTACCTTTAATATCAGCTACCGGTGCTTCACCATATGCCATAGGGGCTGTTCTCAGCCATCGCTGCCCAAATGGCAGTGAAGCTCCTGTGGATTATTTCTCCTGCTCCTTGTCCAAGGCTGAAAGGAATTACAGCCAGTTGGACAAGGAGGCTCTGGAACCGGTGGCTGGAATCAAAAGATTCCACCACTACCTTTACGGTCATTCATTTGTGCTGCAAACTGATCACAAACCCTTATTTGGCATATTAGAGGGGATAAGCCAATTCCTGCCATATTGTTACCTTGTATATCACGATGGACTGAATTCTTCATGGCATACAGCTACCGTTTAGAATATATACCCAGAAAACACATGGGGTATGCTGATGCCTTGAGCTGCTGCCCCTTGCCTCAGGAGGCTCAGGACCCGACTCTGGCATCTTCAGTCCTTATAATCGATGACCTAGAATTACCTCTCTCTGCCACTGACATACTGGCCATTCCAAAACTGACTCCGTCCTGTCTCAAATACCTGAATGGGTCTGCAGGGGATGGCCAAGAGGAGAGGTATCTGAGCAGTTCTTGTCATACTTTACTAGGCGACTGGAACTCTCGGAGGTCAAGGGCTGTCTTTTATGGGGGAACAGAATGGTAGTTCCCCCATCTTTACGAGTGCCAATTTTTCAGTGCCTCCATGTGGGCCACCCAGGCATAGCTAGAATGAAGGCTTTAGGCCGCAGCTATGTGTGGTGGCCCAAATTGGATGCCAAAATTGCCAATTGGGTGGCGGCATGTCTCCCTTGTTAAATCTCATGCCCTAACCCCCCAGCTGCTCCTACTAGGGTCTGGGAATTACCACAAGGACCATGGGCACGATTACACATAGATTCATGGGGCCAGTGCAAGTGCATACTTTTCTGATTGCAGTAGATGCATTTTCTAGGTGGGTGGAAATTGCCTCCATGAATACTACTACCTCGGAAGCCACCATTAAAGAATTGCAGAGACTATTCTCCACGCACGGACTACTGGACACTTTAGTGTCTGATAATGGTCCTCAATTCATCTCCACTGTTTTCCAAGTGCTCCTAGTGGGGTTTGGCATTAGACATGCATTGGTGGCCCCGTATTACTTGTCCAGCAATGGTAGAGAGGAACAGGCAGTCTGCTCCGCTAAAGATGCATTACAGCATATGGAACCTGGTCCATGGGGGCAGAAAATTAATCTATACCTTTTGGCCCAACATTCCATGCCATGCCGCTTAACTGGCAAAAGTCCAGCTGAATTATTGATGAGACAATGTCTTCGTACCATTCTGGAGTATTTACACCCGCCCTATCGTGCGAACGCTCCTCCAGAGTGTTCCTCACACACCCGCACCTTTGACAAAGGGGAAAGAATGTTTGCAATAAATCGCATAGCAGATCCTAAATGGGTACCAGGTCAGATAATTCAAATAACTGGCCCATGTTCTTATAGGGTCCAGTTAGAGGATGGACATCAGTGGCGGTACCACGTAGATCAGCTTTGGCGCTGCGATTCACCTGTACGTCCACCTGCTACACCCACCACACCTAGTTGTTCTTCCCTTCCACATCACCCAGACAAGGCCAACTGCCACCCAGACTGCTCTCAACCCGGATTCAATGCTTTTGCAATACCCGCCATGATCTCGTCAGAACACATACCTATTGCTCCCTGTCATCCAGCGGGGGCGGAGTCTCTGGAAGGCCAGGCCAAGAATACAGAGGAGGATCTGGAACAGCCTCCTTCCCCGGTGGGCCAACAAGAACTAAGGTACTCTGAGAGGATTCACTGGAAGTCCGCCTACCTCAGAGACTATGTATGTGCAATCTGGGGGGAAGGAGTGCTACGTCCTGACGCCTCCAGGCAGAAGTGTCAATCAAGCGGGAAACATTTGTTTATTGGCTGCAGTCTGGTGGGAGCAGGGCAAGCTCCCTATTGGTTGACTGTTTGATAGTTCACTTATAAAAGAGCTGTCAGATCCCAGGTGTTCGTTCGTTGTTAGTTGTGTTAATAAACGGTTACAGCATCTATTCGTTTCCTTCCGTTACCTCAGGCAAGTATTTATTATACAGTATCAGAAAGAAAGTCAATAATGAATTATTTTCACAGCATTTTAACCAGATGTGGGTTGCTCCCGCTTCGGCCTGGATCAGGCAAACCTGTAGTAGCAGTGGCAGGAGGCTCCGCCTACCTGCCCAGACGCTTCTGCGCATGTGCCCAAATCGATAATAAAAAGGTTAGCAAACCACCATTGATTTTAACTTATAGACATGTTGATATCTCTTTATGCATATTTTGATGTGGGAACTATCAAACATACTAAGGTTGTCCAACACTTCAGAAATAATTCAGAAATGGTGTTTTAAAGCATATGTGGACATAAACCACACCATCTACCTAGAGCTGTTTAAGGTAGTTATACTTTTCTTTGGATCATTAACTTAATTTATTTCATTTAATCCAATTCAAAACAATGTACAAATTTACACACACAATTGTCTAGCAATAACTTGATGCAGAGCCTGGATTAAATTAAAACAACACTATAAAAGAAACTGAGAAATTGTGGGGAAATTGTTACTTGCATCCTAATATGATATATTTTTGTGCCTGACTGGATTCGGAGAACTCAAATTAAAACTCTCATGTGGCAATTAAAATAATTAAATTATATGGTCAGGATTCTTTAGAGGCAACATGGAGAATAAGAACAAGATTGACTACATTGCAATCCTTAGTGCTAGAGATCTTAGTTGTGATGCTTCTTAAACACCCTTTTCCAGTTTTATTTTATTTATTTTATTTTATTGCTTCTTGGGGCAATCTGTCAAGATCAGCTTGATTGATGTCAAAAGGAGCACAAAAAAGCAGGCATTTATGTTTTTTCTTATCCACCGTTTGAAAATTTTCTGATTGGAAATGTTTGGGAGAAAGTAGAAGTGTACAAATAGCTGTACATAAAGAAAGGGGACCTGGACTTTATGTCCAGAGCCATTTACTGATGGTGTAAAAAATGGTAAAGGTTTCCCCTGCAGTTGTGGGCAATGCTCATCTTCGATTCAAAGCCAAAGAACCAATGTTGTCCAAAAATTCTTATGTGGTTATGTAGCCAGCCTGACTATATGCTGAAGGTACACAGAACATCGTTATCTTTCCACCAAAGTAGTACCTATTTAACTACTTGCATGTTTTTAAACTGCTAGGTTAGTAGGAGCTGAGGCAAGTAATGGAAGCTCACTCTTTCCTGTGGTACTGAGGTCTGGAAATACCAACCTTTTGGCTGACAAACCCAGCATCTTAACTGCTCAGCCACCATGCCACTACTTGCCAGTGATAGGAGTAGATAAATGTCATATTCAGAGATGTTCAATGATAGTGGAAGCATCAGACAAGCTTGATGCTAGCACCCACAAGTGCCTCCTTGTCAAATTGGTTGCAGCTCCGGTCTGATTTAAATAGCGTTTTAGAATAAAAGACAATTGGCGCCTCCTTCCCATTTAGCATCCAATGGCTAAGAACAGCGTCTATGCCAAATGGGGAAGCGTAACATGAGTTAAAATGAGGGTGAAAGTCTCATGGTATTGTACTAAGATGCTGTCAGATGTTAAGAGTTCTTTTACAGCCACGAAAGCAGACACATCCTTGTGCCCCATGTCCAGTTCACCTTGTTAGCCATCAGCCTATGTAGTAACTCTGTAACAGAAAAATACTATAAAAGTTTAAAAGATCAAGAAATGCCTGTAGTTCAGTTTTATTTTTCGGGGTAGGGGCATTCTTGGAACCAGTTAAGTATGGTTCATAATCATTGAAGTAATTGCCCCTATGACTCCTGTGCTCCTAATCGAGGACTAGACACTGGCCCTGCCACAGCAACTGGGATCAGTAGACATTCAGCCAAAAACAAAACTTTGGCATGAGTTTTGAACTGGGTGTGGAGGGGGTGGCTGGAGCAAGCATTGGGAAATGAGCCATATGGCGACAAATGGCTTGGCTAAATGGATGGTCGGTCAACCAAGAAGGTGCTGACAAGGATGGGTCCAGGGGACTGGCAAGCCAACATCAGCAAATTTCTACTGGGCCAGCATATAACTCCTAGCGCAACCACCAACCGCAGCCTAGCAGACCTTTTAATAAGCTGTAAACTGAGGATGAAACTGGATAGGCTGCACCCAAATTATAATTAAAATGCACCCCCAGATTCAATAAACCAGGCTCGAGCATTGCCCATAGTGGACCTAGTTTATGCCTGAAAATATACCAGGGGCACAACCTGGGTGTCAGCAAGAATAATAAACATAACCGGACCCATATCCTAATGATTAGAGTTAGATGAGGATATGATCTGGAGGAGACATATTGACCAGCTCTGGGGATGAAAGAAAACCCTCAACCAAGCCCAAAAGAAAGATGCACCAGCCACACACATTGCAGGCCCCACATTAAATTCAGTAGGCCCTAACTCACACTCAGAAGGCACTAAAAGACAAACAAAAAACATACCTACACTATCCTCAAGCCTGAGTCAGGTGCACACACACTTATCTGAGATTCCCAGGATCCAGCGAAGAGTTCCTGAGGACCTGGGTGGGGCGGACTCAGCCACACCTCAGGGCACGTTCCAGGCAAGTCCACCAGCTAACTCAGGAGCAGCAGGAGGCAACTGAACTGTGCAGGTCAAGTTGTGCCCACTGAAGGCCTGCCTACCTGCGTGACTATGTAAGTTGAGCCAGTGTGATTGGTGAACACTCATGTCAGGAGAAGAGGGGTGTTACATATGTAAATAATGAGGAACAGCTAAAGCCAGCTTTAGTTAGCTAAAGTCCCTCTTAAAGAGGGAGCTGCAAGGCATTCACCGTCTTTTGTTTCTCCAGCATTTAAATAAACAGACCTTGGAGACCAGTTGTCCTGTCTCTTCATTCAGGCCCATCTAACAAAAACAATTAAAACAATTAAAAGCCCCCAAACAGGTGGCTTACATTTATACTATATTTCACTTCATTGCCTTTCAGTGAAAATTTTGGCTACTATAAATGTTAGTCTTTCAGATGTTATGCAACAATACCTATCTTTCTAGGAGCAGGTTTTTATAATCTGCAAAATAAATCTTTTTTTTTTAGTAGTCTTGGCAAGATGATCGTACCTAAAATAAATAGATAAATACACAGGAATTATTTTACTAATACATAGCAATTCTGGAAACCTAAAGTTTATCATAAATAGTGATTAAACATAGATAACCAATAAAAAAACTATATCAGGACTAAAAATGGTTATTCTATTTTAAAAAGGGGGCAGGAGTCCTGGTTCTGTTACTGTGGCCCTACTCCATTTCCACATTGACATGGTACAGTCCTCTCCCCAACAAGACCTTTTCCTCCTTATTCCTGATAATATTTGTTTCATCTCACCAACAAAACATGACTGAGCAAGGCTTATCTGTACTAATATAGTATTAAAGAAATACTTCTTTATACTCTTGGTGAAAACCCTCTACCTCAGGTGACTGAAAAAAAATAGTAAAATTCCAGATTTACAAAATAGGGAGGGGGGAATCAGAGGAGGAAAACTACTATTTTAATTAAGCAAAATCTTAATTGGAAAGGAAGAACATTTCTGCCAGATTTCAAACCTGAAATCTTCTCTATATAAAATGATGAAATTTGACATTATGTTGTTTCTTAGTGCTAATAAGGAAAGAAATAAGATCAGAAGTGGCATTCAGCCAGTTCTGACAGGTTCTGGAGAACTGGTAATGGGAATTTTGAGAAGTTCGGGGAACTGGCAAATAGACTGCTCCCGCCTCTGCTGCCTCACAACTTCTTCTTTTGTTGTCCTGACCAGGAGAACAGAGCTGAAAAACAGGTTAGTGAGGTGGGGAGGGAATGGGGATTTTGCAATATCCTTCCCCTGCCATGGCCACAAGGCCACACCCACAAGGCCACACCATGCCCACAAAGCCACACTTGCAGACCAGTAGTAAAAAAATTTGAATCCCACCACAATGACTACATAATCAAACTGGCTCAATTAAAGGGTTGATGTTTCATTCGCAAAGAAAACAATGAATTGCCAAGGTTAACTTGAACAAATTGAAATGCTTTAGCTCAAAGGAGATTTTGAGGAATGTTTCAGAAATGGAGATTACTTTGAAGGGGAATGGAGGTTCCTTGATGTCAGCCACATCTGATAATGGGACAAGACCTATATCTTGGTCTGACTTCAATAGTGACAAAAGGCCCCATGGTATATATTTGAAAATTAGAAATGTACCTATAGTTGGTTCATAGAAAAATAAAAAAGGTAGCACAAAGGATCATAACCGTTTGGCCAGGCTTACTAGGTTTAACATCATTTTATTATATTATAGTTACAAAAAGTTACATACTTTTATATTCAGCTTTAACAAAATTAATACAAAGGTAATATTGGTTACAATGTCTTTTCCCTGCATATATTTTTTTAAAAAAACCTACAGTCTCATGCCTTTGTCCTAATTATTCAGCCCTATGACTGATTCTTTCTTAAAAAATACCACTTTCTTATAGTGCCAGACACTATCAGGAATAAGAAACCCAGACTCAACATCTGTAAAACAACTTTACAATGTTTTGAGAAAACTAATCTGAGTCATAACTAGCCTGTGAGCTGTGGCAGAGAGAACTATGGGAACTTGGAGTTTACAAAAAATATTTCTATAAAAAAAGGGTCAAACTGAGAAAAGAAGTAAGGAGTTTAAAAAAAAGTATCTTGTGATAAAAAGTTGAATCCCTTCTTTTCTCAGACTTCTGGCTGAAATATTGTATTACTTCTTCCACAATTCCATATATAGCAATTGGATTTTATGATTAATTACTAACAACTAACTGCTAGACAACTCACAAAATTAAACATTTCATCCATTTCTATTATTTTTTATTTTGTGTTTTATACAAAGCACATTTATCTCACTGAGAATCACAGCCCAACCATTTTCTGAGGACCGTAAAAAAATCTGCAATAGGGATAACACCTTCATTATATTTCCATGGCAGTCAAAAGTAATGCAGTGCAATCAAGAAAGATTCTAATATTTTCATAAAAATGCATGATTTTTATTATGCTGTAATTCAGCAACTCCAAACTAAAGACAAATGTTTTCCAATCCACTTCTATGTTAATCCTCTTTCAGTACTCAATTCTTCAGGTATTGTCAAATGATTAATTGATAAAGTTTATATCATTAAAGATACACTTTAGTGACTGCAAGTGAGAATAGGAATTTCCGCCAAAAACAATTGGAATATGTCTACAACAATGTAATGCCATTCAGAATCTATTCAGGACTAATGGCTCACTGAAGGACTCAAGTATTATCATAAGGCAGGGGTCTTTAAACTTTGGGAAATTTGAAAAGTTTGTTGAGGGCTTGCACACTGATTGTCGGAAGGAGACAACTTGCCACAGCCAACTTGTGGCCAAATCACCATGGCCATCTTGCTGCAAGGCCAATCTCCATGGCAAAACTCTCCATGGGGCAACTCACTGTGGGATAATTTAACAATTTGATTTAATTATTTAAAATAAATAAATATTTTTTTCCATTCACATTTCATTCTGTCCCTTCTTTTGCATGTTTTCTTTAATGATTCTATTTCATTATTTTTTCGATATTAGTGTAACTCTTGTCCTGCAGTAAGTTGTCCTGCAGCAAGTTGGTTGTGGTGAGTTGACTGTGATAAGTTAGTGATGGTGGATTGTCATAGACCCGCTGGCTACTGTGGTAAGATGCCATAGGATATACATTTGGTTCAGCTCTGATGGAATTCAAATTGCTTTGAAGCTAGAGTGTGTCTTCTTTTCTGTGTGGTTCAATAATCCCCTGACTGGAGAAGACTCTTGCCTTATTCTTCTAATCTTCTCCTAAGGTTCAAAATCTATAAAGGGAATGCTACCTTGAGAGCTACCTGAGAGTTCCTCCTCAGTGGCCCAAATAAATCAAGCAGGAGATAAAATGATCAGCTCACTCTCTGTTTTCATTCCCTTTAGCATGAGGTTAGCCATAGTGCTATTTTTTCTTTTATGCCTAAAGCTGCAGGAGGGATTTATGCAGCTTCAGGGCCTGCAGCATCATGGGTAGGAGAAAGATCTTTCAACCCTTGGTTTTAACATTTAATGTCAACAAAAGAAGAGCAATTATGGATTGCTTTCAAAGGACTTCTGAACTGACAGGACTTCTGGAAATGAGATTAGGTAAATCCTCTCTATCAGTGGTCCCCAACATTTTGGCACTAGGAACCGGTTTCATGGAAGACAATTTTTCGATGGACAGAGAGGGAAACCAAGATCCCTTGCATGTGCACTTTATAGTAGGGTTCGTATTCCAATGAGAATTTAGTGCCTGATGATATGAGGTGGAGCTGAGGCAGTGAATCTAATACTGGGGGAACAGCTGCAAATACAGATGTAGCTTCACTTGCTCAGCCATCGCTCACCTCCAGCTTGGTGAATTGGTTCCTAACAGGCCACAGATCAATACCAGTCTGTGGTCCAGGGGTTGGGGATCTTGGCTCTAAGTGTCAACGTGATATATGGCCTTAAATATAGGCTGCTAAGAACAATAAACATTTGCCCTTACATTTAAAATTCAGTTGAAAATAAAGACTCCTTTATCTAAGACTGATTAGCTGTTTTGTTCTCTCCAATATCTTCAATCCCAGGTCAAGTAATGTCAATAAATGAATAAATAATAGAAAATAAGAAAATGCCTTTTGCTATTCCGTTGAAATGTACTTTAGAATAACCCCCTTTTCTCTGTATGTTTTGAGCATTACCTACCCTCTAGCTAATAATGCTGAATCACAGCATTTGATTACTCAGTAAAAACTAATTGAATTACTCTTTAGCACGCGCGCTCTCTCTCACTCTTGCTCTTGCTCTCTCCCACCCTCCCTCCCTCTCCCCTCCCCCCAGTCTCCCCCCATGCCATCGTCTTCTGAAGTGATGTGCAATCTTAACAGCAGAAAACTGTGACTCATGGACAAGTCTGAACTTAAGCTATTCTATTTGAAATGAGTTGTACTTTGGTAAACCTCAGTCCTTAAAGTCATAGTAAATAGATGGATGACTATCTGGTGTCTGGAAATGTTATATCCTTATTTTTTATACTGGTAAAAGAAATGGATGATAGTTCTAATGACTTGGTAGTAAATAGATAATAGGAGCAATAGCTGAAGTTTTGGCTAATAAGTAAAGTCAGATCTTCCCCAGCAATTTTATAAATACCTTTTGGCCAATCATCTACAATTAGAAAATTTCAAATCTTTGACAATCCTGAGTGTGGACTACACTGTAGGAATTTATAAACTCCTATTCTGTTTCTCCTGCACCCAATTTCCTTATAGCTTTAAGAATCTTTTCTAGGCATGACAACAGACTAACCAGTGTGCTATTACAGAATTTGTTTCCTCAAGGAAATGCTATTCCATCCAAGCAAATCTTTCCTCATTCAGGCAGGTTTTGTTCCTTAAATATATCTTTTTCTGGATTAAGCTTCATCAATCTCAGACTATTTCCAGGCACTGAGTCAAGAATTTCACAGCTGTCCTGGGAATTGGGGGTAGAAATGAATAGTAGAATTGTATCAAATGTATATTAGCAACTCCTAACACAAGTCTTTTTACGTTTTCACAATGTTTTCTTATAAAATGGGATGGGAAAAAGAATGAAGTTTTGTAGCATCTCTTATACTGTCTGGTTTGGCTCTGCAACCAAACAAGACAGACACAGACTTCAACTGAAAATTAGAACTGCAGAAAAAACAATTGCTACCAACCTGCCTTCTATTGAGGACTTTTATGCTGAACAAGTCAAAAAGAAGGCTGTGAAAATATTTACAGACACCTCACATCCTGGACATAAATTGTTTCAATGCTTACCCTCAAAATGACGCTATAGGGCTCTGCACCCGAAGAACAAGAAGACACAAGGACAGTTTTTTCCTGAATACCATCACTCTGCTAAACAACTAATTCCCACAACACTGTCAAACTATTTACTAAGACTGTATTATTATTATTCTTCTCATCCTTCCTATTACCGATCTCCTTCCACTTATGCCTATAACCATGTTGCTCATATTTTTACTATATATATTGTTCTGTTGTTTCCTAGTATGATTTGATTGCTTATTAGTAACAGATGACTATCACCAAGTGTTGTATCTTCTGATTCTTGATGAATGTATTTTTCCTCTCTTTTTTTCTTTTTCTTTTCTTTTTATATACAGTGAGAGCATATGCACCAAAGACAAATTCCTTGTGTGTCCATTCACACTTGGTCAATAAAGAATTTTATTCTATGTATTATATTCTCATGTCTTCTACAGCCAATCTGACATTATAGTGCCAAACAATAATAACTATCTTCTGAAAATGATACCAATTGCTAGATTGCAGAACTGTCAGAATTAAAAATGAATGTTTTTGAATTATTTCAGGTGCTGACAATTGATTGGTCTTTATGCTTGTATGTGGGATAGGTACTTGTCCAAAAAGACAAGCTGCAAAAATAAAAGGAGAGTTTTGCTTACAAGGCTGCCACTGCCACATTTTTCACTCCTGCATTATTGACATTTTACAGTTTTGACTGTAAATGATAGGCTACATTGTTGACTGAACTATTAGCAGAGTGAAGTGGCTACTTTAAATAAAAGATATTGGAAAAAAATAGATGGAAAATTAGAAATGGCTTCAGAAAGGGCATCAAGTCAGTAAAGGGTCAGCTCCATCCAGTCAGCCTGACTCTACCCCAAATTAAGGGATTACAGG
The DNA here is from genome assembly GCF_009769535.1 of Thamnophis elegans. Lineage (NCBI taxonomy): Eukaryota > Metazoa > Chordata > Lepidosauria > Squamata > Natricidae > Thamnophis > Thamnophis elegans. Next base: position 75,369,210 of record NC_045558.1, read on the forward strand.
GTCATAAATAGGGAGATAGGAAATTAGAGGAATACATACCACGATTCCCTTCCAACTATCCTAAGCTACCTTGCAGGTCCAAGATCTAGTGGAGATATTGGCATTGAAGAAAATTTAACTATTAAATTGACCGAAGAGTCTTCCTAATTTTGGAGTGTAATTTCTCTTTCTTTCAAGATTTAATAAAATCCAATTTTTTAATTTCTCAGGTTAGGTCAGCAGAGTAAAAAACAATGCATGTTGCAACATGAAATAAATATGGACTGCTATATGTTTTTACAAAAGTAGACTTTAAATATGTCCTTAAGAATCTAGGAATATATATTTTTATTAAAGTCCCAGTTGTTGTTTTGTTTGTGTCAGCTGAATATACAACTTCTTCCCAGAATGGCACACAAATTAATCTTATATGGACTTTTAAAGCAATGAAGGTATGAATATTGTCCTGATCCAACATTTAATACTCCCTATACTGAAGAGCAGAGCCTTTTGGGGTTTGCAGAAATAAATCTTTCCAAAACTATCTGGAAATGGACTTGGGATCTTTTGTTAGAAAACATGCCCTTTACTAATTGTCCTAATAGTGGCTATTAGTGAGGGCAATTCAGAATTTAGTCTGGTTTTTATTGTTATTTTTTTTTTTTACATTTTGCTTCCTTTTGTCCATTAAAATAATTGGACCAGTAAAGTATGTAGGAAAATAAAAAAATGTATATTTTAATTTATAATTGTAATGCCTTTTATGAAAAATATTGCTTGATCTGCAATTTCAAATATTAAATCATACTTTAGTCACTTCAATGTGTAGGGCTGAAAGCAGTGATGAAATCTAAAAAAAATTCCTACTGGTTCTTGGGCGTGGGTTAGGGGGGCATGTGACTGGACTATGTAGTCATGTGAAACTCACAGAAACTCACTTTAACAATGCCTGCTGAAGCAGGGGGTTGGACTAGATGACCTCCAGGTCCCTTCCAGTCCTGGATTGCTGTGCTCTTTAAGGTATCCTCTGAAGCTGCGTCTTGTGCCAGGTTTGTGGTCCTTCCTCTCGCTCCTTTTTCCCTCCCTCCCACTCTCCCACCCTCTGTCCCTCCTTTCTTTCTTTTTTTTTTCTTTTGCAGCACCCATCCTCCCTTTTGGCCTAGCAGTCCTTAGGGAAGCCTCCTGGGATCAAAAATGGACCCCAAATGCTAAAAAAAAAAAGTTTAAAAAGGATTCCTATCATCGCGCAGCACAATTGATTGTTGGAACTTTTAATTTTTTTACTTTGTTAAGCATTTTTTTACTACTGGTTCGGGCGAACTGGCTGAAAGCAATAGTTATCCTTCCCCATAAGGCTCTGAATGTTGGGTTCCATTTAAGTCACTAGATCTAGGCTCCAAAAATGCAGTAGAGAGAAAAACTCTAATTTTCCCCAGTGACCATCCACAACACAGTAATTATTATTATTATTCGCAACAACAGAATTGTATCACAGCGGCCAGTTGTTTCGCCGGATTTGGCATTGGTTACTAGTCGGGCCCCACCCAGGGGCCTAGGACGTTGTAATGTATTTTTGTAATATGCGTGCAGATCCAAGCAGTGCGGCTTTTTGCATTTGACTGATGGTGATTTTGTCAATTTTTAACTGTTTTAAATGTAATTCCAGTGCTTTTGGAATAGCACCCAGTGTGCCAATTACCACTGGAATTACCACTGCTGGTTTGTGCCATAGTTGTTGAATTTCGATTTTTAAGTCCTGGTATTTTGCAATTTTTTCATGTTCCTTCTCGGCGACCCTGCTATCACCTGGGTTGTTGTTGTTGTTGTTGTTGTTGTTGTTGTTGTTGTTGTTATTATTACTACTACACTCTGCAAGAGGCAGTTTTGTGAAGTGATTAAAGTACCAGGCTAGAAACTGGGAGATTGTGAGTTCTAGTCCCACCTGAATTACAAAGCCAACTGGATGATTTTGGGTGATCAATCTCTCTCAGTTATGGAAAGCAAACGTTTGTAAATCACTCTTGAAATTTTTCCTAGTCCAGGCAGTCCTTGTACGTACTCTATCCCTCACCAAATCTTTTAGATGGCCAGCTATGCAAGTGCTTACAACTATAATCCTTACTAATCTTTAGATAAACAGAAATCGATTTGCCTCTGCTTTCTCCTACATAGATGAAACAAGGAAAAATGAACATTGTGATTATGGTAAATGTTAGCTCTGATTTAATGAGTAGTTTATCTGTAGATATAAAGAGTGACTTCTCTTTTGAAACTAGCTATCTCTTTATTCTTGTATGAAATCTGTGGAATCAATTTAGCACATGTAACGTATAAATGTGAAAAGCTTGTTTTCTAAGCTTTAATAAATAAATTTATTATAAATAAATTTTCTAAGCTTTTAAATGGAAGCAAATTTTAAACAAAAATGATCTCAGTTTATTGATTGAACCCTATTTTGGTTCAATTAGGTAGCTATAAGAGGAAGTTAAAGAATTCTAAAAATTCTCAGGTATCATGAGCTTTTCTGTTAAATTGGAAATTTTAAGATATCTTTGCAACAGTGATTTATTTTGTTAATGGGAGACTCTCGCAAATGGAACTTCCCCTGTTTTATACATACATATATGCACTCACTGCTCTGAAATCTCATGTAAAATTAAAACTTTATTTCCTAACATCAAGTTTTTATGGTGAAAAAAAAATAGGTGGTGTGAAAGAAAGACAAAAAAATCTTTTTAAAATATTACTTTAAAGAAAACCAATCTTTAATCTGGAACCTAAAGAAGAATGCTGTAAATCCACTTGTATCAAGTTCAGAACTGGAAAAAAAAATATGGATCCACCCACACATAATTAATGAAAAGATGGAAATGATTTAACATTTAGACTATTAAATGTCATTAGCAGATTTGAAATTTGACCCTTTTTTGTCACAAGCAGTACTTAACAACTACTTGCATAAAAACTGGCACATTCAACTTTCACTGGAAGTTACTTTTACTGTCCTTCAAAAGAGTATGAGTAGAGCTCCCTGAACCCCAAGACAATTCTATTAGTGGGAAGAAAGCAAGAGTGTTCTCAAGAATGTTGCTGCCACCTTGTGGTTATCTAGCTTTCTACAGCCCAGATATGCCTAGTCTTCCCTTGTGAAAAACAATAAGTAGCCAATGAATCTCAGAAAATAGTACCAGCAGCCATGGCAGCTCTTGCCTCTACCTTACATCTTTCTTTTCACTCCAGTTCCTAGGACATGACAACAAAAATCTAGGGGTGAAACAAACAGATACAAAAGGGCTACCATTGCTGCCATCTTGAGGATAGCCATATATTTTTATAACCATTATATGATACACTTCATTTTACTTTTCTTCTCTGTATTTATAACCCAATACATAAAGTATATTGAAAATCCCAGATGTTGGGAGGGCAGTGCTTGATGTCACAATAACACAACATGCAATCTTGGAGCTCCAGGATTGCTGTCGATAGCTCTGCTGCTGGATGGTCTTTTTGGACCTAAACCACCCCATAAAGATGGTGATAGAGAAGGGCACATCCTGCTGATCTCAGGAACATCGCAAAGTCCCTGATTGATCCAGGAGAAACTCTTTTTTTCCAGTGAAAGAGAAGCAGCCATTGAAGCTGCAGAAGGTTGAGACAGCCCCTAAACAGAAGAAAAGCAGGAGAGAGAGAGAGAGTGTGTCAAAATGGTGAGATAAATTTTACTATTAGAGAAGAGAACACCCAAAAAGACTTGGAGTAAAATTAAATTTGAAGACAGAAAAGAGTAAGTGGCAAATTAAGCCTGAATTAAACTTAGTGTTTACTTTTTTTACTTTTGTTTTTTTTAATGGATGGAATTTTTACAAATGCCTCTTACTTTTTAAATTTGACTGGTTTCTTTTTTCCCTCTTCTTCTAATTTTTTCTTTTTCATATTGGTGGATTATCATTTTCTTTCTCTTCTTTTTACAACGCTTGGCTGGATTGCTTGCTTTTAAGCACTTTTTTTCTTAAGTTTGGAATTTAAAGAGAAGGTTAAAGCAGAGGAAAAAGAAGTAACACTGCCACCTAGAGGCTGGAGACTTGGAAACATCATTTTTTTTCTTATTTCTTTTGAATATCTGACTCATATCTTATATTTCAAGGCTCCTGATTTTGTTTATTGAAAGGGATACTGGGAAGAGTACAGATTGTTTATCCAGGTGCTCTTCTGGAGTACTATCAATAGGTGGACTGGAGTGAAGAGAAAGCCTTGACTTGAAAGATTATAGTGAACTTGTTTGAAACTTAACAAAAAAAAAAGCCCTGGAAGTTTTAGTGGCTGTGTTTATAACCTGGAAGAATTGTACAACATGAAGAAGAAAAAGAATTAATGTTGCAAATCATTATGTTAGAAATTCAAAAAGTACAAATAAGTACAGAAAACATTGAAAAGAGAATGGAGACTATTGAACAAAAAAAACCAGAAAAAAATAAAGGGAAGAGTTGAGAATATTTACAAAACAATGATGAAATTTGAGGATAGGGTTCAAAAAATTGAAGAAAAATACGAACAAAATGATAAGATAATTGTTGATATTGACAGCAAATTGAACGTGGTTGGAAATGACAGGAGTGGAATGTTGAAAGGAGAGATTAATGAACTGGAATTCTATCTCAAACTTCAAAACATGGAAGAAGAAAAGGGAGAAAATCTGGCAGAAACAATGGGAGAAATTCTGGCAGAAGCATCGGTGATAACTAAAGGCAAGCGGGTGGAAGGAACAGATGGAGGGTTTCGATTCTTTACAAGATATGCAATGAACAACAAGGTGCCAAGAGAAGTCCACATAAGACTTATCAAGAAAATAATTAGAATACAAATACAACAAATGGCAAGAGATATAGGACTGCACTACTTTTGGAAGGATATAGGATTATGAAATGAAATGTTAGAATAAAAATTAAGTTGCACTTAGTTAAATTTAGAGTATTATGTATAAAATAAAGTAATAATACTTATAGCTAAATAAATGATTAACAATGGTAAATAATGCATATATATATATATATGCATTATATATATATATATATATATATGCAATATATATATATATATATATATATATATATATATATATATATATATATATATATCTCCCTTTATTTATTTATCAGCATAAATATAACATATAACACACACACACACACACACACACACACACACACACACACACACATAAACGCGCGCGCACACACACACACACACACACACACAATGGACAATATGCAATTTTATACAAATTGTAAGTGAGGACCATGGAGATGATGTTGAAAAGCTTTGCCATAAAAGATAAACAATTCTATATAGAATATAAAGATGTAATACTATTGGATGATTTCAGAATGATGTAATGAAATGCCATAATATAAATTTATTTTAAATTTAAAATATTTTACATAAAAAGGCTGTAATAATAGCTATAGTCAAATGAATGTTTAATAACCATAACAATTGCATACATATATATTAAATTGATGATATGAGTCTTTATGCAAACTGCAAGTGAAGACTATTGTGAGAAAGCACAAAAGTTTTATAACCAATCGACATACTGTAAGTAATTGGAGAAGGGTTTTTATTTTGTGTGTGTTTATGTTTGTTTTATGTTTGTCTAAAAATAAAAATAATAATATTAAAAAAAGCAAATCCCATAATTATGATATGGGGAAAATACTCCCTTGATACTGTATTTTTCATTGTATAAATTCTAGAACTAGAGCTCCAGGACTGATAACAGCTTTTGGGTGAACCTTAGGTGAAATTAAGTACAAGTCTGAAGTTCATGAGAAAATAGATTAGGAACGAGTGCTCATATTGACCAGTTACCAGTTAGCAGTCTAGCTGCCCTTTTTTGAATTAACTGAACCATTTACACCATTTTCACAATGAGCACAAAATGAATTTATGTATGTATGTGAATATAGAACATATATATGAATGAAAACATATTGAACATGTAATAACCTAAATGGGAGATTATAAATGTTGCAAGACTGTTTATTTATGTTAGATTATAATCAGTACATTAGTCTAACATGGTAAAAAAGAGTCAGCCATTTTATGCAGCCAGACCAAGAAATCATCTCAATAGAAAGATTAAACTACTTTAATTAAGATTGGTTGATGTAGCAGAATCTTGCATGTCTGATCACACTTTACTTACTCCCATTTTTATACTCAGGTGCATTAGAGAAATGCTCATCAGAGCAACTTTCACATTCATGTCTTCATCATGTTTTGTACTTAAAATATGTTTTTTCTCCATTGGTAACAATTAGACAAATTGTTACCAGTTCTCCAATTGGTAATAGATTTTGCCTAGTTCCATCAAACTTTTTTGCTTTCTACAAAAGGCCTCTACATCATCAAAGTAATGATCATGCTCAATCCAAAAATATCCCCTAATTATGTACCTGTCATTTAGGATATACATCTGGAGATGGTAAAAATATATCAAGTCTTTTCAGTAGCTGTCTATATCAAAATTATTTAGAAAACAATTTAGTATATTAAGGTGAGAGAAGGGAAAATTAAAAGGCCAGTAATAAGGACTTCAAAACTGCTATAAAAATATATTTGATAAAATGTGACAAAATGATTGTACTTGAAAGAACAGCTTCTGTCCATTGAATTGTTGAGACTTTGAAACTCTGTTTCTTCCACAAAATGCAGGTAAATGTAGTTGTGTTGCAACTTGAATAAAGGATATTTTTCCAAGAAAGAAAAAAAATGCTACTCATCTTTCCCTTTATGGAAAAAGGGAAGAAAGGTTATTTTTCACCATCTCTGAAACATAGGATAGAGTGACAGCTCCATGTCTTACGCTACCTGACATCCTCCTTTATGTAAGCAAAGGTGAGCAATGATAATTTCCTATAATCCTACACTCATTTCCTGTACAAGAGGCATTGGACATGAAAATGTCAGATTCCCTCAGAGTGGGCAAAAATGTTAAGTTAACCAAAATTGAAATATCGCACTTTTTCCTGAAGAAGGAAAAATGGCAAATGATTGGAACTTTGGTGGGGATGGGACTTCTGGAAAGAATATTTCCCTTATCCAAAGTCCCACTTCTCACTTCACCATCACTCACTTCACTATTACTGGGGAGCTTTCCATTCAATTTAGGTCTTCACTCATTTCAGGTATTTCTTCTGAAATTATTTCCCTCCCAAAATTATGAAACAGAAGAACAACTTCTACCACCATTGAACAACTTCTATTTTCATTAAAAAAATAAATGAATGGTCTTGAGGGGCAAAGGGCTATGGACAAATTTGTAGAAATAGATGAGGAACTTTGGACATTAGGCAACACTGTTGATTTGCTGAATTAAAGTCTTTTTTTGAACTTCTAAATAGGTTTCCCTCTTTGATTCCTTTCCCATTTCCCCTCTTTCTTTTCCTAGTCTCTATCACCACAATCCCTTCTTTTGTTGTTTCATTGTTTTGTTCTACTTTTTCCTTATTTCATTTTCACCTTGTTTTGCCAATCCATTTCTCATTCTTGTCCTTTCTAGTGTTGCTCCTTTATTTCTGTCCTGTATTTTAAAATCAGTATTTGGGGTGGGGGTCATTTCTGTTTGAAAAAGAGGGGGAGTGATTTTGTGTGTAAGTGTGTACACATACTTATATACATGATAATGACATGTGGATGATAAATAAAAGGGCCTATATATTATATAAAATTATTCATGAGGGAATAATTTTAGAAATTGGATACTTTATTTTAATCAGTAATTTGTTATTTAGGTTATATTAATTAACTATTTTGTTTTGCCTGTTTGTAAAGAGTAGCATCTGATACATATTGATACACAGAGCTGATACACTTACATATACACACAACTGTATGCATATCTTTACCACTATGTCATCACACATACATATTAGGGTAAAAGATTCCCCAGAAGTTGGGAATCCTAAATTAACAAGCTGCAGATAAGGGACATTGCATATGATTTTGATCCATGTTTATACATATTTTTTGCATTATTTCTTTGGGGAATGGATTATCTTCCAATTCAGTATCATCCTCTGTTTTGAATAAATCCTGCACATTGCTAAAGAAGTTTTCAGGGCAATAGAAAGATACTGTGATCTTTTTGATCAACTGAATTGGAGCATTTCAGGATTTGATTGTTTTGCACAATGGGATTCTCTCAATTAGGTAATTTAAAGGTTCTTCCTTTTGAATTAATTACATAATACTTTGGTGATTAGCATTTCTATGTATCGATTTGTACCATCACCTTTTCAGATAGTGATAGAGAATTTTTTGGGCTCAGCATATTAAAAATTTAGACAATACCTAACTTTTCTGTTGGCATGTTCTCTCCACTCTGAAAAAATAGGAAAATATTTATATATTCATTCCTTAAAAAATACAGTCCAATCATGAGTGTTGCTATGTATTATAGAAAGAAACATCAAATAATTACAAAAATGAAATATGAACTAAACAAACTCATCAGGCTCTGGAGATCACATAAGACCATGGCCTCTCGTGCAATTTCTGGAACCTCTGGAAGCCACGTGAGAGCCTACCCCATTCTCACGAGGTGTCTGCAGCCTCCAAAAATTGTGTAAGAACAAGATGTGCTTTAAAAAATAGTTGTTGTTGGATGTTAGTGAATGCTGGTGTGTCACCCAAAATATAGTGTAATACTGTTGACATACATATCATAGGTTTGCAATCACTGAAGATCCTAAAAACTTCTTGGGAGAAATTAACTAACTGAAATAACAGAAGTAGTATATTTCCTTCTTTAATTTAACCAGTGGAAGCATAATTAATAATGCTCTGAACACTGCAATACCTATTTTTTACTTCATATTTACTGCCAAATCATACAATTTCCAGTGGCTTACTGTCATCAAACTATAATACAACAAAGTTAATAGCACAGGAAAATTAATCCAAAAGAAAAAGAAACAATTGGTAAGTATCAACTCTTAAATATTTTGCAGAACAATTGTTTCCTGACAGCATTTTGAAAGGCCAGCCAAATAGGTATCTGTCACATATATGGAGGAAGACTATTCCGTAAAATAGTGACTGTTTCTGGGCCCCACAGATCTTACTTCTCATAGGTCAGAGCTTTGAACATCCTTAAATGAGATGTGGCACCTGAATGATCAGTTCCCCTTGTAATACATAGCAATGAAGTCAGAACTGTAAAGATTAGAACTAATATTTTGAAGTATATTCAGAAACCAAATGGAAGATTTTGCAGGCCCCAATAGGACAATTCTCAGGTGGCATAGTAGCTTTTACTCGCTAGCATAAGGGCAACTGTTGCCTTGCTTTACAAAGTAGACCACAATATAGTTTCTATTCATTATGATTTTGGGAGATTTTGATTTGGCTGACTTTAGTTGAGTTGTAAGCCGCCCTGAGTCCCCTCAGGGAAAAGGGCGGCCTATAAGTGACAATAAATACAAATACAAATACAAATACAAATATTACTGTTGTGTCCATGGCTTTGCCAATGTGCCAACACAAGCTCAGCCCTGATTGGCTGTAGGTTTGACAGCCAGAGTGGAAGAATGACGCGTCGGGATTGGTTGCCCCATTTGACACCTGTCAAATGTGGGATTTCTCTGTTGCCAATTCAGAGCTGTTTAGCTGTTAGCTGTTAATAAAGCCTGTTGAATTACGATCCGTGTTGCCTCATTCCTGTCCCTCCGGGTCTCGCTTTAGAACACTGGTGATGAAGATGGCATTCATGGAGTGAGGAATTGGATCAGCGAAGTCACTAAACAAATAAGGGCTGAAGGCACTCAGAAGAAACGCTGCCTCTTGCCTGAGGTAATTTTGAGCTGCTCATCCATTTCATGATGGCTACCCTAGCCACTTTTGCAACTTTCTGTCTGGCAACTGAGTCTTGCAACATTTCATGTGCTTTGTCAAGGCTAATGATCTCACTGACCTGTCCCGTGGCTGCAAGTGATCATGCTTTTTAAGCTCTTGCGGCCACAAGCAATCGTGCTTTTTAAGCTCTTGCAGCCTCGAGATGTTCAGCATGGCCATTGCTCTCACTACACCTCAGCCTGAACATTTGGTGCAATGGGAAGAATTGATAGAGAAACTGAAGAGCCACTACACTCCCACGCCATCCCGAATCCACCACAAACTTCAGAAGGAGGGAGAGTCCATAAACCACTTTATGGCTTCCCTCAGGTCTGCTGCCCTGCATTGCGATTTTGCCAATCTGGACAATGACCTTCTTGACCAGTTGGTCTGTGGGATCAGGGACATAAGGCTGCAGCGTCACCTATTGGCACACACAGAACTGACCCTAAAAGCAGCCCTTGCTGAGGCATGAGCATCAGAGATGTCTGACAACTTGGTCGCAGAAATTCAAAAATGTGCCATTCTCTGCCACTCGGGCTTTAACAGTCCATCATGAGGAGGAGGAAGATGAAGATGATAGCAGAGAAGAAGAAGATAGCATATGCTGCCTAAGGGCAAATACTGACAGTGGGCATCAGAAAGAAAAAATTATCCTCACAATGTTTGTGCTGGTTGTGGTGAAAATTCCTCTAGGGCTTTATGCAAGTTCAAAATGACTCTGTGCCAGTGCTGTGGTAAAAAAAAAAGGGCATTTAATAAAGGTCTGTCAAGTGCTGTCTCCCCTCACCAATCAGTTGCAAGAGAGAGCAGATGCCAGAAAATTATTCAGACAACCTGTCAACCCCAGAGAGGACTGTTTTGCAATCTCCCATGATCACCATTTTCCTGAAGTCTCCATTAGTCATATCAATGAGGGCAGCACCAACAAACTTTACCTCAGTGGACACCTGTAAGATGGAGGTAGACACTGGGTCATCATGTTCCCTCTTAAACACTTAGTGCCCTACATTTCTAAGAAATGGCTATTGTTTTGTAATGTCAAACTGCGAGATTACCAAGGAACTGCCATCCCTATTGTGGGCAGAGGGATATTTAAAGTAATCACTGAACGCTTTAAGGGTCACCTTCCCTCATTGTCATCCAGAACCCCCTGCCTACACAAACCCCCTGGGCTTGACTGGTTTGCAGATTTAGGATTCAGAGTATCCAGCATCCACAATACATCAGCTGTCAAATCTCCAATCAATGAGTTCCAGTCCCTGAACGAAGAATTTGCAGATGTCTTCAAAGACAGCTTTGGTAAATATACAGGAACCCCAATTACCTTTAGTCTAGACCCCCAGATATCCCCTATATGCCTCAAGCCTAGGAGGGTATCCTTAGCGCTCTGCCCCAGAGTGGATGCCAAATTAGATAAGCTTATCACCCAGGGAGTGTTGCAACCTAGTGACCATGCCCACTGGGAGACCCCAATTATTATTCCCATCAAGCCTGACAGCTCTATTAGGATGTGTGCTGACCATAAGTGCACCCTGAATAGAGCCTTGCAGGCTAACCCTTACCATGTTCCTATAGTACAACATCTGCTCCACTCCTCGGGCCAGAATACTATTTTAGCTAAACTTGATTTTGCACAAGCATACCAGCAGCTCCCTGTGGATGATGCAGACTATTGTCACGCATCGGGAAGCTTTTCGCTGCAAGTGCCTGCAATTTGGGGTCAGCGTCGCTCCAGGGATCTTTCAAACTTTGATGGAGCGCTTGCTGGGGTAGTTCCCTATTTCAATGACATGCTGGTCTGCGCTCACAACCATCATGACCTCATCTCTAAATTGAGGGTGGTGCTGACATGTTTCCGCCAGGTTGGGTTGCAGCTTAAAAAAACCCAAGTGTCGGAGTTCCCCAAGTGGAGTTCCTGGGATACCTTATTGATTCCAAAGGCCCGCACCCTACGTCTTCCAAACTGGCAGCCATTCAAAAGGCTCCAGCCCCCTCAAATAAACTGGAGCTTCAAGCCTTCTTGGGGCTTTAAAACTTCTATGTCGCCTTTTTGTCGCATAAAGCCTTGGTGGCAGAACCCCTCCATAGGCTTCTGGCAAATAAGGCTATTTGGTACTGGGGCAAGGTGGAAGCTAGTGCTTTCACTGCTGTCAAGTCATTACTGACATCTAACTCTGTCTTAGTCCAGTATAGTGACAGCTTGCCCTTTATCTTGGCATGTGATGCTTCCACTTATGGGATTGGTTCTGTTCTTAGCCACAGACAACCAAATGGGTCAGAAGCCCAATTAGCTTACTATTCCCATACTCTTTCTGAACGGAATTATGGCCACATAGACAAAGAGACTTTGGCCGTGGTAGCCAGGGTTAAACGTTTTCACGACTACCTCTATAGCCACTATTTTGAGTTAGTTTCTGACCATAAGCCTCTGTTGGGTTGTTATCTGGTGATAAGCAGACACCCCAAATTCTCTCCCCATGGATGTCCCAGTGGGCCGAATTCTTAGCTGCTTATAATTATAAACTATATCATCGGTCCAACAAGGAATTGGGACATGCTGAACACTCTTAGTCACTGCCCTCTACCTCTGTCTGTGGATGACCCCACCTCTCTTCTTACGTATTGCTCATTGAGGACTTACCAGTCCTCTTGTCCGCTACAGACATCACTTCTCCCTGAGCCAAAGATAGGATTCTGGTGCAAGTGCTACATTGTGTAAGAAGGGAGTGGCCACAGGACTCAGTGCCTGTGGAGCTTCTTCCGTTCAAAGCCAGGCAACATGAGCTCTCAGTTCTAAAAGGATGCCTTTTATATGGCAACAGTTATGCTCCCTAAATTGCAATAGCATATATTGCCCTGCCTATATGATGGTCACCCCGGGGTGGTCAGGATGAAGGCCTTAGGCAGGAGTTATGTGTGGTGGCCTGGCATGAACCAACATATCAACAGCTGGGTTGCTGCCTACCATCTATGCCAGCAATAGCGACTGCCCCCCCCCCTACTGCTCCAGTCAGGGAGTGGGAAAAGCCCAAAGGATCATGGTCACCAGTCCATTTGGACTTTGCTGGCCCTTTCCAGGGAAGAACACTCTTGGTTGTGATTGATGCCTACTCCAAGTGGGTAGAGGTATCTATCATGGCATCAACCACGTCCAAGACTATCATCAAGGTGCTGTGAAACATTTTCACCACCCATGGGTATCCTGATACCATCATTTCAGATAATGGGCCACAGTTAACTTCGGCCCCATTCCAAATGTATCTGGCAAACCATGGCATTTGCCATACCCAGATCACCCCGTTCTGGCCTGCAGCAATGGAGAGTAAGACACATTAAGGAATCACTAGCATGGTTAGGGACAAGTGAGTGGGCAAAACGGGTGGATAGGTTTCTTTTAACCCAACATGCCACTCTTTGTCCTGTTACCAACCAAAGTCCAGCTGAACTCCTGATGGGCCGCCATCTGAGAATCGACCTCAACAGACTGCACCCTAGCTATGAGGCAGATAGACCCCAGGCTCCAACCAGTGACCTAAGACATTTCAAAATAGGGGATTCTGTGTATACACAGAATTATGGGTTTGATCCTCAGTGGCTAAGAGACAAATAATACAAATAACTGGGCCCTGTTCTTACAGGTCCTCCTGGATGATGGGGGCGAGTGGTGCTGCCACATTTTCTCTAATATAGAAAAGTTTCACAGCCTGTTGAATTACGATCTGTGTTGCCTCAGTCCTGTCCCTCTGGGTCTCCCTTCAGAACAATTACAATATAGAAAATTTGAGATTCCATCTAATAAATAAGCTATGCAAATACAGAGGCTCAGGATAACTCAGCCTTTTAAAAAAAAGTTTGCTGCTTTTCTCCTTGTCCTCTCCTCTTCGTCCTCTGCTGTTTTCAATATATCTCAGAAATGCTGGCATTTAGATACCTCACCAAAGGAGATCATTTATGGGTCTGATATATCACTATTTCTCTGTGACCTAAGTATGTTTGTGTGTGAGTATCATAATAGGAAAATACTTGCTACTAGAGGAAAAGATTCTCTGAAACATTTTCTTCGGTCACTCCTTTTCTTCTTCAATTATTGCTGTAGGAAAAAAAAAGGGGGAAATTCTTCTAAGAACACTTTCCCTAAATGCCCAAGTTACAAGCGATCACTGAAAAGTCATCTAACTGAAATTTAAAGCAAAACAGAAAATTTTGAAGAAAATAGAATTTTAGGTTCCCTGTCTATTTTTTCTCCCCCAAGCTTTTTCTATAGCAGATACTAATTTTTCAAAAATAATATTAAATCAATTATTTTTACAGGTGATGAAAATCTATAGATATATGTATCATGGGGAATATCTAAATGATGAAAATACTTGTAGGAATGAGAATAGGAATGAAGACATAAAATTGCAATTCAAAATATTTGTTATCATCATAAAAGTAAAGAAGCTGTGCAGCAATGGATGTTTAAGAACAAATGCCTAGTCTCAGGAACTTTGAAGTTAAATATGTGGCAATCTCTCTTCAACAGAGGAATGTTTGCCTAGAGGAATACCATTAGCCTTTCACATATATCCCTAGGGTGGAAGATAAACTAAGCTGCATCTACACTGATTACTGGGTTTGTGAATTGTAAGGGAAGAGCATTCCCTATCATCTGGATTAATTCTCTTTTGTGTGGATATTGGTATGGCAGCTTTGAGTCCAGAAGTAATGCCTGAAGATATGTTGTCAGGTATCCAGACAAATTATTTATTTCTTTTAAATTTATATTTTTGCATAAATTACTTATTTTCTATTGGTTGAAGCATCTTATAGAAGACAAATGATGTGTTGAAAGATCTGTTCCTATAATTCCCATGTGACACTTAAATCAGAACTTCCTTGCCTCAGCTCTGGAATCTTTCTCTTTTTAACACATATTGCCTATGACTATTTGGTTAAGAACGAAAAATATTACTCTGTTGCTGCCAGACATCTGCATTTGTTTCCTTGCTGTAAAGCATTTGGTAAATGAATAGAAATGAGCAGAACATGACAAATCCAGGCCCACATATAGGTCAAGTTAAATTCCAGAAAAGAAAGTTGTCTGGCAGCCTTAGAGCAACTATTACAACATGGATGAGAGGAATAAACTACTTATGGACTGAAGTTAGAATTGTGAAGGTTTTTTTTTCTAATGTTGTTTTTTAACTGATAGTTATGACTATTCTAAACGCAGTCTTGAACACTCTGTTTTCAGAGGTTATAAAAAAAAACTTACCTTGCTTTCAGTTGCTTAGAACTGAGCAATAAAGGAACATGCATTTGTCTATCTGCCTTTAGACTTCTACCTTTACTGGTTTTGCTTGCTTGTCCCCTCCCCCCTCTGTACATTGCAGGGGTTAAGTGATCTGTAACAGCTTCAGATCTAGTCTAAACACTTCCTTCGCTTGTGAGCTTAATAAAGTGGTGGGTAGATTAGAACCCAACAGGTTTCCAATTCTTTTGGCTAGACTCCCTCCCATATAAACCTCATCACAATTCTTTGTTATTCTTCTAACTAGTCTTCTAAGCTAGCCTCAGAAACAAATGGGCTTGGCAAAAGAGAATTTCCCACATTTGCTTTTTGTTTTCTTATTTGTCTCTAAACCCGAGAAAATTGAACAATTCCATGACCCTTCGTGTAAAAAAGCTAATCTAGGGTCTCTCTCTCTCTCTCTCTCTCTCTCTCTCTCTCTCTCTCTCTCTCTCTCTCTCTCTACATACATACATACATACATACATACATACATACATACATACTAAAAGTATAAATACACACCCACAAACAAAATAAAAGTATAAATTAGTATACCGTTTATGTCAGATGAACAAATTTGTCTGTTTATTTGTATGCTTTATATCTTGTATAATGTGATTACCAAGAGTAAGGTTTATTTGGAAATCATATACTAATACCTATATAATTTGAGAAATCTCACTAAATATTGTACATACATTTCCAAATGTACTTTCAAAATAACATTTTTTTTTGAAACAACAAAAAGATTGAGCCCCATGTATCAATTAGAAATGTAACTGAAATAGTTACCTTTTCTAAAACCATGGTGTAAAATTACTGTAAAAATCCTCCAATTTTGGGCCTTTTACATAGTTTTATATGTAAAATGGAAGATATTATGACACAAAAATTCAGTATTATTTTTATGCTCATTAATGTAGAAAAGGGTAAACTAGAAATAATGGGATCTCCCTTACGTATGAGTTAAAGTGTGCTGCTGCTATAAAGTAGCAGGGGGTCACCTAGGAAACAAATAGAAAACAACCTTAGCCACATAGCACACAAAATCTTGGGGTATTCCAGCCAGTAGAGAAATTGCAATAGTATTGTGATAACCCCACTGTTAGCTGTGGAAAGAGTAGGCATCACATTGATTATTGGCAATACAATTAGGGGATATACTTTCTGTAGAAATGCAGGCTGCCAGTGCTTGTTCATGGATCTGCTTTCTGCTAATATCAGCAGAAGACAAGAATACATACACATTTGTTTATTTCAAAGGTGGAAAAGCTTCTAGACGAGGAATTGGTATTTGCAGTGGCATTCAGTGTTTTTGTCCCTGGGGCAATCCTTTTTGTTCCCTGCCTGCAGCCTACAGGGATTCTAGGCAGTGATTTCAGCTTATTTGGCAATAATTTGTTGTTTACATATCATTTGATGGAGATCAGGGTTAAGGGGCAAGCCTATATTTCAAATTTGGCAGAGACTGGTTTTTATTTTGCTCCTAAGCCTTCTTGAAATAGGAGGGTCCACCAGCCTTTCTTAGATATCTAGTTTTTAGGAAGTTGGATGCTTTACAATTAATTGCTATAACCTCCGCCAAAATCTGAAAATTGCATTGTTTTTCATTTTCACTCATGGAGCTAAGACATAGTTGGTTCATGCAACCAAGTCACATGAACAGCTATGATATATGTTGTCACCTAGATTATAATTTGGATATATTTTGTAAAATCAGAGTTGGGGAACATTTGCCCTTCCAGATGTTGCTGAGTGACAGTTCCTGGCATCATTCTCCATGATATGAAAGACCTTCACCATGACATATACTAGATTATATGTGTGAATGGTACTTAACTGACTACTGTATTTGGATTTTTCTGTCAACGACATGGAGAAACCCAAGCATTTTCATCCTTCAATGGGCATAGGCCAAAAAGAAAAAGATGGTGGGTGGTGATTTGAAATCTATAATGCTTGTAAACAAGTGACAGGTATTCATTGTACAGTTGTTCCTATAATCTTGACTTCTTTGACCTCCCTATCCATGTATGTATCTGCTTTCTTCTAAGGCTATATCATAATAAAAATTAAAAAAAACAGGAGTACATGAAAATAAAACATAGCATCTTTGCAAAAAAAGCAAGATATAATTTGCATGTTTTTAAGATTAAAAAATAAGCAACTGTTTAAATCTGAAGCTTTCTTTAAACTTGACACCAATAATAAGTGAATTTCTAGATCCCTGCTAAGGCTGATCCTTATTCTATCCTTTAATATTATTAAAACATGTTGATTTCAGACAATCTAATTTTCTAGAATGCTGTCTAATTAGTATATATTGGTTAGGTTGTTTCATTGCTAATCTGTGGTAGAGACTTTGAATATTTCTACTATATTGATGGCTACTTTTAAAAAAATCTAAAATCTTTAATTTTACTGTGTATTTTATTTAGTTGTATTTAAAGGTTCTTTTCCCCATGCTGTTTACCGCATTATGCATAGACTGACCATATTTTGTCAATTATATGACTTCTACGACTAAACCAGAAATATGATTTCTAAGACTGAACACCAACTTAAGGACATGGCTTCATCAACCAAAATTTATGATCTTTTGGAAAATCTGTCTCTAGAATTTAATCAATCAGTTATTAATGTTTTTAGTAGCCAGCCTGCTGATCAGCCAGACTGATCATTGATTAGGTGCCATCAAGTCATATGTGACTCCACATGATCACACGATTTGGAGCTGCTAGATACAAGGAGGGAGTCAGAGAGACAAAGGTAGGGGCCCTTTAACTCCATTTCATTTGAACCTTCCTGAGGCTGGTGATTGGTACTGCTGGATACAGATGGGAGTCAGAGAGACAAAAAGGACTAAGGTAGTGGCCTAATGGCATGAAAATTGTATATCTATAAACCAAAATAGCAATAATACATTCGGGATTAGTGCGCTTGAGATTATGATTTTATTTTATTTCAAAATGACTGGCTTAGTTCAATGTAATAGCTGTTTTGCATCTACCTTTCACAGTACTCTTTTCAAATTTGGATACTGTCCGCTTTGTAAACAAATTACTAGTCTACATAGACAGATTACCTATCTAGAATCTCTAATCTGTGCTCTCGAAACAGAAATTAGGTGTCCAATTCCGCCATTCCACTCTATGGAGATGCCACGCTATCAGTCCCCTCTACTGCAAAGATGCTGCAGGAGAAGAGCAGTCTGGACAACCGTGGGATCTGGCAGGGTGAGAGCTGTGAACCATAAACACAAAGCTTTTGCTGGGACCTAGCATAACAGATATAGTGCCCTTGCTGACCTTAATGGGGACACTAAAGAGACAGGTCAAGGTAGTTGTGATAATGATGACTCAAATAAGCAGGGGATCGTGGTCCAAAATGAAGAACTTTCTTCAGAAAGGCGAAATGGGGAACCAGGTATCACAGGTATCACACATCAGTCGCACAAGAAGAGCAAGGTATGCAAAAAGAGAAGCCATCTTCTAGTTGGTGATTCAATCGTAAGGGATGTAAATTTAAGAAAGGATATGGAGATTTTAAAAGAGGTCAGGTGTCTGCCAGGTGCTACTGCCAGCAGAGACAAGAGGCATATTCTTAAGATAGTCAAGAATGCAAGTAAGGACTGTAACATTGATGCTATTATACATCTTGGCACAAATGATCTGTCCCAAAAAGATGTACTTTCTGTGAAGAATGATTTCCAGAGCTTGTGGTATGAACTTAGTAGTACAGGTTGTACGTTTATCTTTTCAGAGGTTTTACCAGTATATAAGGAACAAAAAGGGAAGGGCCAGCATGTAGCAGAGTTTAATGTGTGGCTAAAGGAGTAGTGTAAAAGGGAAGGCTTTGGTTTTATTAGTCATGATGTCTGCAGCTTGTCCAATGAAAAATCTGTACAAAAGAGATGGTTTGCACCCATCCAAGAAAGGGACTGAGTTACTTGGCATTAAATTCACAGATAATCTGGATAAACATTTAAACTGAACAGTGGGGACAGAGAATTAATTGATACAGAACATGTCCCCAGCAATCTAAAATTCATAGGGATATCAGTGCATGTAACATAGATGTTTGTGCAGATAAGATTATCACTCCTGCTCTCAAGCAAAACCAAGAATTTAATGGGGGGGGGGATAATATTGTCATAGGTCTAAACTACAGGCCACCCAACCAAGCAGAGGAAGTAGATGAACTTTTTGCTAGTCAGCTAACTGAGGGATGTAGGAAGCACACCACAATAGTAATGGTTTTTTTTTAACTACCTTGACATCAACTGGGAAACAAACTCTGCACCAAGTGGAAGATCCAACAGGTTCCTAACAAACCTAGCAGACAACTTTGTTTCCCAAAAAGTAGAGGGAAACAAGGGGATCGGCCATATTGGACTTAATTCTCACTAACAGAGAGGAAATGATAGAAGGTTTTGAAGCCACAGGAACCCTGGGGGCAAGTGACCATGCAATATTGGAATTCAACATTATGCAAACACAAGTAGTAGAACAAAGTCAAACTAGAGTCTTGGACTTTAAGAGAGCTAATTTCAATAAACTTAGAGAGAACTTGGGAAGAATTCCATGGATGAGAATCCTCAAGGAAAAACAACTCAAGAAGCTTGGGAAATTTTGAAAAATGAGATTACAAAAGCCCAGTCTAGCACAATACCAATGAAGAAGAAAAATAACAGCTCCCAAAAGAAAACAGCATGGCTGCATAAAGAACTCTCTGACAAATTGAAAGACAAAAAAATACATATAAAAAGTGGAAAGAGGGGGACATAACTAAGGCAGAATATCACCAAATAGCCCAAGCCTATAAAGATGAAGTGAGGAAAGCCAAGGCTCACAATGAAGAAAGGCTTGCCATAAAAGTAAAAAATAACAAAAAAAAGCTTCTTCCAACATGTTAAAAACAAGAAAAAAGTTAAGGAAACAATTGGTCCATTGCTGAGAGAAAGTGGCAAGAAGGTGACAGGCAACAGGGAGAAAGCAGAACTATTTAACTTGTTTTTTGCATCTGTCTTTACACAAAGGGATAAAACAGTCCAACCTATCAAAAACAGCACCACAAAAGTCAGATTAAGAACACAAATTGAAATAGGGAAGAAAATGGTAAGTGAGCACCTGTCTATTCTAGACGAGTTCAAATCACCAGGACCGGACGGATTACACCCCAGGGTTCTGAAGGAACTGGCAGACGAGATCTCAAGAACCAGTGAACTATATATTTCAGAGATCCTGGAGCACAGGGGAACTGCCAGAGGACTGGAAAAAAGCTGATGTGGTTTCCATCTTCAAAAAAGGGGAAAAATAGATCCAGGAAACTACAGATCTATCAGCCTGACCTCAATACCAGGAAAAATTCTGGAAAAGATAATGAAGCAATGAATTAGCGAACACCTAGAAGTAAACAAAGTAATAGCCAAAAGCCAACATGGGTTTGTCAAAAATAGATCATGCCAGACTAATCTTATTGCATTCTTTGACAAAGTGACAAAATTAGTGGACGAGAGGAATGACGTCGATATAGTTTACTTGGACTTCAGCAAGCCATTTGACAAGGTAGATCATAACCTACTACTAGATAAAGTAGAAGAATGTGGGTTAGACAGCATCACCACCAGATGGATTCGTAACTGGCTGACCAACCACACTCAATGTGTAGTCCTCAATGGAATTGCATCTACATGGAAGGAAGTATGCAATGGAGTACCGCGAGGCTCTGTTTTAGGCCCAGTACTCTTCAACATCTTCATCATTGATTTGGATGAGGGAATAAATGGGGAACTCATCAAATTTGCTGAAGACACTAAGCTGGCAGGAATAGCCAACACTCCAGAAGATAGGCTTAAGATACAGAAGGATCTTGACAAACTTGAACATTGGGCACTATCTAATAAAATGAAATTCAATGGTGAAAAGAGTAAGGTTCTACATTTAGGCAAGAAAAACAAAATGCACAGGTACAGTATAGGTGGTACCTTCCTCAATAGTAGTAACTGTGAGAGGGATCTTGGAATCCTAGTGGACAACCATTTAAATATGAGCCAGCAGTGTGCAGCAGCTGCCAAAAAAGCCAACACAGTTCTAGGCAATATAAAAAGAGGGATAGAATCAAGATCACGTGAAGTGTTAATACCACTTTATAATGCCTTGGTAAGGCCACACTTGGAATACTGCATTCAGTTTTGGTCGCCACGATGTATAAAAAATGTGGAGACTCTAGAAAGAGTGCAGAGAAGAGCAACAAAGATGATTAGGGGTCTGGAGACCCCATATGAAGAACCGTTGCAGGAACTGGGTATGTCTAATTTAATGAAATGAAAGACTAGGGGAGACATGATAGCAGTGTTCCAATATCTCAGGGGTTACTACAAAGAAGAGGGAGTCAAACTATTTTCCAAGGCACCTGAGGGTAGAACAAGAAGCAATGGGTAGAAACTGATCAAGGAGAGAAGCAACTTAGAACTGAAGAGAAATTTCCTGACAGTTACAACAATTCATCAGTGGAACAGCTTGCCTCCAGAAATTGTGAATGCCTCAACACTGGAAGTCTTTAAGAAGATGTTGGATAGCCATTTGTCTGAAATGGTATAGGGCCGGGACTGCGAATCTATGGCACACATGCCATAGGTGGCACGCGGAGCCATTTGTCAGGGCATGCAAGGCATTGCCCTGTCAGCTGGCCAGCTGAGTTCAGCCTTTTAAAAAGCCATTTAAAAAAGGCTTTGGTTTGCTCGTAGGGTTGGTTTAAGCCCTCCGGAGGCTTCCAGGAAGCCTCCTGAAGGTCTCTGAAGCCTCTGGAAGGCCTCCGGGGGAGGCAGTTTTGCCCTCCCCAGGCTCCTATAAAGCCTCTGGAGCCTGGGGAGGGCAAAAAAAGCATGCAAAATATGGGGGAGAGTGCCTCTCATGTGTCCATGTGCACTGGGGGGTCGCATATTGCATTATGGGTGCGGCACGCACACACACACAATCCCTGCGCTCTCCCCTTATGTTACACAAGTCAATAAAAGGTTCGTTATCGCTGGTATAGGGTTTCCTGCCTAGGCAGGGTGTTGGACTAGAAGACCTCCAAAGTCCCTTCTAACTCTGCTATTGTATTGTATTGTATTGATCACATACATTGATTTTTTTTCTATGATCATCTATCTATAACCTGGCCTTTCAGGTCTTCCAAGTATGCTCTCACCACCAACACCACTCACCACATGACTAGTAGCACATCTTGCTATTAGTCATCCTCTTTTCTTCCCTTCTATCTTTCATAGTGTTACAGCAATTTCCAAAAAGCAGAATTTTTCTATAATGAGTCTGAAGTAGGATTATTGGAGCCTGGTGAGAATTCTGGATTGCTTTATTCAATGATCCATCAGTTTCGTTTTTTTGGCTGTTCGTGATATGCTCAGGAGTCCCCTCTAATACAAAAGTTCAAAGGATCAATATCCTTCCCATCCTGCTTCTTCAGAGTTCAACTTTCACTTTAATAAAGTAGCAAGTGTAGCTACTGGCTGGCTGGCTGGATGAGAATCTCTGTATAGGATTATAACAACTGTTTTCTTGGGAACAGTAATGCCTAAGAACTAAGTAAACTAAACTTAAGGAGGAGGATTAATCTTCCGGAGAAAAATGTCTATTCATAATGGAGAGCATGGAAGAAGCAGGAAATACAGTAGCTAGCCCAGAAGTGTGAAATACGTCCTGCTCTGCTAACAGACTTTTATATGAAGTGTATACTGAAAAATAAACTCCTGATCTAATGTTAAAAGAGATTAAAGATTATAAATTATTCCACAAGGAGCAACCTGAGGACTACTTCTTGCAGAAAGTAATATATGACATTAGATCTCAAAGGATGGATGGCCTCTATTTTCCCAGAATACCTCGGGAATACATCATCTGCTCACATTTCCATGCTACAAAAACTGCAGCAAATACCTCTGAATTAGAAAAGCATACATTGCTTCTTTCACATTCTTAACCAGGATTGGGATAACAAGAAAATATTTGGAGCTTTTCTGAGAAAAAAGGAAATACATCACCGCTGAAACAAAAATCGTTCACTTGATTTCTTTCCAAAAAGAGAAAATGCACATCTTTCCTCTTTGTTTCTTTGGTGAATCACCATATTTTTTCTCCTTATGTTTTAATTGTATATAGAAATTTTTCCTGTGAAGTGATTTTCTTCAATATGCAATTATTCCGGATAAGGAAATGAAGAGAAATGGAACAAATGATTTAATTAAAGAACAGTTTATGGGGCTGTTAAGTTTTGAAATTTGTGTTTATTCCAAACAAAATAATGTGTATGTGGTCTTGGTTCAAGGAAACCAAAACACTACCTTTACAGGAAGTTTCAAAGTGATCCCTACTAACATTTTGATGCTGATAAATTGAGTCTTATTATAAAATTTGGAGAAAAGTTCAACAATGCCATAAACATTGGGGAGGCAGATTGTTGTAACCTAAATTATTTCATTGCATGCTCAAAATTAATATTCAAGTGTTCAACGGTCCTTTCAAGATGCCCTGAAAATATTTAATCAATTAACTAGAACAACGCAGTGACTAACAGAGCTGGCATAGGCTAGTATACTATTAGAGGAAAAGTTGAAATGGCATGAACTCCATTTCAGGCAGAGAGGTCAATCTGACACACACATTGCTTGCATTCACATCCTTATCTTGTTCAGCAAAATAGATTTGGAGATGCAGATTAGCCCTGCTTTCCTAGAACAGCCTTATCATTTTGCCTTTTAATCCAAGGAGGCCTGCTGATAATTATAATCATAATAATCACAAAAGGATAAATCCTCCACTGGAAGCATAAGATTTAAGGAGAATTCTATGAATTTCTACAAAAAAATAATGTTCATGGAGACATTCCTCCTGCTTTTCTTCTTCTCATAAATTTATTTATGCCGAGGGTAGCTTCATATGCTTTTTATGCTTTAATGATGGAAAACTAGAAACATAATTTGGAGGGGTGGTGCTAACTGTACAACCTAAGTGCAGAAAAATAACTGGAGGGAGAAAGACTACATTTTATCATGTTTCCTGCTTCTTCGTGATTCAGAATTGTGACCTAAACTCACATTAATGCAGACAAGTTCCTTTAACTAATTTTTGCCATTTATAAAATAATTGTCTGCTTCTATGCATTCATTATTTTACCAAAATAAATAGTACTGCCAAAGGTCCAAAGCTATTTTGCTATGACATTTAATTGTTCTGTATATCAGGAAATATTGGTCTTCAATGGTAAATGTATGGCAGTAGGAGCTATACCTATTCCATTGTAAGGCAACATTAACAAAATTTTGCAAATCTGAAAGTACAAACTTCCTAACAACACCATTTTTAATTATGGCATACACACCGTACCCCCCATGCATTCACATGTGACTCCTGTGCATGTGCACGTGTTTCCCGCATGCGTGGCAGAGACCCAAAAATCAGCTGGCCAGTGGGAGGCATGCGTGTATGCGCAGTGGAGCTGAACTGGGCAATGGCTCATGTGCCCACAGAAAGGACTCTGCGTGCCACCTGTGGCATGTGTGCCATAGGTTTGCCCTCACAATACTAGACAAATTAGGGTGGTTCTTCCCATGTTTTCTTCTTAGAACATTAAATGATCATGAGCTCCTGCCTCTCTTGTCAGATGGTTTCCTAAGCAGCATCTCCTCTCCCTTTTCCCCTTATCCATGCATTCCAAGGGCAAGATCTCAATTAAGAATTATAAACCACTTTCTTAGTTGAATAATGACTATAACCTATTAGAACAATATTTAGTTGCTGACACATTAAATAAAATTGTACACAATTTTATCCATAAATATCAATGTGGGTTTTTTTTCTCAAAGAAGACTGAAAGATAATCTGAGAATTGTATTTAGTATGATAGAATATTTACAACAATGTAATGAGAAGCAAGCTGCATTAATTTTTCTAGGCTCAGAAATTTTTGACAATTTTAACTGCTCTTTTATGTGCAATGTTTTGGAAGATACAAATTTTGGGATGAATTTTATACAAGGGATTAGGCCTAGGCCCAAAACCATAGACAACACAGCAAAAACTGAGTTCAATATTTTATTTATTTTCACTTAAGGGACAGATCTTGTCAATCTAAATCAATAGTATTCTAACCTGTTACACAAGTCCTAAGAGAATCTACAATTGGCTTCCCTGAACCTCTTCTGCCCTCCCCTCCTTCCAGGTTACCCATGCATTCCATTAGAGGAAACTTATTATTGCCCCAGCTTCTAGATGTGGGAGAAATGTCAGATTGAAAACATTGCTGTGAAGATTAGCAGATGGGGATTAAGATGGGTCAATGGCTCCCCCCTGGATAAGGAACAAGTGCAATCAGGTCATTAATCAATTGAGTGAATGGAGCTATGTATTTTTCTTTCCTATGCTACAAAATCAGTCTCAGCTATACTAAGAGCACAGATAATCCATTTATGTTTTCCTGTTGCCAAATTACATGTATATGGAATATGGAAGAGAATAGTATCCTCTGAAAATTTTAGCATTTATTGCATAATTATATGTATACTTCTTTCTCCCCAAACTTAGTAAATGCAGGACATTGTAGAAACTAGTTAAAGAAGCATTATCCTTATTACATCTTTAACTATTTTCTGTTTTTGACAGTTCTTTTCTATACAAACATAATGGAATCCAATATATTCTAAATGTTATTTTTGTTGTATAAATCATAATTTAATGTCCATTGATATTCTTGTATAGATATTAAAACACTCACCTATTGGAGAGGAACATCTAATTCCTTATTTCACCTGTTTGGAAACATCTGCATATCAGATTGATTTGTTGATAACAAATATCCATCAAAATTAATAGTAGGTTTTTAAAAAAATTTAAAGGACTTTATGTGTTATTTTGGTATTCCAGCTGTCTCAGAAACTGAAACTGCTGCTGGTATTAAAAGAAATTTGCTACTGTCCTGGCATCTTGAAAGTATGCAAATGTGAGTAGATAAATCCATCACTTTGGTGGGAAGGTAACAGTTTTCTGGGCACCTCAGATTATAATCCTGCTGACGACATCATGGAAATATCTTTAGGCATTGCTTCTCCCTCAGCTAAGAAATAGAGATGAGCACTGATCTCTAGAGTTGGACACAACTGGAAATGGGGAAACTATATTTACCTGCTGGGACAATGAGGAGACCTTTGTCTTTCAATATCCATGTCACTGAATATTATTAAACAAGTACTCTGGAAGGTGAATCCAGTTTTTTAGAAAAGCAACATCACAATAGGCTTTCTCAGACATCCTTCCAATTATAGGTTCTGAAGGCTGAGGGAGGGGGTGAGATTCTCCCAGCAGGACCGGTACCTGGTTGGAAAGGACCCAGAAGTGTACAGAAGCAAAAAAAAACAACAACAACCCCAAAACCCTATTTTGCTTTGTTCTGAAAACTTATTCTGTTCAAGATACAGCATTGGAATGCACGCTGTCCATAAGAATCTATAAAAGTTCATTCTTGAGGGGGGGAGAATTAAATACCTAAATTACTGGTTGTGAAGGCTACAGCGTTCCAAACAATTTTCTTCCTGTTGAGAACAGCAGGAGAATTAATCACAGTCTGACAATGAGGGTCTTAAATTACTAGTTGTCCTTGTCCCTGACATTTTGCTGTATTTTAACAACCAACTAGCAGCATAAGTAATGACAAACTGTCAAAGAAGATAAAGAAATTGGCTGAAGTGTAAAAGGCCTGGTCCATAATAAAAGAAATGTAGATAATGGGCCCAGGAAACAACTAGTTGGATTTCTTTGCCTGACTGCATCATAGTTCACTCTTTCCCTCCTTTTCCACCTCCCAATTTTAACTTTATAAATTGCACCTTAACCAAATCTTTTGCAGTTAATTTCAATATTCATCTTGCTGTGTTCATTACATTCTCACCAGACATCATGTTGATTGCTGACATGAATACAATTCCAGAACTCTGATAATTAAAGTATTCATTTCCCTTCCTCTGGTCCTGGTATTTCTTTAGTGGAAGTAATTAGTCTGTAAGGCATATTAAGCTCTGATTTACATAACACTTCTCCTTTAGAACACAAATGTACATTTTTTAAATATCATCCAAATGCTGTGCTTCACAGAAAATCAATTCTCTTATTGTAATAAAATGTATTGTTCAAGCTTTATGTAGCTTGCAAGTTTTAATTGGTCTAATTAGAAAATTAACCAACTAAATCTTTGATTAACGGGGGGGGGGCATTTAATTTGTGAGAGAATATTTTAATTTACAAAGCATACCTTTTTGCTGCTTTTTCTTTGATTGGGCAATACATGTTACATATTAAAACTGGAGTTTCAATTTATGTAGTAGAAATGAGACATATGAGGAAAGGTGCAGAATGATGTCTCTCTCCCTCCCTCCCTCCCTCTTTCTTTCTTTCTTTCTTTCTTTCTTTCTTTCTTTTTCCTTCTTTCTCTTTCTATCTTTGTCTCTCTCTTTCTCTCTCTCTCTCTCTCTTCCTTCCTTTCTCTTTCTTTCTCTCTTACTCTTTTTCTTTCTCTCTTTCACTCCTCCCCTCTCTCACACACACATCCCTTCCAGTTGGTGAAAATTTCTGTTTTGCCAGTTGGAAGGCTGGCAAATAAGTCTCACTAACCCTATCACTCTATGCACATTTAACTAGAGTGAGTGGGGTGGGGGTGATTTTCATGGGGGCAAAAGAGGGACTTGGTACTTAACACCGAAGGCTTCACTTCCAAAATGCCCCTGTCTTCCTACCTATAGCCATAGGCATTGAAAGCCTGAAAATGCCACACCCACATGTGTTCATGAGGGCAAGCGGCTCCATGAATTGCATTGGGCAGCAATGACTGAAAAAGAGAGATGTTTCGCTTTTGGGACTCCTGCTCTACTCAGCTCCTGGGAGGACTTAGGCAGTGGTGGCAGCGGCAGCTCCTGGGGAGTGAAGTCATCATGACCATTGTCTCCCCTGAGCTGCCCCCCGAGTCTCTGAGGCACCTTTTGCTTGCAGGAGGAGGAAGAGGGGCAGCGTAAAGCAGCGCCACCTTAAACCTAAGCCTCTGAGTAACTAGGAAAGAAAGCCATACTTGGAACCTGCTGAAAACCGCTGCTCAAAAAGCATGGCTTTCTTTCCCAGTTACTGAGAGGCTTTGGTTTAAGGTAGTGCTGCTTTACGCTGCCCCTCCTCCTCCTCCTGCACTAGATTTCTTTTCTTCCAGAATGGCAGGCTGGAAAAAACCTCATTGCACTCTGAGCTCCAACACTGCAGCTCTGCCAGAAGTGGGGAGAGTTGGGGGAATCCTGATTGCCAGTGGGGATTACTGGGTCTTGACTGCCTCATGCAAATACTATAGGTGTGTCGTTACACATATATACACACAATTTCCCTCATGTCTGCTACTGACAGCGATCAAAGAGAAGGAAATGTGGAGGCTTCTTCCAACAGCCAATGATGGAAGAGGAGCAGACAGAGGCTTTGGCTGTTGGAAGAAGCCCCCGCGCTTCCTTCTCTTTGAAAACCACTTTGATTGCAGAAATCAGGGGGAGAGTAGGAAGCAGCAGGGGAAGGCTTTTTCAGAGGAGTCCAGGCCAGATCAGCATTGAAGCCCAATCCAGCCTGGGCTCATCTGAAGAAGTAACCCCTTGCTTCCTTCTTTTTGAGAAGCACCCTGTTTTGCAAGCCACTTGTCAAAGAGAAGAAAGCGGTGGGCGGGGGATTTTTCAGAGGAGCCCAGGCCAGAGCAGCATTAAAGCCCGATCCAGCCTGGGCTCTTCTGAAGGAGTAACCCCCCACTTCCTTCTCTTTGAGAAGCATCCCATTTTGCAAGCCGCTTGTCAAAAAGAAAGAAGTGTGGGCTTCTTGCAACCACCAAGTCCTCTACTCCTGTTCCTTCCTTGGCTGTTGGAAGAAGATTGTGCTTCCTTCTCTTTGACAGCCATCTTGTTTGCAATGTGGTGGGGAGAAATCCATGGGTTAGAGTGGGGAGAAGGGTGAGCTTCTGCTAGGGATGGCCTTTCCTCCCTCTAACACATGGATTTCTCCCCCACCCCATTGCAAATGAGGTGGCTGTCAAAGAGAAGGAAGTGTGGGCTTTTTCCAACCGCCAAGTCCTCTACTCCGGCAAAGGAAGTGGGTGGGTGGGGCAAGCATGGTGCGGACAGGCAGTGCAAGAGAGAGCGGCGACTGGGGGGGGATGAGTGGGGACAGGCCATTGAAGAGACCGTACTGGTACGGAGGGCCTCCAGTTCTAATGGTGCAGACTAGTAGAAACCCACCACTGGTCTGCAGCTCTGAAAGTAGAGCAGCAGACAGGAAGCATGGTGAGCCAAACAATGCTCCTCACCGATCAGAATGAGAGAGAGAATCTCAGGTGCTCTTCCACTCCAAGCAGTTACATATTATGGAGATATAAAAGTCTACTATACGTCCCTTTCACCTTTCATGATAAAAGAAATTGTTAAGATGGACTTTCTCCCATCTAGGAAGAAATCTAGTTTTTTCCTGACTAGGAGAAAGATAAAATAGATAGAACTTTACTAAAGATTCCAGCAATTCTACTGTGCTTCCTGGCAAGTGTTGTGAAAAAAAAGTGCTGAAAATCAAGCCCAGATATGCTAAATTGGAATTAGAAGGGTGGTGCTGCTTAAAGCCTAGGAATCAGACTGAAGCTGAAGCCTAGGAATCAGAAGGCTGAGTAAATCAACGGACTGAGATAGAAAATGCAAGAATTTTTGCCAATAGGAAAAAAACATTGTATGGAACTCATTAAATAAGTTTCTTTATTGAAAATGGAAAGATATACCTTTCCTGCCATTTTGGACACAATGACCCAAACTTTCATTAGTTCAGCTGCAGAACTAAGCTGATATTACAGGGATACATACTTCTGGAATTGATCTTGGAGTGGTCCAAAGCCACTTTTATTCTCAGTATTGACAGTACTTGTGAAAGCAATGTGAAGTTAATTCCTTATGGAAAGTATGTTGAGGAACCACTTCAAGTGCTGCTTGGCTTGTGAGGATTGGATGCCCCACATTCTGCAAAATTCCTTGTTCCTATAGTTCCATCTTTCAAAAGAAGCCGGTGCAAACAACATTCTGTCTAGATTTTTATTCTCTTTGAGTACATGCAATCCACTGGTGGGTTTCAAAAAATTTTAGAACCTTTTCTGTAGGTGTGGTCTGCTTTGTGGGTGTGGCTTGCTGGCCATGTGACCGGGTGGAGTGGCTTGCCAGCCATGTGACTGAGTATGAGTGGCTTGGCAGTCATGTGACTGGGTGGGCATGGCCAACTTGTAAAATGTGGTGAAACTTACTTAACAACAGTCTTGCTTAGCAACCAAAATGTTGGCTCAGAAACTCTGGCATTTGAAGCTCGCAAGTCTTAAAGCTGTCAAGTTACAAGACCCTTGCACCCCTAATCCTTTAGGAAAAAAACCCCAGGGGTGTTCAAACTTGTTATCTTTAAGACTTTAAGGTTTAGATAGGACTCTTAGAGGCGGGTGGGGCGATTGGTGAACCAGCCAATCAATGAGTGGACAGGCGGGGGGAGGGAGCTGGAACCGGTTCTAAACAGCATGGTGATTTGTGGAACCTCTTCTATAGAAGAGGTTAGAACTGGCAGGAACCCACCCCTGATGCAATCTCTTCAGAAGAAAGAGTATGCATCAAAGATTCATCAGATCTTCACTTTGAATACCTACTTGACTTTTTAAATATTAATTTGATATATTGATATTCTTCTCTTACACAGAGCTCAGAATTTTAACCATTATTCATTTGCCAATCTTTCCCTGAGTCTTCCACTATAGTCTGCTCTACTCTAGCTGAATTGGGGGTTTAATTTGGGAGGTCATGAGTCACTTAAATATAGTCCTAGTTAAGTCAGGATATATCTGGATCTTTCGAAACTTTTCCCTGGGTTTCCACTGGTCTTTTAGTAAAATTTTGGATAAAAATATGACAGAAGGGTAACCTTTCTGATTTTAAGTGAATTGGATTGTATGTGGATTGGAAATATGAATAAATATTATACATGAATTTCTAACCACTATAGGAAGAAAGCAATAACACTCAAACAGATTGGCAAGATTGTTCTATTACTTCATTTTGAGAAATGATCTGCTTATTATTGTGAACCGGATAGCTCCATTCAGTAGCTCAGCACAAAGATTGTATATAGATATTTTAAAACCACATTTTATCATGTGGTTAAAAAGGAAATATCTGGTTACAATATAAGGACCTTAATTTTTTTAAAAAAATAAACTGTCTAACAGCTAGCTCCAATTACAAAAAACTAAATTCTTATTCCATATTTCAAAGCTAAAGCTTAAAACAGTGGAGAGCAATGACTACTTCTATGATATAGAATACATTTGCCCTAAATATGCACTACTGCAATAAATACTGAAAATACAAACACAGAGAAGGGAGCACTTCAGAATTTAGTGATCTGTAATCTGATGATCTGTAAATGTTTTTGATGAACTTTCCATAGACTAGTAGCTTGTGTGTTGATACTGGAAAATTTGTTCAGACAAGATCTTCCTGTGCTCTTGCTTCAGTACTCTAAGGGAAATTTGGGGGCATGGAAATGAACTTTGTTGAATGTGGATCTGCTGAGTAGAAAGTATCACCCATAGTTTGTCCATTGGCCTTGCAGGGACGGGTGGGATTTGGATGTAACAGGAATTAGGAGCACAGAGCCAAAATCATTTTTGAAAGCCTAGAAAGAGACATGAGATTTGATTCCATTGGTACTTTAAGGGGAAACCCTCCCCTTAGCTCTTATCTTCATGCAAACACTTTCCTGCAGCTAGCCAAACAATTGCTTGGTAAATTGCTGGAAGAAAACTGATGAAAAATTTGGTTGGTGCTCACTCCCTTCTCAGGAAATAACTAATAGGTGGATTACCAAGAATGTGAAGCAACAGCAGCACAAGCTGATTTGGGTCGTACGAGAAAGCTTCTGAGGGGGAGCCACGTAGAACTTCAGGCTCACAAGTAAAGATGGTCTGACATATTGTTTTGTAATTCAGGAGGTGTGGGGTGTGAGGAATTAGGATTGATGAACATGGTGTACAACTTATGAAATATAGCTCCTGATAGCCTACATTCAGAGGCATGGTCTTTCTATTCTACCTTATTCCTGTGTGCTTATTTTTCTTTTCTTTTATCTCTCAGGGCATATCCTGAGGCAGCTATGGAAGCCAGACAAAAAATTGGAAATCCTATCCCTTTTGATGGAATTCGTGTTACATCCAAATGTTCCTTTTGATAAGTAATGAAACATTGTGTTTGATGAATGAGTAATGAAGCAATATCTTGTGTTCATGAATAGATCATTGCAGATAAAAGATACATGTTGCCTCAGGAGCACAGTCTTTTTTCTGATGTTGAGTCTCATAGTATCAATTCTGTGGACAATATTTAGGCATAGATAAATGGTCTTGTACAGCCATGGAAACCAATACTTCACATAAGGAGGTAACAGACTGGATAATTTTAGATTTAGATCTGAAGGCTCCTGCAAGTTTGACCTGTTGAATTTTTTATTTGAATTGTAGTGCAGGAAGAAAAGAAAACTTTTCCATATTGTCAAAGATGCAGCTTATATACTTAATGCAGACTTACATGTTTTCCAAATGCATATACTTCTCTCTACAAAATGTCAATAAGGCTCCTTCCCTCCCTATCTTTTATTTTATTTATTAATTTGGTGACTGTTGACTTCTGGTAATTGAGTGTACAATTCCATGCAGTTATTTGATTTATGATTTTCAAAAGTCAATGCCATTACCTTCTTCCTAAGGATTGATAACCATGTTCTGGACCTGAGGACCACCTGTACAGCATTGCTTAGCAATGCTAACTCTGGCAGTCACCATTACTGTTGGTAAGAGAAGATTGTGGTCATTAATTGAAGATGTCTCATGATTGTGACTTTCAACTTTCAGCTGGCTTCCCAACAAAGACAAAAGGGAATCCAGCTAGAAATTGCAAATCCTAGTAGCTCACAAACAGGCTGGTAATGGATAAAGATATGGAATACAAGTGTGTGTGGAATTGCTGCAGTGTTGCATAGGTTTGGCCAAGAGTGGAATGAATAATAGGTGCTGCTAAGGAAGTTTGGCAGGGTGTGTTTGCACTATGGAATGTGGTTGGGTGAGAGTGTTTGTGTACTATTCCTAGGGAGAAAAAGTTTTAGGAGAGACTTATGGGACTAACTTGCAGTTTTCCCTGCTGGCTTTCCCACTGACTTAGATCACAAATGATTATCATACGGAGCTGCAACCATCATGTGTCACAACTTTGAACAGTTGCTTGTAATTCATGACAACTGTAATAAAAACTGAAAGGCCTAGTACAGGTAATACTAATAATACTAATACCAGTCAACTTTATTACAGTCACAGATCAGCAATAGACAAGAATTATCACTGTTTATAATAGTATTACAAGATATTACTAATAACAATAGTAAATAATAACATCCATAATAATAAAATACATGGTATCAAAAAGTATGGTTCTTGCCCTTGATTACATAATGGGAGAGGATATGTGTGTAAATATAGATTTTCTAAAGATTGTTAGAGATTTCTACGAAAAATTGGTGCAAGTAAACAACTTTAATTCTGTAATCGAATTATCCTTTTGGTCATTGCAGTTATACAGAATTTTGATACTGCATGTATGGTAGCCGGGTTTGAGTCCCGGAGGAGATAGTCTACATAAAAAGTATCTGCCCTCCCTGGTAATATCTCTAATAAGGGTAAAATATGCATTGACCAATTGAAATTGTATAACTCACAGTGCAATAAAACATGTGTGATATCTTCAACTTCTCCTTTACCACATATACCTACTTGTTACGCTTTTGGGATCTTGTTATACTTGCCTTGGAAGAGTGCTGAGGGGAGGATGTTAAATCTGGCTCTGAAGAATGCTATTCTATGTTTCGGGAAGATCAGGGCCTCTAAATATCTTGATGGTTTCCACACCCCATTTACTTCCGTTCCTACTATGGAGAAGCAACCTATTTATTTCTGAATGGAACTCCACGTCTTTTATTCTGTTATTGACTACTTGCTTAGCTTGGTCAAAGCCTAGGGATATTAAAAATGCCAGGGAGAACCCAGCTTGTGGTTTATCACCTGTTTCCAGGGGGAGGGGAAATTATCTGTCAACACTGTCAGGCCTAGTATAGATAGTCCTTGACAGTTCATTTAGTGACCGTTCAAAGTTACAGTGGCATTAAAAAATTGAGTTATGACTATTTTTTCACACTTACAACCATTATAGCATCCCCATGGTCATGTGATCAAAATTCAGATGCTTGGCAATTGACTCATATTTATGACCATTGCAGTGTCCTGGGGTTGTGGGATTCCCTTTTATGACCTTCTGACAAGCAAATTCAATAGGGAAGCAATTACTGATTCTTGAAAAGAAGGCTGATCTGGCTTGTATAACCAAGACCTGGCTGGGTCCAGAGGGAGGTGTTCCCCTCTTAGAAATGTGCCCATTAGGTTACCAAGCATGGTACTAGTCTAGATTGCAGGGCCAGAGAGTGGGTGTGGCTGTTGTTATCAGAGAATCTCTACTAGCCTCCAGGGGCACTGCTGCATAAGTGCCCGGCTGTGAGACCCTTTCTCTTGGGTTGGGTTCAAGGGATCAGGCAGAATTGCTGGTGCTGTACTGAGTGGCAGTTTCCCTACCTGAGCTTCTGGACCTCGCCACAAGGATGGCAGTGGAATTCCCAAGGCTTATACTGGGGGCAGGGTTGGAAGTAGCCAGAGATTTCATGGAAACCATGACTTCCCAATCATCCAGGACCCAATTAGGAATAGTGGTCATTCAACTTCCTGCAGTGATGTCACTTCCATGAGGACAAAGAAATGGTAGCTCTACTAGCTTTGCTCAAGTTTCTGGGATGAAGATCCTGAAAAAGGACGAGTTGAACCTGGAGGGATCAACAAGAGAGAGGGGAAGCCCGGGCACTGAAAGAGGAAGCAAGCAACTTCCCTATCAGACAAGGGAAAACCTCTTAAAATCACCGGAGAAGAAATTGGCGTCCATGGCCGATTTTGGGTGGTGACTACTGCACATGAGGGAGAGAAAATAGCAACAGAGCAGCATTGGTGACAATATTTAAAACAACTAAAATGGTATAAATTCTACTAAAGACTCATTGAGCTAGAATTTCAAAACTTTGAAATGAGCTGGATAGAGCTTAATATCGGCAGCTACAAGAAGAGGGAAAGCAAGCAATTTCCTATAGCAATAGAAGGTTTGGAGTGACTTGAGAACAGAACTAAATAAGGAGAGATTTGGACAATAAACAGAATTTGGAGCCAGACAAAACAGTGACAATTGTGAAGAAGAGGAGAGAACTATTTTGGAATACTTGAGAGAAAGTGAAATATAGAAAAGTAAATATCAGATTTTCAGAGGAAAAAAAAAAACCCTATACGAAAGAAGAGTAACACCACCATCTAATGGAAAAAGAAATAACAATTAAATAACAGTATATAATATTGCTGATGCAAACTGGAATTTTTGTTTTTGTTTTTTGTGATCTCTGAGATTTAAAAAATAGAAGGAGAACATTGAAAGAAGAAATATAAATATAAACTGAACTGTGGTGAGATAAAATATTGTTATGAACTATTGGTAATACTTTGAAATTATCAATGTTATAAATAGATGACATATTATATAAGAATTAAAATTAAGGATTTATTAGCCTAAACATATTGTATACCCAGAGAATAGTAAAAAAATAGTAACATAGTGTTGAAGTGGGGGGTGTTAGTTTGTAATTATTAAAGAGACGATATAAGGTTGCATATTGAATCAAATTAAGAATGTGCTAGGTTAAATATATTCAATATTGCTTGAATATAGTGTGGATTGACTTGCATACTAACCCGAGTATATAGAAATTAGGTTGTTAGATTGTAGGATTGAATGATATTGAATTGAATTGAAATGTGCATGGAAAGAGAAAGTTCAAAGATTGAAGGGGCTGGTATAAGAGAGTGGAAACAAGCAGTGGGCAGAGAGGAGTATACGACAGGCCTGGGGCTAAAGATTTTAACCCCACTTGAATTGTATGACTGTTGTGTTTTTAATGATGTATTGTTTTCTCATGTTTGTGACTTGTTTGTCCTCCCTTCCCTTGAGTTGTGAGCCGCCCTGAGTCCCCCCAGGGAAAAGGGCGGCATACAAATAAAGCATCTCAATCTCTCAATCTCAATGTTATTGTGGGGAAAAAATTGTAAGGAAATTAAAATCAAAAATGACAAGTACAACAACAATTAGTAAAATGAATAGAAAGACAGTATCCAATCCAATATCAGCAACATCTTCACCCTCAAATCAGCGCACAATTGAGAGCACACTGGGTATAGAGAAAGCAAGCTCAACAACATGTATGCAAGATGCATTAGCAATGATACAAGAAACAATGCTGAAAACACAAGAAATAATTACAAAAACATAAGAAACAATTACAAAAAATCACAAAGAAACTAGGAGAAATCATGAAGAAATTAAACTAGAATAGGGAGAAATGAAGAGTGAGTTTGGAAGAATAGATGATAGAATAGGGAAAATACAAGGTGAAATAACAAAAAATGAACAAAAAATTCAAAAAGTAGAAACAAAGGTAGAAAAAATGGAGAAGAGAATAGAGATGGGAAGCTGACTACACTAAACAGACAATTAGGGGGAAAATAGTGTTTTTCGAACTCGAAAAAGCTGGCTTCTTTCTGCGCTTTCAAAATATAGTAGAAGAAAAGGAGAAGGATTTAGGGGAAACAATCACAGAAATTGTTGCGAACATATTACAAAAGAACAAACAAGAAATGAGAAGGGTCATAGACGAGATGTATCGAATCCACCCAAATTATGCCAGGAGACACAGGCTCCCAAAAGAAATCCACGTACACTTTGCTAGAAAATCAGTTAGAGAAGTATATAAGAAAGTGAGAGCAGAACAAATAACATCTAAAGAAAGAGAGATACAAATCCTGAGACAAATCCCAAAAATAGTGAGAGACCAGAGAAGGCAATATCAGTTCCGTACACAACAACTAATAAGGTACAATGTAATGTTTAGATGGCTCACATCAGAGGGAGTGATGATTACCTGGCAGGATAAAAGATATAAAATAGACACAGTCAAGAAAGCACAGGAGTTCTTTGAACATTATTTCACACCACTGAGGAAGAACAAGATAGTAAAGAGGAACCAGAGAGTAGAAGTCAAGAAGAACAGTTAGTTGAAAACAGGGAGGAAGAAAGAGAACAAAGAAGAAGATAGGAAAGAGAACAAATAGAACAAGTAGGTAGTAAAATAGGAATAGAGACAAGAAATGCAAGGAAACTAAGGGCGGCACACAAATAACACAATGGAACAAGAAATTAAGTTACTCTCACTAAATATAAATGGATTAAACTCACTGGAAAAGAGAAGGCAAATTTTGACTAGATTACAAAAAATGAATATGGACATAGCATGCCTTCAAGAGGTACATGTTAAAAACCAATATAACAAACTTCTAGAATATCCAAAGTTACGAAAACTATTTACAACATTAGCACAAAAAAAGAGGAATTGCAATATACATCAAAGAATGGATAAATGCAAAAAAAATATGCAGATGAAGAAGGGAGGATTTTAATGATAGAAATAGAAACAGAACAAAGAAAAATTCTTCTCACAGCAACATACTCCCCAAATAAAAACCAAAAAGAATTTTAAAGAAGATCCACCAAAAAATAGCAGAAATAGAATATGAGGATATATGTCTAACTGGAGACTTCAATGCTATAACAGATATCAATGATGACTACAAGAGTAACAAAAGAAATAAGAAAAAAGAATGCTACCATCTACCTTTTTCAAAATGGTGCAGGAATTGAGCCTGAAAGATGTATGGAGAGAAAGGAATATAGGAAACAAACAATTTATATATTATTCAAACCCCCACAAATCATGGTCAAGGATAGATATGATTTGGTCAACCCAAGAATTGGGAAGAGATACAGAACAGATTGAAATAATGACAAACACCTGGGTGGATCACAACCCAATAAAAATAAAATGGAAAGGACCAAAAAAGAAAAAGAGATGGTCAATGAATCAAAGAATAGTGAAAGATAAAGAATACATAAAAATGATAGAAAGAGAATTGAAACTTTTCTACGAAGTAAATAAGAAAGAAGAAACATCGTTACAAAATTTATGGGATACTACAAAAGCTTTTACAAGAGGGTTGACAATATTTAGCAAGAAAAAACAAGGAAAAAAAGACAAAAACAAGAATCATTAGAGAAAGAACTTAAAGAATTGGAAATGGACCTGCAAAAAAACCCCCACAAGAATCAAAAAATAAAGGAGAAAAAAGAACTAATAAAGCACAAATTAAATTTGATGACACAAAAAGAGATGGCCCCCAAAAAATCAAATTTGCAAAACAAAACTATTTTGAAAATGCGAATAAAGTGGGAAAATGGTTAGCACACACAAATTGAAAAAAGAAAAAGAAAAAACAACAATACTTACAAGATGAAAGGGGAAACATACAATACTGGAAAGAGGAAAAAAATAGAACAGAATTTTTCGAGAATCTGTACAGCAAAGAAAATATATTACAAGACAGTATCGAACAATACTTAAATACAAGGAATGTACATGAAACTAAAGAACAGAAATGCTAAACAAAAAAATCACAATGATAGAATTAAAGGAAGCATTGAAGAGACAAAAAAATAATAATATTCTACAGGTATACCTGTAGAATTTTATAAAGCCATGCAAGAGCAGACAGAAACTGTGATTTTATACTTATTTAATGATGCTCTTATAGAAGCAAAGTTGCCAAAATCATGGAGGGAAGCATATATAACACCCAAAGACAATTCGGACCACCAACAAACAAAAAATTACAGACCAATTTCTTTACTAAACGCAGATTATAAAATCTTTACATTAATAATGGCAGAGCGAATTAAAATTTTTTTAAATGAAATTATCCACACAGCTTCTTACCAAAACAACAATTAAAAAGCAATATGAGGATAATTATAAATACATTAGGATATTATGAATAGAATCCGGGAAAAGAAGTTGCACTGGTCTTCTTAGACGCCCAGAAGGCCTTTGATAACTTGAATTGGCATTTCATAATTACACAGTTAAAAATGATGAGATTTGGAGAAAAAATTATAAAAATGATAGAATCAATTTATTCGACCCAGACAGCAAAAATAATAAGTGTTACTACAGAAGAAGTTAAGATATGGAAAGGAGCGAGACAGGGTTGTCCATTATCATCTTTATTATTTATACTATCACTGGAAGTTCTACTAACAGAAATTAGAAACAATCAAGAAATAAAGGGATTAAAAATTTAAAAAGAGGAATATAAAACACAGGCATTTGCGGACGATATGGTATTCATATTAGAGGATCCATTAAAATCAGGAATTAAATTAATCCAAAAAATAGAGGAATTTGGTAAGGTAGCGGGACTTAAAATTAATAAGAACAAAACAAAGATCATTATGAAGAATTTCTCTAAAAAAAAAAGACCAAGAATTAGAGGAAAACATGGAATTGCAAATAGCAAAAAAAAGTAAAGTATCTAGGAATTTGGCTGACAGGGAAATGCTTAACCATTAAATAAGATAATTATGTTTAAATGATTCAGAAAATTAAGAAAGATCTGGAAAATTGGAGGAAACTACAAATATCCTTAATGGGAAGAATTGCTGTCATTAAAATGAATAAACTACAAAAAAATTTTTTTTATTTCAAGTGGTGCTGATTAGCCTAGGGAATTTTTTTTTCATAGATTTAAATAAATAAATTGCACAGTTTATTTGGTCAGGGAAAAAACCATGAATTAAATTAAAATTGTTACAAGACAGTAGAGAAAGAGGAGGATTTGGACTTCGCGATTAGGAGCTTTATTACCAAGCAGCAGCTTTCACCTGGATAAAGGACTGGATCAATTTAAAAAACAGAAGATTATTAACAATAGAAGGTTATAATTTGGAATTGGGTTGGCACACCTTTATCTGGAATGGGAAAGACAAGATTCATAGCTATTTCCAAAAACATTTAATTAGAAAATTTCTACTACAAACAAGGTTAAAAATCAAAACAAAACATTATAATAAAATCTCAACCTGGCTATCCGCCATGGAAGCTCTGATATACCCGAACGTATTGAACATAAACAAGATAATAAAATATAAAAACATATTAGACGTCTGGGATGTGGGTAGGTGGTGGGGGAGCTACTGTTTTATTATTTTTTATTTTTTATTATTTTTCTTCTTATTTTTATACGTTTTTATATTCATATAAGCTGCTTGAATCACTATGGGTGGGTAGGTGGCATAAATTTTCTAAAATAAATAAAATGGGGCAAACTCAGTTAACAAATGTTTTACTTAGTAACAGAAATGTTGGGCTCAATTGTCATCGTAAGTCAATGACTAGTATAATAGAATTATGTAATGAATATAATTTAAAATAATGATTAATTGAAACCACTTATTTTGTTGTATATCCCATCTTTGTGTAGTATGTGCAAGTCAAGAGTGTTATTGTTTAATTCCCATAATTATCTTATTTAATTCCCTAACATCAACCTTATTCTGGACAGATAATTCTTATGTTAAGAATTGTCGAGTGAAGACTTGAGTGGAGACTTAAACCTTGACCTCACAGTCTCATAGTCACAATCTAATACCTTGTTGAGAAGCACTATTGAGATAGCAGGCTGAACCAAGGTAGGCCTCAAGCCTGAACCAAACTAGGGTTTCATGATATTAAGCTTTAACTGTGCATATATAGAAATTGCAAAGGTTTGCATTTAGGACATGATGCAGTTATACACGGGTTAGAGGCGCATGAAAACTGCTGAGGCAAAGTCTCTATTTTAATGTATTTGCTGAAATGTGTCTGGAAGACACTTTAACTTCCTCAAAATACGAGCTCCTCTGCTCCGTTAGCTGACTATATATTATGACTTCCTGTAGACATAATATTGCTGTAAAGGTAAGGTGACCAGATTTTCAGATTGGTAAAGAGGGACACCATTGACCGGGGGGGGGGGGGGGCTTGATTAAAAAATTTATATTTTGTCAAAAGGTCACACAAGGCGATTATATGACCCCAGGACACTGAAAGCATCATAAATATGAATCTGTTGCCAAACATCAAAATTTTGATCACGTGACCATGAGGATGCTTCAACGGTCGCTAAGTGTGAAAAATGGTCACTAAGTGTGAAAAATGGTCATCAGCCGTTGTAACTTTGGTCACTAAATGAACTGTTTGAAAGCTAAAGCTACCTTGCATTATGCTAGCTTACATTTTTGTCACATACTGTTTTTGTTTTATATTGCACTTCCCCTCTCCCTACGAATGTAAGCCGACCTGAGTCCCCTCAGGGAAAAGGGCGGCCTATAAATCCCAATAAATACAAATACAAATAAATACAAAATTTTCAAGAGAGAGAAGCTAAACTCCTTATTAGAATTGAAATAGAAATGAGTAGAGTAGAGTAGAGTAGAATAGTTTATTATTACCCAAGTGTGATTGGACACACAAGGAATTTGTCTTCGGTGTACATAAATAAAATAAAATACAATACATTCATCAAGAATCATAAGCTACAACACAGTGATAGTCTCTCTCTCTCTCTCTCTCTCTCTCTCTCTCACACACACACACACACACACACACACACAAATACACATACACTCCTCCTTTGGATTCAATGGGGTTTAGGAAATCCCCCCACCTCACAGACTCCCTCTTTCTTTCTCTCTTCCCTC
This sequence comes from Thamnophis elegans, assembly GCF_009769535.1. NCBI lineage: Eukaryota > Metazoa > Chordata > Lepidosauria > Squamata > Natricidae > Thamnophis > Thamnophis elegans. Next base: position 75,411,254 of record NC_045558.1, read on the forward strand.
CTCTGGATTCAATGGGGTTTAGGAAATCCCCACTCCTGTGCACACACTCCCTTTTTCTTTCTCTCTTCCCTCCACTGGATTCAATGGGATTTTTAGAAAATCCCCACTCCTGTGCACACACTCCCTCTTTCTTTCTCTCTTCCCTCCTCTGGATTCAATGGGGTTTAGGAAATCTCCCACCCTCATACACCCCCTCTTTCTTTCTCTCTTCCCTCCTCTGGATTCAATGGGGTTTAGAAAATCCCCACTCCTGTGCACACACTCCCTTTCTTTCTTTCTCTCTTCCCTCCTCTGGATTCAATGGGGTTTAGGAAATCTCCCACCCTCAGACACTCCCTCTTTCTTTCTCCCTTCTCTCTCCTCTTTGTCTCTTTCTGTCTCTCATCCTCTTTCTCTTTGTCTCTCTTCTCTTTCTCTCTCCTTCTTTTCCATTCTTCTGTCACTTTCTCTCTCCTTCTCCCTTCTCTCTCCTCTTTGTCTCTTTCTCTCAGTCTCTCTTATCTTTCTCCTCCTTTTCCATTCTTCTATCACTTTTTCTCTCCTTCTCCCTTTTCTCTCCTCTTTGTCTCTTTCTCTCTCTCTCTTACCCTTTCTTTCTTTCTCTCTCCTTCTTTCCCACTCTTCTGTCACATTCTCTCTCCTTCTCTGTCTCTTTCTGTCTCTCTCCCCTCTTTTTTCTTCCTCTCTCCCACTCTTTTATCACTTTCTTTCTACCACCCAACCTGTCCCCATACTTATCTTTGACTGATCATGTTTGCAATAATTTACCTTTTCTAAATAGGCGTAGTTCCCTTACCAGATCCCTCACTCAATCAAACACACACACACACACACACACACACACACACGCACACACACACCATTTTTCTCCAAAGTTTGGTCACAGCATGGTTCTGACTTCGGCTGGTGGGAACAGCTTTCCCCTTTCCCCGTACAGTTTGGCAACAAGTCTAGCGGAGGGCTGTCCCCATCCCCGGTGATGGATAGCGAGAAGGCAGGCCCGGCTCTTCTGGGCTTCTGCCTCTCCTAGCAGCATACAAGAAACCCCGCGATCTCCGGTCTCTCTTAACTTAGATACGGAAACGGCCAATAGGAACGGCTCATGGTCACAGATCAAAAGAGGAGATCGCGACGGAGAAAGAACATCCATTAGCGCTGCCCTCCCTCCCTTCCCTACTTCTGCGCATCTCGAAACCACCGCGTAAACAAAATTTGCCCTGACGTTTTTCCCACGGACAATGAGCTCTCCCTCAGACCTTTTACGATACAGCCACGCGCTGCCAGACTCCAAATAAGTTCTAACTAGGTTACCCAGCCCATGCGAGCCAGCAGCTGATGGGCAGGGGAACGAATGAGCGGCTTACTCGTTCCCTGCCCATCCGCCCGCTCACATGCTACAGTAGCCAGCCCAACGAGCTAGCAGGGGAACGAATGAGCGGCTCACTCATTCCCCACTCATCCGCCCGCTCACACGCTACAGTAGCCAGCCCAGCGACCTAGCAGCTGATGGGCAGGGGAACGAGTGGGCGGCTCACTCGTTCCCTGCCCATCCGCCCGCTCACATGCTACAGTAGCCAGCCCAGCGACCTAGCAGCTGATGGGCAGGGGAACGAATGGGCGGCTCACTCGTTCCCCGCCCATCCGCCCGCTCACACGCTACAGTAGCCAGGCCAACGAGCTAGCAGGGGAATGAATGAGCGGCTCACTCGTTCCCCACTCATCCGCCCGTTCACACGCTACAGCAGCCAGCCCAACGACCTAGCAGCTGATGGGCAGGGGAACGAATGAGCAGCTCACTCATTCCCCGTCCATCCACCCGCTCACACGCTACAGTAGCCAGCCCAGCGACCTAGCAGCTGATGGGCAGGGGAACGAATGGGCGGCTCACTCGTTCCCCGCCCATCCGCCCGCTCACACGCTACAGTAGCCAGCCCAACGAGCTAGCAGGGGAACGAATGAGCAGCTCACTCGTTCCCCACTCATCCGCCCGCTCACACGCTACAGTAGCCAGCCCAACGACCTAGCAGCTGATGGGCAGGGGAACAAATGAGCGGCTCACTCGTTCCCTGCCCATCCGCCCGCTCACACGCTACAGTAGCCAGCCCAACGAGCTAGCAGGGGAACGAATGGGCGGCTCACTCGTTCCCCACTCATCCGCCTGCTCACACGCTACAGTAGCCAGCCCAACGACCTAGCAGCTGATGGGCAGGGGAACAAATGAGCGGCTCACTCGTTCACTGCCCATCTGCCCGCTCACACACTACAGTAGCCAGCCCAACGAGCTAGCAGGGGAACGAATGGGCGGCTCACTCGTTCCCCACTCATCCGCCCGCTCACACGCTACAGTAGCCAGCCCAACGACCTAGCAGCTGATGGGCAGGGGAACAAATGAGCGGCTCACTCGTTCCCCACTCATCCGCCCGCTCACACGCTACAGTAGCCAGCCCAGCGACCTAGCAGCTGATGGGCAGGGGAACGAATGAGCGGCTCACTCGTTCCCCACTCATCCGCCCGCTCACACGCTACAGTAGCCAGCCCAGCGACCTAGCAGCTGATGGGCAGGGGAACGAATGAGCGGCTCACTCGTTCCCCACTCATCCGCCCGCTCACACGCTACAGTAGCCAGCCCAGCGACCTAGCAGCTGATGGGCAGGGGAACGAATGAGCGGCTCACTCATTCCCCACTCATCCGCCCGCTCACACGCTACAGTAGCCAGCCCAGCGACCTAGCAGCTGATGGGCAGGGGAACGAATGGGCGGCTCACTCGTTCCCCACCCATCCGTCCGCTCACACGCTACAGTAGCCAGCCCAACGAGCTAGCAGGGGAATGAATGAGCGGCTCACTCGTTCCCCACTCATCCGCCCGCTCACACGCTACAGTAGCCAGCCCAACGACCTAGCAGCTGATGGGCAGGGGAACGAATGAGCAGCTCACTCATTCCCCGTCCATCCACCCGCTCACACGCTACAGTAGCCAGCCCAGCGACCTAGCAGCTGATGGGCAGGGGAACGAATGAGCAGCTCACTCATTCCCCGTCCATCCACCCGCTCACACGCTACAGTAGCCAGCCCAGCGACCTAGCAGCTGATGGGCAGGGGAACGAATGAGCGGCTCACTCGTTCCCCACTCATCCGCCCGCTCACACGCTACAGTAGCCAGCCCAGCGAGCTAGCAGCTGATGGGCAGGGGAACAAATGAGCGGCTCACTCGTTCCCCACTCATCCGCCCGCTCACACGCTACAGTAGCCAGCCCAACGAGCTAGCAGCGGATGGGCAGGGGAACGAATGAGCGGCTCACTCGTTCCCCGCCCATCCGCCCTCTCATACGCTACAGTAGCCAGCCCAGCGAGCTAGCAGCTGATGGGTGGGGGCGGGCGGCGGCGGCGGCTCGCGCAGAGAACTGCTCGGTTCCGGAGCTTCTGCCGCCCGTGGCGATGCAGCACAGGGGCTGGCTGTGACGTGAGGAGATGAAATGAACTCTGCAAATGGGGAGAAGGAGGAGAGGAGGCCTGTCTCCTCCCCATAGCGCCTCCCGATTCCCACTGGTACCAATCTATAACATGATTACTCACCAGTGAGTAAGCGCAGCTGCAACCAAAAGACGAAATGAAATGGAGACTCGCGCAGACGTGCTAAGCTAAGTGGACTCCAGCCAATCAGTGAACTGGTTGGGATGGAAAATTTTCAGCACGCGGCGTGCTGAAAATTTTCCATCCCAGCCAGCTCACTGATTGGCTGGAGTCCAGGCCAATCCAATCAGTGAGCGGCAGGCTGGGCTGGCTTAAATTTGTAGGATAGAACGGAATGATGAGCCAGCCCAGCGAGCTAGCAGCTGATGGGCGGGGGAGCGAGGGAGCTGCGAGCGCCAAAAAAAGCGTGTGTTTTTAAGAAGCGTGCGGGATGCGGGAAAATTCATGAAAAGGCATGGCTGTCCCGCCAAAAGCGGGACGTCTGGTCACCCTATGTAAAGGGCAAATCTTGAGGGGTGTTTCCAAAACTAACAGATGGCTTTATCTAAACTATATAAGGGATTTCCTGCCTGTCACTCGGGGTTCAAGCTTTTGTCTCTGACCTTGCGCAATAAACTATTCCTTCCCTGAAGAGCTGGCTTGCGTGTCCTGTTTTTTCTACAACACTATCTGGTGAAAGGAGCTTCTTTCTGTCTTCCCGTTGCTCAGCCAAGTTTGAATCTAAGGAAAGAATTCTGCTTCAATTTGTTATATTTGGGAGTTTAAGCCAAGCTTCAATGAAGCAAAGGCCCCCAATTTATATCAGTCCATTCCAATTTAAACAGCAGATGATGTGATCAGGTTGGTCAGTGCCTGATACCACATGGAAGGCTGTCCAGACTCTTCTTGAATCTACAGTATACGGTATGAAATATACTTTCACTACAGTTTTCATATTAAAAATATATGAAAGTGAGCACTGTTGTTGAATAACAACAATGAACAATTTTACACCAATATAAACAGTTCATGAAAGTTGGTTCTGTAAAAAAACCTCCTAACTTAGATTCAAGAGAGCATTACTGTATTGTTGTCATTTTGTTTTATGCAAGCTATAATGCCACCTAGTGCCCATATTTGAAATGTAGGTTACAAATTAATTTTCCAAGAAAAATAGTGTATTTTAATATATAATCCATAATCAGTAATCCAAAAGTTTTGCCATTGATAAGAAAAAGTTATTCTCTTATAGTAATTAAACATAATTATGACATTTAGTTATAACAACATTTAGTTCAATAGCATTTAGAAAAATAATAATGACAGTGCTGCAGGTCTTTTGGTGCATTATAGAACCAACAGGATGAACAGGGTGATATTACAATGAGCAAGTGTGAGAGCTCTTCTGGTGTTTGGAGGGATAGTTTTGTCAGGAAATGTGTGGGAACAACACTTTTATGTGGTGAGGGTGAAGGTTTGTTTTCCGAGTTTGTGGATTGTTTTCCAAAAGTTCTGTTGCCAGGCTACGTTCAGAAACCAGGAAACCATCGGACAAACAACCCATAATCTCAGAAAATGAACCTTCACCTCATTCTACATCCAAGCTAGAGATATTCACCACTACTTTTTTTTTTTTTGTTATTTACATTTGGATTATATTTGGAGATTATTTATGTATACTTAATGTAAGATGCTTAGATTTGATTAGTATTTGGAATGGCGTGCTAGCTTACTAAAATAAGAAAGCAAATTAACTTGGAATTTACTTTTAAAGAAAATCTTGCTAAGCTCATTCCCCAAAAGAAAAGATTAGATTTGTTAAATCTGCTTCACGCGGATTATTTTCTAACTTCAAAAGAAATGTTTTGATGACAAAAAATACATCCACTACTCACATCTACTTTTAGAGTGTAAGGTTTAATGGGCAATCCTACACATGCTGTTATGAAAGGAGCTTTCTGATAAAATCTGCTAAAAGTTCTTTTGAAAGAACTTCTCACTGTTGAAACATGAAAAAATTGAACATTAAACTATATGAGATATGTAATCTATAAATGCTCAATGTTTTCATATTTTTTTAAAAAAAATCTGAATCCAATTACTTTTATTTAGTTTATTAGAATAAACAATGTTTATGGAATTTTTCACAGTGACACGTTTTAAAATTTAATTGAATCAAATTAGAGAATACTAAATCTAAAGGCCAGTAATTTTATTTAGTTCTCATTTTATGGCATGATTAAAAAGAATCCAGGTTGGATACTGGTGGTGAAATATAATGAATTTGTTAGGTCAATATTTAAACATTTCCTGTTCTAAAAATCTACATTGGATGAATGGAAAAACAGCCAACATAGTTTTGACTCCTCCCCATGAATAAATTGCCTGAAGCATTTCCAAACCTTGAATGTTTATAAAAATTTGTACCTAATCAGTGGTGAGTTTCAATTTATTTTACTACTGGTTTGCTCGTACGCGTGCGTATGCTTGTATGATGCTTCTGTGCTTGCGCAGAAGCATCCTGGTGAGTGGGTGGAGCCTCCCGCTGCTGCCACTACCTGTTCACCCGATCTGGGACGAACCGGCAGAAACCCACCTCTGTACCTAATGCTATGGGTGTTAATTTAATCCTAAACAAAGTATACCGTTTATGGGGGAAGAACCTTTAAAAATAGAAACATTCTCTCCTTATTTCTTCCTTCCCATTTTTACTTCCATTAAGGGTTGCAGATGACCTTAAGATTGATCCATCCTTTCTCTAACTTTCATTCAGGATCAGAATTCTAGAATTTAGTCAGTTTGGGAAAAAGTCCAAGACAGAGTTTGGGAATGGTCTTCGAGAATTCTTGTCATATCCTCTGTTCCTAATGGATTGCTGGCATTCCTTCTTGTCTAAATCCCTAAGAATTTTTCCTGGCTCCATATAGAACTTTTTACCACCAAGTATGATCAAATCTTTCTTTTGTGCTTCCTCAAATTCACTGTCACATACTGCAGTGCCCTCTTCATTCACTGTTTTTAGAACAGACTCTGAAAATTGTGCTGCATGTTTATTATGTGTTTTTTCCAATATCGGATTCTTTGCTTTCTCCAGTTTGCTAGCTTTATGAGCTTCCTTCTGCTCATCTACTGTATTAGCATGAACATTCACCTGTTCCACCATTTGAGTGTTTGCAACTTCCCCTAAAGTAACATGAGGATTTTTTTTATCATCAAAGTCCTTCATCCATGTTCTCTGCTGATCATTGAGGACTTTTTTCTGTCTTTCTTCTAGCTCCTTAAACATCATCTCAGCCTTGTGCTGTTCTGCTAAAGCTATCTTCTGTGCTTGTTCTTGTTCTTCCAAAACTTCCCTTTGTATCTTGGCCAATTCATTTATAGCATGATGAGCTCTTACTTGTTCATCTACAGCTTTCCTTTTTGCTTCTTCTTGATCTTCAAGGGCTTTTCTTCGTGATTCCTCTAGGTTAACAAACATCTCCTTAGTTCTCTGCTGCTCTGCAAAGGCCAGCCTCTGTGCTATCTGTTGTTCTTCTATAGCTTTAGCATGTGCTGCCTCCAGCTTTTTCATAGCCAGATGTATTGCCCTTTTTTCTTCGAATGCCCTCTGCTGTGTTCTTTCATTTTCCTCCATGGCCATCTTTTGAGCTATTGCCAAGTCCTCTAGAGCTCTCTTTTGAGCAACTGCTAATTGTTCTAGAGACTTCTGCACATTTTCCCTTTCTTCCTTGGCTTTTCTTTCAGCTCTTTCTTTTTGTTTTTGAAACTTTTTCTGAGTTCTTATAAGTTCTCCTAGGGCAGCCTCAGCCAATTGCTTTTCTTCTTGAGACTTTTTTTGTGCTTTTTCTTCTTTCTCCAGTATTTGTTTATGAGTTCTTTCCAGAGCCTCCAAAGCTATCTGAGCATTCTCCTTTTCTTTCAGTGCCTTCTTCCATGCAATCTCTAATTCTTCTAAGGTCTTCTGTGACTTTCCTGTTTCTCCAATTGTCCCTTCCATTGTACTTCCCTGCTCATTTTGGATGCTTCTCTCTGCCCATGACAATTTTTTCAGAGCAGTTTCTGTCATTTTCCTTTCTTCCTCATATTTTTTTTGTATTTTTTCCATTTCCATCTGGGCTTTCTTTTGCTCCTCCAGGGTCCGCTTGTGAGCCTTTTCCAGAGCATCCAAAGCTTTCTGAGCATTTTCCTCTTTCTCCAGAGCCACTGTCTGAGCAATCTCCAATTCTTTTAGTTTCATATTAATTATTTCTTTTTCTCTGGTTGCTTTTTGCTCAGCTTTTTCCTGTTCTTCTTGATATTGTCTTTGAGCATTTGAGAGTTCATCCAGGGCTGCCTCAGCCATTTTTTCCCCATCTTGACACTTTTGCTGCACTTTCATTTGTTCCTCTAGGGCCAGAGTGTAAGCTCTTTCTATATTAGCCAGAGCTTTCTTAGCATTCGCTTCTTTTTCCAAGGCCTCTTTTTGAGCTATTTTTATTTTTTCTAGCTCTTTCTGTGCATTCTCTAATTCTTTCATTACTTGCATCTTAGATAATTCCTGCTCTTCTTGGAATTTTTTCTTAGTCTCCAAGAGTTCTTCCAAGGCTGCCTCACACATCTTCTTTTCTTCTTGACACTTTTTTCGTGCTTGCTCCAGTTCTTCCATAGCAGCTCTCTGAACTTTCTTCTGCTCCTCTAGGATTTCTTTATGAGCCCTTTCCAAAGCCTTCTGAGCTTTTTCCTCTTCTTCCTGAGTTTTTTTCTGAGCAACTTCCAATTCTTCTATAATCTTCTGAGTCCTCTCATTTTCTTTCTTTGTTTTCTTCTTAACCTTTTCCTGTTCTTCATTGAATGTTTTCTGGGTTCTTAAGAGTTCTTGCAGAGCATCTTCAGCCAGCCTTTTTTCCTCTTGAATTTTCTTTAGTGCTTTCTTCTGTTCTTCCAGTGCCTGCTTATTAGCTCTTTCAAGAACATCCCGAGTTTTTTGAGCTTTCTCCTGTTCCTTCATGGCCTTCTTCCGGGCATTCTCTAATTCTTCTAACTCTTTCTGTGCTTTCTCTCTCTCTCTAATTGCTTTCTGCTCTGCTGAATACTGCTCTTCCTGGATCTTTTTCTGAACTCTTGATAATTCTTCCAAAGCAGCCTCAGCCATCTTTCTTTCTTCCTGAGATTTCCTTTGAGCATTTCTTTGTTCCTCTAATGCCTGCTTTTGAGTTCTTTCCAGGCTGTCCAAAGCGTTTTGAGCTCTTTTCTGTTCTTCCAGACTCTTCTTTTTAGCTGTCAATATATTTTCTAGGGCCTCCTTCTGAGCAATTTCTAATTCTTTTAGCAATGTCTTAGCTTTCTCTCTTTCTTCTATTGCCTTTTTCTCAGCTGTTTCTTGCTCCTTTTCTACTTGTTTCAAGAGATTTTCTAGGGCTGCTTCAGCCATTTTTTTTTCTTCCTCAGATTTTTTCTGTGCTTCTTCCTGTTCCATCATGGCAGCCAAATGAGTCTTCTTCTGTTGCTCTAGAGCCTGTTCATTGGCAATCTCTAGAGCATGCTGAGATGTCTGGGCCTTCTCCTGTTCCTCCTGAGCTCTCTTCTGGACTTCTTCAAATTGTTTAATGTTTTTTTGAAGTCTCTCTCTTTCTTCTATGATTGTCATTTCTGCCTTCTTCTGTTCCTCTTGGAAAGTTTTCTGGGTTCTTAAGAGTTCTTCTAGTCTTGCCTCAGCCATTTCCTTTTCTTCTTGTGATTTTTTCCATGCTCGCTCTTGTTCTTGAATAGCTAACTGAACTTTCTTCTGTTCATTCAGGACACATTTATGGGCTCTTTCTGCAGCCTCCAATGCATTCTCAGCCCTTACCTGTTCCTCCTGAGCTCTTTTCTGAGCTATTTCTAACTCTGCTAAGGCAATCTGAGTTATTTCTCTTTCTTCCATTATTTTTTTCTCAGCCATTTTCTTCTCTTCTTGGAATCTCCTCTGAGTTTCTAAAAGTTCATCCAAGACTGCTTCAGCTATCTTCCTTTCTTCCTGAATTTTTTTCCTTGTTTGTTCTCGTTCTTCCATTGTTGCTATCTGAGCTCTTCTTTGATCTTCCAGGGCCATTTTATGACATCTTTCTATAGCTGCTAGAGCACTCTGAGCTCTTTCCTGTTCCTCGAGTGCTTTCTTTTGAGCAATTGCTAATTCTTTGAGGCCCCTCTGTATATTCTCTTTTTCTTCCATAATTTTCCCCCTGGCAATTTCCTGCTCTTCTTGAAGTTTTTTCTGAGCTCTTAAAACATTTTCCAAAGCAGCTTCGGCCATCTTTTTTTCTTCTTGAGATTTCTTCCGTGCTTGCTCCTGTTCATAGATGGCAGCCATTTTAGCTTTCATCTGTACTTCCAGGTCCTCTTTTTGAGCTTTTTCAAGAGCTTCCAGAGTTTTTTGAGCTTTTGTACATTCCTCTATGGCTTTCTTCTGTTCAATCTGCAATTCTTCTAGGGCCTTTTGAATTCTTTGTCTTTCTTCCATGTTTTTTTCCTTAGCTCTTTTCTGTTCTGTTTGCACTTTTCTCTCAATGCTTGACAGTTTTTCCAAAGCAACCTCAGCCATCTTCTTTTCCTCTTCAGATTTTTTCCGTGCTTGCTCAAGTTCTTCAATGGCAGACATCTGAGTTTTCTTCTGTTCCTCTAACATTTTCTTCTGAGCAATTTCTAATTTTTGGAGAGCCTTTTGTGCTTCCTCTTTTTCTTTTAGGACTTTCTTTTCAGCCTTTTCCTGCTCTTCTTGGACTGTTTTTTGGTATTGTGACAGTTTTTCCAGGGCTGCTTCAGCTCTCATCCTTTCTTCTTGAGATATTTTAAATGCTTGTTCCTGTTCTTCCAATGCAGCCATTTGAGCTTTTTTTTGTTCCTCTAAAGTCTGTTTATGACTTTTTTCTATTGCTTCCAGGGCATTTTGAGCTCTTATCTGCTCCTCTCGGGCCTTTTTCTGAGCAATCTTTAATTCTTCTAGGGCCTTTTGAGCTTTCTCTCTTTCTTGCATTGCATTCTTCTCAGCCTGCTTATGTTCCTCTTGCATTTTCATCTCAGCTTGTACAAGTTTATCTAAAACTGCTTCAGCACTTTTCTTTTCTTCTTCTGCTTCTTTCCGTGCCTGTTCACATTCTTCAATGGCAGCCATCTGAGCTTTCATCTGTTCTTGTAGTGCCTGTTTATGAGCTTTTTCTACATTTTCCAAAGCTTCCTGAGCTCTTATTTGTTCTTCAAGAGCTTGTTTTTGAGCAATCTCTAATTCTCTGAGGGTCTTTTGGGCTATCTTTTTTTCTTGTATTGCTTTCTCTTCAGCCATTTCCTTCTCTTTTTGAAACTGTTGTTGTATCCTTAAAAACTCTTCCACTGCTGCCTCCATCCTTTTCTTTTCTTCTTTCATTTTTTCCCATTCTTTTTCCAGTTCCTCCATGGCTTCCCGATGAGCCTTTTTCTGCTCCTCCACAGCCTGTTGATGAGCTATTTCTACTGCTTCCAGGGACTGCTGACTCTGATTCTTTTTCTCAATGGCTTTCCTTTGAAGAATGTGTAATTCTTCTAAGGCCTTCTGAGCTTTCTCTCTTTCTTGCATTGCATTCTTCTCAGCCTGTTTATATTCCTCTCGCATTTTCATTTTAGCTTGTGCAAGTTTTTCTAAAGCTGCCTCAGCCCTCTTCTTTTCTTCTTCCGCTTCTTTCCGTGCCTGTTCACATTCTTCAATGGCAGCCATCTGAGCTTTCATCTGTTCTTGTAGTGCCTGTTTATGAGCTTTTTCTACATTTTCCAAAGCTTCTTGAGCTCTCATTTGTTCTTCAAGAGCTTGTTTTTGAGCAATCTCTAATTCTCCAAGGGTTTCTTGAGCTATCTTTTTTTCTTGCATTGCTTTCTCTTCAGCCATTTCCTGCTCTTTTTGGAACTGTTGCTGTGTCCTTAAAAGCTCTTCCAGAGCTGCCTTCATCCTTTGCTTTTCTTCTTTCATTTTTTCCCATCCTTGCTCCTGTTCCTTCATGGCTGCCACATGAGCTGCCTTCTGCTTCTCCATAGCCCGTCGATGAGTTATTTCTACTTCTTCCAGAGCCTTCTGAGCCTGTTTCTGTTCCTCAAGGACTTTTTTTTTAATAGTTTGTAATTCGTCTAGATTCTTCTGAACTTTCTCTCTCTCTTCCATTGCTGTTTTTTCAGCTTTTTCCTGTTCTTCTTGGAGTTTCTTCTGAGTTTTGAAAACTTCTTCTAGGGCAGCTTCAGCCATCTTCTTTTCTTCTTCAGACCTTTTCCTCAGTTTTTCTTGTTCTTCTATGGCAGCCATCTGAGATTTCTTCTGTTCCTCCAGTGCCTGTTTATGAGCTTTTTCCACAGCTTCCAGAGCTTCTGCTGCTCTTTCCTGTTCCTCCATAGCCACTTTTTGAGCAAACTCATATTTTTTTAAGGCTTCCTGAGCATTTCTTTCAGAGGCTTTTTCTTCCTGCTGTTCTTGAATCTGTCTCTGAATCTTTGACAATTTTTCTAAGGCTTCCTCAGCCATCTTCTTTTCTTCTTCAGATTTTTTCCAAATTTTTTCCTGTTCTTGTATCACAGCCATTTGAGCTTTCTTTTGTTCTTCCAACACTTTTTTATGAGCTTTTTCTACATCTTCCAAAGCTTTCTGAACTTTCCCCTGTTCTTCCAGTGCTTTCTTATGAGCAATTTGTAATTCCTTAAGGTTTTTGTCAGCTAACTGTCTTTCTGCTGCTGCTTTGTTTTCAGCCCTTTGTCTCTCTTCTTGTACTGTCTTCTGAGTCTTGACAAGGTCTTCCTGGGCCAGCAAAACTATTTTCTTTTCTTCCTGAATTCTTTTCCATTCTTGTTCCTGTTCTTCTATGGTAGTTCTCTTAGCTTTGTTCAGCTCCTCTAAAGCCTGTTTACGCATTTCTTCTACAGCTTCCAATGCATTCTGAGTTCTTTTCTCTTTTTCTAGGACTTTGTTTTGCATCACTTCTACTTCTTTTAGGGTTTTTTGTATAGCTTCTCTTTCTTCCATTGCTTTCATCTGAGCCCTTACCTGTTCTTCCTGGGACTTCTTCTGATTCCTGAAAAGCTCTTCCAGGGCTACTTCAACCATCTTCTTTTCTTCCTGAATTTTTTTCCTTATTTGTTCTTGTTCTTCCATCACTGCTCTCTGAGCTTCCTTCTGTTCCTCCAGGGCTTTTATATGAGTCCTTTCTAAAGCTTCCATAGCATTCTGAGCTCTTTCCTGTTCCTCAAGACATTTCTTTTTAGCAATCTCCAATTCATCGAGGGCCTTTTGTATGATCTCCCTTTCTTTCAGCATTTTTTTACCAGCTTCTTCTCGCTCTTCTTGAATTTTTTTTTGAGTTCTGAAAAGCTCTTCCAGGGCTACCTCAGCCATCTTCTTTTCTTCTTGAATTTTTCCCCTTATTTGTTCTGGCCCTTCCATCAATGCTGTCTGAACACCTTTTTGCTGTTTCAGAATCTTTGTGTGAGCATTTTCTATAATTTCCAGAGTGCCTTGGTCACTTTCTTGTTCCTCTAGGAAATTATTTTGCACATTTTCAACTTTTTTAAGGGCCTTTGATATTTGCACACTTTCCTCAATGATGTTTCTGTTACCTCTTCTCTGTTCTTTTTGGATTTTTCTGTGAGCCATGGATATTTCTTCCAGATCAGCTTCAGACTTATTTTCTGGATTCCCCCCCCTTGTTTGTTCTTGTACTTCCATTAATGCTATGTTTTGTTCTGACGCTGTCATTTTTGCTATTTCTACTACTTCCAGAGCATTCTGATCTCTGTCTTGATCTTCCAGAAATTTATTTTCAGAAATCTCTAATTCTTTGAGGGTCTTACCTAGGTTCTGTCTTTCCTGTCCCATTATAGTTTTCCTCTGAAGAATCTCTGATTCTTTTAAAGTGTTTTGTGCACTCTGACTTTCTTCCATTACCTTTTTCTCAGATCTTTTCTGCTTTTCCTGTTCCTTTATCTGAGCCACAGAAGTGTTTCCCAGAGCTTCTTCCACCAACTCCTTTTTTTCTTCATATATTTTCTTTTTTTCCTCTAAGGCCTTTTTATGACCAATTTCTAAGTTTTCCAGAGCTAATTCTTCTAGGGATTTATCAGTTCTTTCTCTTTCTTCTTTGGCCACCTTCCAATTCTTTCCCCCTTCTTGGACTTTTTTCTGAACTGCTGAGAAGTGTTCCTCAGCTACTTCTCCCATCAACATTTCTTTTAGAATATTTTCCTGTGCTTTCTTCTGTTGGCCTAATGCCCACATATGAGATTTTTCTAAAGTTTCTAGAGCTTTTTGAGCTCTTGCTTGTTCCTCTAGGGCTGCCTTTTTAGCAATTTCCAATTCTTCTATGGCTTTCTGACCCCTTTCTCTCTCTTTTACTGCTTTCTTTTCTGAACTTTCTTGTCCCTCATAAAATTCTTTTTGCATCCTTGAAAGTTGTTTCATGGTGGCTTCAGTCAGCTTTTTTTCTTCTAGGTAACTTTCTTTTGCTTGCTGTTGTTCAGCAACCACCTGCATTTTTCTTTGTTCCTCTAAAGCCTGTCTGTGGGCTCTTTCTACAGCTTCCAGAGTTTTCTCAGCTTTTTTCTTATCTTCCAAAGCCTTTTTCTGAGCAATCTCTAATTCTTCTAAAGCTCTTTGTGCTTTCTCTCTTTCTTCTTTAACTTGCCTCTCAGCTCTTTCCTGCTGTTTTTGGACCTTTCTTTGAGCTTCTGCAAGTTTTTCTAAAGCTGCCTCAGTCATCCTTTTTTCTTCCTGCGACTTTCTCTGAGCGTACTCCTGTTCTTCCATTGCAGCTATAAGCACTTTTTTTTGTTCCTCCAAAGCCCTGTTATGTGCTCTTTCCAGAGCATCCAGGGCCTCTTGTGCTTTTTCCTGTTCTTCAAGAGCTTGCTGCTGAACTCTCTCTTGTTCTTCCAGGGTTTTTTTGGTGACTTTTTCAAGCTCGTCTAAAGCCTGTTGTTGAGCGCTGGCCAGTTCCCTCAAGGTTGCCTTCTGTATTTTTTCTTGTTCTTCCAAGATTATTTTAAAAGCTTGTTCTTGTTCACAGAGTGCCTTTTGCTGTGACTTTTCCTGCTCATCTAATAATCTCCGCCAAGTGCTTTCTTCATCAATTTCTTCTTGATAACTTTTGAATTTTTCATTCAATTCTTGCTGAAGAGCTCTTACTTGTTCCTCCAATTCATTCTGATGGACTTGGTGTTTCATTTCTTTCTGTTTAAGGTTCTCTTGTTCTTTCAGTAAATTCTCTTGGAATTTTTCTTGTTGTTGTTGTTGTTCCTCCTCTTCTATTTCTTCTTCTTCTTCTTCCTCCTTCTCAAAAAAGTTACCTTGTTTCCTTTTGCTTTCCTGAAAGCATGTCCCTCTGTTGTCTTGGGCCATGCTCTTCTGTTTTGTCAGAACTATTACTCTTTGTTGTTCTTTGGTGTTTCCCCCCCAATTTTCTCTCCATTTCTCCACAATGTCCTTGTCATTTCTTCCTAATTCTGCAGGTGTCATTTGAGATCTTTGTTGCTTCTTACAAGTTTTTTGAAGTTCACTCAAAAGACTCTTATTCTTCTTTTCATCAACTTTCTGTTCCTGCTTTCTCCTGAGCCTGGCAATTTTCTGAGCCTTTGGTTGTACCTCTTTTAGCAAAGCATAGGATTCTTCATCGTAATCTAATTGACAGGCCAAAGCAAGGTCTTTAGCTGCCTTTTGCCAGTAACCAAGTATTTTCAGTGCTTTTCCTCGCCACTTGTAGGGCTGGGCTGAGTCAGGGTTTATTTGTATGGCTTTATCACAGTCCCTAATTGCAGCAGTTGGCTTTTGTAGCTTCAGATAGACCCTGGCTCGGTTTGCGTATAAGATAGTAAGATGTGGATTGAGCTTAATAGCTTCTGTGAACAAATCTAAAGCTTTAAAAAGTTCTCCTTTATTGACTGCATCAAAAGCTTCTCTCTTCTTTTCATTGGCTAGTTTTCTCATTTCATCAGTTACTTTCAAATTTTCATTTCCCATCTCCTGAGGAAAATCTTCATCTGACTCAATAACTTCTTCAGTATCAATTTCCAATTCACTATCCTCACTTTCTGACTCGGTTTCATATTTTTGCTTCCTCGTGGGTCCTTTCTGAGCCCTTCTTTCATGCAGTTCAACGTGCTCTTGTTTTTCATAATCCATAAACTGATCTTGGTCTTGTACTGCAGACATGGGATAAGTTTCATTTTGACCCTCTGAACAATAAAGAGGGAATATTTTATAGTTTTGGGAATTATGCAGAATTGTTTTTTCCTCAGAAATGTGAAATGTTCTTGGATCCAGTTCTTTTTTGCAAGACTCATGAATAACTGATTTATCTTGGGGATCATTTCCTTGTGTTTTCCCAGAAGCTTCTTTCATTTTGCTTATCTTCTCTTTAAATTCTCTCTGATTACTTCTTTCATCTGGGTTTGTCCACCATTTAATAACTTTCTCATTTTCTGTTTGCATTTCTTTCATCTTGGCATAAGTATCTTCATCATAATCTAGTTGACAGGACACAGAGAAATCTTTAGTAGCCTCCTGCCAATAACCCAACATGCAAAATGCCTCTCCACGGCACTTGTATGGTAAGGCCACACCAGGATTTAATTTTATGGCATTGTTACAATCCTTTATAGCAGCAATTGGCATATGAAGTTTCAGAAAAGAACTGGCTCGGCAAACATACAAGTTAGTAATATGGGGGTTTAGTTTGATAGCTTTGGTGAATAACTCAGCTGCTTTTTTATATTCACCTTTCTCCATTGCATCCAAAGCTGCTTTCTTGTTTTCACTCGTCTGCTTCCATTTCTCATCTGTCTGCACATTTTCATATATTATTTCCTGGGAGTCTTTATTATGGTCTAGCTTCACTTTCTCTTCTTTATTCCTTACTACTTTGTTCTCCAGTTCTATGCTAATACTTTCCTCTCTCTGGTCTTGTTTTTGATCCTCTAAAATTATCTGTGCTTTCTTAATCTTCTCCAGTATCTCAGATTTCTTATATGTAAGGATGCACTTCGCTTGCCTTTCAGAAATTCTTTGAAATCCTGATTTTAATTCATTTAGTACTGAATTGGCCTCTTTATCATATTCTAGCTTAGAAGCTAAAACAAAATCATGGGCTGCTTTTTTTAAACAGCCTAATTTCTTGAATGCTTTTCCTCTCAATTTTAATGTTTCTGATGATTTGGGATTCAGTTCAATGGCTATATTGCAATCTTTAATAGCAGCATTTGGTTTTTCCAATTGCAGATAGACATTGGCGCGGTTGATGTAAGAACTAGAAATGTGTGGGTTGAACTCAATAGCTTCAGAGAATAGATCAACAGCTTTTTGAAGTTCAACTTTAGCTAGGGCTTCCAAGGCCTTTTTATTCTTTTCATTGATTTGATTCCTTATCTCATCAGATATATAAAGATTTTCGTATTCTATTTCTTGGCTATTATTCTGCAATTGTTCCATGTTTTCCTCACTATAATTCTCCAAATTGTTCTCATTCCATGCATCTTCCAGACACTCACTGCCCCTCTCTTCTATACAGATGTCATTTGCAGTAAATGTCAAGGAACTGGCTACAGTTTCTAATGATTCTCGGAGAAAAAGACGATCTTCAGAATTTGTAAAGCTGAAATCAGACCTGAACCTCGGAAAATTACTTGATCCCATGATGAGGAAAAATTTTGATTTAGCTGGATCTTAAAGGGAAGGAAGAATTTAAAAAAATGATCTAAGAGAGGATTTAATCCTTATTCTAATGAATGATCTTATAAAAAATGGGCTTCATTCCTCTCTGCCATGGTCCTACTTCTACTATATACTACCATTACTACTTAATGAAGTAAAACTGTGTTAGATTCAACCACAAAGACAGTTTTGTGATGTCATCAATCATGTCATCACTGGAATCCTCAAGTATTGTGTTTTAAGAATTTCAACAGAAGCATTTTATCTCCTTTATTGATTGTTCTTGAATGAGGTTAATGTTGAAATATGTAATGGAGGTGCTAATTTTTTATAATGCACAAAAATGCTTCTAAATTACTTTCTTTTATAGAAAATGGCAGTGATCAGTATAAGCAAAAAAATACACTGGTTTACTAAAATGTCTTACCAATATTTTTAATTAAAAACTATAAATTGTCATGATTTCAGATGTCAGACTTCAAAATTTGGTATGTCATATTATGGCAGATTGACTATAACAACGATGGTGAAACTTTTTGGCTCACGTGCCATAAGTGGGGGGAGTGCAGGGGGGTCATGCATGGGCGTGCTACACCCATAATGCAATGCACAACCTCCCCCAGTGTGCATGCACGCATGACGGGCACTCCCCCCATTTTTTGCAAGCTTTTTCCACCCTCCCTAGTCTCCAGAGGCTTTATAGGAGCCTGGGGAGGGCAAAAACAGCCTCCCCCGCCCCCTGGAGGCCCTCCGGAGGCTTCAGGGACCTTCAGGAGGCTTCCCTGAAGCTTCTGGAGGGCTTAAATCGACCCTACAAGCAAACCAGAAGTCTGTTCCCGAACTTCCCATTTTCCAATAGGACCTGGTTTTTTTGTACTCCAGAGGCTTCAGGAGCTTCCGTGAAGCCTCCGGAGGGCCTCCGGGGGGGCAGGGAGGCTCTTTTTGCTTCAGGGACCTTCAGGAGGCTTCCCTGAAGCTTCCGGAGGGCTTAAATCGATCCTACAAGCAAACCAGAAGTCTGTTCCCGAACTTCCCCTTTTCCCATAGGACCGGGTTTTTTTGTACTCCAGAGGCTTCAGGGAAGCTCCTGAAGCCTCCGGGGGGGGGGGGGGGCGCAGGGAGGCTCTTTTTGCCCTCCCCAGGCTCTTATAAAGCCTCTGGAGCCTAGGGAGGGTGAAAAATGGCTTTAAAAAATGCTGAACTGAGCTAGCAAGTGCGCACATGCACGTTGGCCAGCTGACAGGGCAACACCTCCCGTGCCCTGACAAATGGCTCCGTGTGCCACTTGTGGCACGTATATCATAGGTTTGCCATTTGGGGACTATAAGGTGTGAAAATCAAACGCTATATGTGGCATGGATACGGCTAAAAAAATCTTTTTTTTTTTTGGCACATCAGCCTTAAGTTAGACTTAAGTAGTTGAAAATGAAGCTTGGTTAAGAAATCAGTTTCTGAATGATCAATAGTTTATACTCACCCAGAACCAAGTTGATCGCACAGCTTCATTTCTGGCTGACTTATGCCCAAGAAATATTGTATGAGAAACTAATATAAAGGGACAAGATGTTATAGAACCGAATAAAGGCAATCTGATCTTGTTGAGATGATGAATTCCAATATAGGTATAATTAAATATGAAGCATTTAAATTGTACATGAGAAATTGAAATGGTGCCCATGTGAAGCGTTTTTGGGAACATATTTTTGTGGTAGTTTTATGATTTGTGGGGACAGTTTTATTTAGGTCTTATTGATTTTTTTAAAGTATCGCTAATCATAAGCCTGGAGACACAGTGGCTCAGTGGCTAAGATGTTGAGCTTGTCAATCAGAAAGGTTGGCAGTTCGGATCTCTAATGCTGCGTAATAGAGTGAACTCCAATCATTACTTGTTCAGCTTGCGCAACCTAGCAGTCTGAAAGCATGTAAAAATGCAAGTAAAAAAACAGGGACCACCTTTGGTGGGAAGATAACAGTGTTCCGTGTGCCTTTGGCATCTAGTCATATCGGCCCCATGACCACAGACGTCTTTGGACAACACTGGCTCTTCGGCTTTGAAACGGAGATGAGCACTGCCTCTTGGAGTCAGGAACGACTAGCACATATGTGTGAGGGAAACTTTTACCTTACCTTTAATCCTTAGACCCTTTTAACACATGCATCAAGGGTTTTAATGATTTAGGCCAGTGATGGCAAACCTTTTTTGGCTCAGATGCCATAAGGGGGGAGCATATGGGGGTTGTGCGTGGGCTTGCCGCACCCATAATGAAAGTGCAACACACACCCAGTGCGCATGCATGTATGAGAGAAGCGACACCCCATTTCTTGCATGGTTTTTTCTCCCTCCCCACACTCCAGAGGCTTTATAGGAGCCTGGGGAGGGCAAAAACAGCCTCCCCCCCCCCCCGTGAGGACCTTCAGGACCTCCCTGAAGCCTCCGGAGGACTATAAACCACTTCCTGAAGGTCCCTGAAGCCTCCGGAGGACTTAAACCAGCCCTACGAACTTCTGGTTTGCCCATAGGGCCGTTTTTTTGCGCTCTGGAGGCCTCAGGGAAGCTCCTGAAGCCTCTGGAGGGCCTCAGGGGGGTGGGGGGGCTCTTTTCACCCTCCCTAGGCTCCTATAAAGCCTCTGGAGGCTGGGGAGGGCGAAAAATGGCTTTTAAAAATGCTGAACTGAGCTGGCCAGCACATGCATGTGCACTGGCCAGTTGACAGGGCAACGCTTCGTGTGACCTGACAAATGGCTCCGTTTGCGCACATGTGCCATAGGTTCGCCATCTCGGATTTAGGCCAATTAACCACTGAAAGATCCCCTCCCCCATGGACTGATGTTCTACAGTTCCCTCCAGAACAATAAAATTGTGTTCCCCCTGCCTCTTAATGGGTGTGGTATGCCAGATGGATGTTATCACACATGAAGAAAACTTGGTAGTTAAAGGGGGGGAGGGATAGGATACAAAATGTAAGTCAATGAAAACTACATGCTTCCAAATCCCAACTACACTAATTGGTTCTTGCTGTACCAACCTGGGAATAAAAGCCATCAGTTGGAGACCTTGATAAAAGCCATTTGGACACAATAACTGTAAAAGATCGAAGGATGGACAAGATGTGAGGCGGGTGAGGTGAGTTGAACAGCAATTTATTATAAACGCAGCAAGTAATTATGTAGAGACAGGATTCAGCACCTCGCCCTGCTTGACAGCTATTTATATGGGAGTTGTCAAGCAGGGCGGCCAATGGGAGTGCTTCTGGCAGCCCGCGCTCAGCCAGCCGCGCTTTAGCCAATCAGGCGCGGCTAGGCTGTTGCCAGCTGTCAGTCGTAAGTCGAAGACTTGTAGCCGGAGGACTTAGCAATAAACAACCATTATTATTGTCCAAATGGAAAACAATTTGGTTTATTTCTTTGTTAAACCTGTTTCAATTTCAGTTGATTTTAGTTTAGCAGGAGGGAAATAGTTTATGACTGCTAAGAGCCGAGGTGGCGCAGTGGTTAGGGTGCAGTAATGCAGGCCACTTCAGCTGACTGTTATCTGCAATTCAGCGGTTCTAATCTCACTGGCTCAAGGTTGACTCATCCTTCCATCCTTCCGAGGTGGGTGAAATGAGGACCCAGACTATGGGGGTGATATGCTGACTCTGTAAACTGCTTAGAGAGGGCTGAAAGCCCTTTGAAGCGGTATATAAGTCTAATTGCTATTGCTATTGCTATGCAGAAAAACTCTTCATTCATGACTGCAAACAAAAATAGCAACCCTCAGAATCATCTACATTTCTGAAAGACATTTTAAAACAGAAACAAAGGTGAAGATAAATGCTTATAATTCAGCATTTTGTGTTTTGTTTGGCTTTACGCTTATTTTTGTTAGGGTGCGATATGCGTGATTTTGCCTGTTTCTTGAATAGTAACAATTTTTGTTTCTGCAAAATAGACACTGCAGGGATTTGGGGTAGAAATGCATGATTTGACTTTTAGTATTTAGATGTCACCAATTATCTATGAGCCTCATTAATTTCATAAATAATATCTGTGCCACATTAGTTGACTTGTGAATGAATATTTCAGCAAAAACCAAAATGGATTAAAACTGAGGTATTGTGTTTTGAATTCAGAGTTTAAATTCTTATTTCACTGTGTAGTTTACTTTTTTATATTCTAGTTTATTATGTTGAACAATGATTTTGTTCACTCTCAACCCCCCTCCCCGCCCCTGAAGGGATAAGGAAGAATGTTTAATTCTTAAGATCTGATTCTATTTTATAGGCCATTCTCTCTCCCCCTCGCCCCTCTTTGCTTCTTTTTTCATTATTATGTCAATGCTGAGGTTGTATTTTTAGCGGTTCGGTTATATATGGGGTGCGTTTGATTAGAAGTTAAGGCACCAGGCTAGAAACCGTGAATTCTAGTCCTACATTAGTCTGACCTCGAGGAGTCACTCTCTCACTCCAACCAATCCTAGCAAGGATCTTATGAATTAAATATTATTAGATATTATTAGATATGTATTAGATATGTTCGTACCTTGAGTTATTTATAAAAGCAATAAAGGCGGGATATAAATAAATAAATGAACAGATAAACCAATCTGTATCCTTTTCCTAACACACCCTGAAAAGCAAATTCGAAAATGTGGGGTTTTATTATGAAAAATAATTCGCGCTACCTTGCTTGAAATAAAGTAGCCCCGTAAGACCAGAGGGCTCCAAACTCGTCAACTTTAAGACTTCTGAACTTCAACTCCCAGAATTCTGGGAGAAACCTACGTGGCTGAGTTGAGACTCGGAAGTGTGGGCTTCTTCCGCAGGCGCCTCTTCCGGTTTCGCGTTCTCTTTTGCTACGTGTCTTAAAGGGCCTCGTTGGCTGCAGCGTGTTCAGCGTAGCGAGCTTCTCTCCGCAACTGTGAGTATGGCTTAATTACGGGTAATTCTGATTTTTTTTCTGTGTTTTCTTCGATTTTTTTGCCGAAAGAAAGAATGACACCTTGGCGTTTTCAGTGTCAAGATTTAGTTAAAGCGCAGCTCTTTCCTTTTCTGGCTAGTTGTAGAGTATTCTAGCTCTCCCGACTTCAGACGTGCCGCTTTTTAAATTACATTAATGTGTAATTAATTGTCTTTCCTAAATTAATCCCAAGAGACGATTGTTTACAGTTTCCTGTTCGCTCTTTTCTGGTATCGAAAGCCGTACCTACTTTTTACAGGTTTTTGGGTTTCCGCGAATGACTGGTAATCTTAATTTAAAACAAGCACTTGTATCTATAAAGCCTCAACGAATATAATGCCGTTTCGTACCAAACGGAATCCGAGAGAAAACAACCAGAAGAAGGCGGCAGAGTGGTTGCAGAAGAAAACCACTCTCTATATGCGCAGAATGCATTGCTTTCTTTTCCCCCCTGTAAAAACTGATATCTGTAAAACAGGTCAGTTTGTCTATTAACGTAATTTGTAAAATAATGGAACCATATTATCCCCATAGGTAAGCAAATCTTAAATGAATCCTGGTAGCGTTTTGTATGTTGTATATGCGTTGAATTCTTCAACTTATTTATTGTACATTATTGTAGAATGCGTATGCATGCGTGCATGCATGCATGCATGCATGCATAAAGCCCAAAACCCAGCCTGAAGATGGCAAGTGAGACCTCACCAAAACGTTGCCAAGACAATCAATCAGGGGAAAAGACCGGAGCTACTAACTACTGATTGCCCAGTATCTATGAGGTAGTAGTTGACACACTTCTTTCTAAACCAGGGTAGCAGTCTGTGGCAGTGTGTTCAATTTGGTAGAATTAAGTTTTTTTGCTTATACTGATCACTCAGCATTTAGACATATTTAGTCAAATGAGATAAGGTCACCTCTGGAATATTCTCAGATTTAATTTTATGATTAATAACCTCTGAAAGAATAACCATGGGTGACAGCTTTTAAGTTTTCTATACAAGATCAATAATATCAGAGATACTTTTGATTAAAAATTTATCTTTGCTTCCATTTATTTTGAAATTTAATTTGTTTTTCAGTTCATCATGGATCAAGTAATGCAATTTGTAGAGCCCAGCCGCCAGTTTGTGAAAGATTCCATTAGACTTGTTAAAAGATGCACAAAACCAGATAGAAAAGGTAAAGTAATCAAGAGGAAAAAGGGGGGAAACAATGGTAATATAAAATGCAAGAAATAAACCATTTCTATAATCACAGTGGATTCATGTCAGGTTTCTATATCAAATCACATGTTTTCGTTCTAATAATGAAACCTTAACTCTAAACGAGTGAAAGTAAAAATACTACAAATAATAGTACAAATTGAAAGTAATAAAAATACAGATTAAAAAACTCAAATTTAACCAGTAAACTATGTTTACTGGTGGACAGTCAACAAATCTAAAATATATATCTATTATACTCCACAATGTTCTTAAAGTATGGTCACATAAAATACTCTTGGAAATCTTCAAAATTATTTAAAAAATAATGCAATATTAAAACCCTGTTTATCATGCGAAGCAATAATGGAAGCAAAGGTGTTAATTTAATTTTTAATAAGATAAAAGTCAATAAACATAATCCATACAAACAACAACTTTGGGATCCTCCATAATTTTTAATAGTGTGAAAGAAAAAAGTTTTAAAAACACTTCTCTAGTATATTGTTTCATTTGTGAAGTACTCAAAAGATTTCTAGAGGAGATATTAAAGTATAAGTTGCATTTAAAAAGATACTGAAGTTTTCTTCAGTTCTTATTTTAACAATGCAAGAGGTACATTTTTGAAATAGGGGCTACAGGGGGACTTTTTTTTGATAACGTGAGCAGAGTGATTTGAACTGGAGCCCAGAAATATGTAATACTAACTTTATCAGTAGTGAGCATATTTTTTTCTAAGTGAAAAAATTGACCTTTTTCTTAGATTTAGAGAAGATAGTTCTTACACAAATGCTGAGTCTAGAAAATACTCAGGAAGTAATTAAGTATCTGATTGCTCTTGATTTTTTTTTGACAATACCCAAAAAACCCAATGCAATTCTAGGCTGAATTAATAGAGGGATAGAATCAAGATCGTGTCAAGTGCTAGTACAGCTTTACAAAGCTTTGGTAAGACCACACTTGGAACACTGCAGCCAGTTCTAATCACCACAATATAAAAAAGATGCTGAGACTTTGGAAAGAATGCAGAGAAGAGCAGTAAAAATGATTAGGGAGCTAGAAGCTGAAAATTACAAAGAATGGTTACAGGAATTGGGTGTGAATAGTTTAATGAAAAGAACAACCAGGGGAGACACGATAGCAGTGTTGCAGTGTTCCTACAAAGAGCCCCTCAAATAATGTGTTTGTGTGTGTGTGTGTGTGGGTGTATGTCAAATTGTTTTCCAAAGCACCAAAAGACAATAAAGAATGGATGGAAACTAACCAAGGAGAGAAGCAATTTAGAACTAAGGAGAAATTTCCTAATGAAGAGAGTAATCAACCAATGGAAAAACTTGCTTTCAGAAGTTGTGGATGCTCCATTACTGGAGGCTTTCAAAAAGAGACTGGATAATCATTTATCTGAAATAGTATAGGGTCCCCTGCCTAAGGGGTTTGAACCAAAAGACCTCCATGGTCCAACTCTTATGTTCTATAAAAAAAAATACCACTAATTCAAGTATTCTAAACGCTTTAGGAAATGACATAATATTCTGTAATACCTATCTCTTTTGTATGACTTAATTGACTCCAGGTTCTACCAATTAAGCAATCTAATCTAGTGTGACCCTCTTTTTTCGGAGCACCTGCATTCATTTGGATCCGACCTTTCCAATTCAAAAGAACCCCAAAGAGGTGGCTGCCCCCTTGGGTTGGGTACCTGGTGGGTTCTTCTCAGTTGGGAATATTTTTTAAATAATTCTTTTGAAGCAAATGTGTACTTTTAAATATCATGGTGCTTTTAAATTTTTTTTAATAAAGCTGCCCATTATTATTTTTGGATCACAGTGACTCAGGAATTGAATAAATATATGTAATTTTAAATTCCAGAATTCCAGAAGATTGCCATGGCAACAGCAATAGGTTTTGCAATAATGGGATTTATTGGTTTCTTCGTAAAATTGATCCACATTCCAATCAACAATATTATTGTGTAAGTAAATGTGTTAAATGTTATTTGTTGGAAAAGATCTGACAAAAAGTTAATAATAGTTCCTAATATTCTCTTCCCTCTTTAGTGTCATCTGAGAATCTTGTATGTGACAACAAAATAGTCTGTGATACATGCATTTACTTAGAATATTTCAATGATAGTTTGCTATTTAAAAAATGCTAATGCATTATAAAGAAACTAAATACAGAAATTAACAATATGATTTTTTTTAAAAAATAAAAGACTTTAATAGCATGTTAATAGTGCTGAGATACTGCTATATTCTTATTTGTTTCTTGAACAAAGGAACTCCTTTAAAAGGGCATTTCTAAGGCAGGACACTACTAGTGAAAATGCCTTCTCCCTCATAGTTATTTAATAATACCACTCAAGTAAAAGATTGAATATTAGCATTTATTTTATAAACAGAATGACATATTTCAATGAGTAAATTGACTCCTGCCTTTTGAACTAATTCACAAAGCTAGACAATATTCTGGGATAGTGCCATATACCATAACATAATATCCCATATATTCACAAGAGTATAAAGGAGAATCATAACAGCTTTATCAATTTCAATTAGAAAAAACAATTTCATATTATTAATGCACGAGCTCCAAAGTAAGAGCTAATAGTGCCATCAAATTGTGAATAAAATCCAAAAGATATTTCCTCACACCAGGACTACCATGTTTTGCCCAAAATAAGACTCAGTCTATTTTTTTGCCTCCAGAAAAGGCAACAGGTCTTATTTTTTGGGGTGTGTGTGGGGTATCTTACACGCTTACCTTAGGACCACTGCAGCCAGGTTTCCCACGACCTGACACCTGTCATGCCATTGCCTGACTGGCTGCTTGCAGCCAGATGCCATGTGTCACATCACACTGATGACACCGCTTTTGGTAGGATGCATGGCTTTTCACGCCAGTGCCTCTGATTCTGGCAGGATGCTGTGTGACACATCGCATTCGGGCCAACGTTCAGCCACAAGTCAATCAGCAGTGCGACAGGTGTTGGGGCATGGGAGACCTGGCTGCAGCTGTCCTAAGGTAAGCAGGTGCGGGGTGCATGGGGCAGCTCCACCCCCACCCTACCTTGATTTTTACGCATGTGCCTCACCCCATGTACAATCAGATGGTGGGATGAGTGGGTCGGGTCTTAACTAGAGCTTATTTGGGGGGTAGGGCTTATAATAGCACACATAAAAAAATCAAGCTAGTTCTTATTTTTGGAATATGTTCTATTTTCAGGGAAACATGACATTTCAGGGTCCCTGCAGTTGCCTCTGATTCTTAAGCTGAAAAGAAATAGTGTGCCATGTTAATAAAAGCCACAATTAAAAACATTTGCTGCTGTCTTTTTTGTTTATATTTAATGTATAAATATATTTAAAATATATTTTGAAATAAATATGTTATTACTACTAAGACACCACTATACATATTTCTTGAATAAAGTAGTTCCTTTGAAAAGGGGCATTTCTTAGGCCAGCTACTGTGTTTCCCTGAAAATACAACCTATCCCCAAAACAAGCCCTAGTCTGAATTTCATGTCTCTGCCTAATATAAATACTGCTCCAATTAAGTCCCACTCACCATCTGGTTGTAAATACTGGTGGTGCCGCTTGTAGCAGGACACAATGTGACATGTTGTGCCGGTGCTGTTCTTGTGTGCGCAACAGCACAATATACCATTTAGCCTCCTGCCACAAGCAGCAGAACTGGTGTGACGAGCCATGTGGCGATTGGCCATAGAAGCAGTCAGGCAGCACCAAGATAGGTGTTGGTGCCTGGGAGGCCTAGCTGCAGTAGTTTTAAGGTAAGTGTGTAAGACATCCTCTGAAAATAAGACTTGGTGCTTATTTTGGGGCCCAAAAGAAAGATCAAGTCTTATTTTTGGGGAAACAATAATAGAAGTGGTTAATTTATTCAGTGATATAAGTCCCCTATTTTTATAATTGATTCCATAAGTCATTTCTATATTTGTACATTATATGATACATACAATGGGATAATTGCATGATACTCTAGGATCTCTACCCATGTCTCAGTGGAACATCTGTTACAATGTGTGCCCTGCCATTCAGTTGTAATAAATTATTTCTGCAGAAAAAATGCTTTTATTTGTGGAATAATTTTATGTTTCATTTTGGACTACATTAATTATCCATTTTGGTGGGTTATTTTGTTAGTAATATGGGGCTGACTATTTGATGGTGAGATATATCACCAATGAACGAGAGAGTGGATGTAAAAACAACTTGATATTGGTTTATCTGGCATCGTTGAGGTTTGACTACTAATTTCTTCTATATCTTTCTGTTGAATCCAGAGACAATATGAAAGTGCGTGCAAAATCAAAAAGTTTTTCATAATTGAGATCCAAAATAGCATTTTAATTGAAATTTAGTTTTAGTCAATTAGATCTATTTTTCATATAAACATCTTCCATAAGATGGTATAGTCTTTAGAACCTTAATTAGATATTTTGGTGTGCAGTTTGTGTGTAACCTTACTATTTACTAATTAATCCAGCATCTTGAACTCATTGCATTGTCTACTGATCAACACTCTTATTACATACTTTTATATGAATATATTCTTATTCTTTCACTGAGTTTGTTAATTTTAGGGTAATAATTATGTTTCTTGAAATATAATTCTATAATAATATCATTGACTATCATGTGACAGTGTCTCAATTGATGTTCTTTTTTCTTTTTACAGTGGTGGCTAAACACATCAAGAAGACATTACTTTGTGCATGGTAGAATAGCAGATCAATGTGGACTTTCTGACTTAATTGTCTGTGTAGATCTTCCTCATTTATAACTTGTCAATATAAACTAGATCTTAAAATAAAATTTGTGTGGTGTCCTACTTGCTTAACTAACCAACTCTTGAAGATTACACTGATAGGAGCTTTTAGGAAAGAGCAGATAACTTCCATTTCTTCTTGGAAGTTGGGAAAACATCAGTGCTGTAAAAAAAAAACTGAACAGCATTGAGCAGTTATCTATACAATTGACTTATTTATATATGCCTAACTTGAATTATTGCTGAAGATGCCCAACTTCTGTTAATCTTCATGCTGAAAAAAATGTGTATGATTTGCAAAAATGTAACTAACAAATATATTTTAAATTATATCTTTATTAAGGCAATTGTAGATCTCATTACAATATGGTATTAATTGACATTGCTTTCAAAAAGAACTAATTCCATTACATTTGGCAAGCTTTAAGAAACAGCATTTGTAAGAATAGAGCCAAGATAAAATATAATTAACACTACTTAAATTGTAGAATTTATTCTGATTTAATTTTATTTGCAGAGACCTATATGATATTTAGCTGCCATAGGATTAGGAGATAAAGTGCACATATTAGATACTATACATACAAACACATTTCCTCTTCTATTAGTACTGGCATACAATTTCCTATGTCATTTTAATGCAAGCAAAATAAGAGTTTCACTGTATCTTTCCTATGTTTTAATGAAGCAAAAAAACAGGTTCGCTATATTTTTCTTACATTGTTTTAATGCAAGCACATAACAGTTTCATTATATCTTTCCTATGCTGTTTTAATGCAAGCAAAATTGTTTATTGTTGTGGCCATTTATTTGTGTGTCCTCCTTATCACAAATAAACCGCAGCTATTTGTGGTTAGACCAATAATTAGGAGATAAAAATTACTGCACTATCAGTGGGAGTAGAATTTACTGAAGTCTTTTCCTTGTTGTGGATAATAAAGAGGTGATATCTGATAGAGCAGAGAGTCCGTGAAGCCAGGCTTTGTGCTTATGCCTAGATGTGTATTGAGGGCTGTAGGTGTTTGTACTCCTATGCAATTTTTTATTTGTACAGCATCATCTAGACTAATTTTGCATGCATTTTTAAGTCACAGTTACTTATTACATGGGTATTAATTAGTAACAAATAGGAGGCACTGCTTATTCTAACCAGTAGCAAAGTTTTGCTAAAAAGTTTGAGCATAGAAGCAACAGCTGGAATACAGCATAGAATGTTGTATATATCTACTTTTGATCATCTTACCGATACATATCTTTAAACAAGTTTTCTATGCATTGGTTACATTTAAAAATACATTCAACTTCAGGCTTTAAAAACATGGATACAGCTTTGCGTTAAGAAGAAAATCATAAAATCTATGGCATTCAATAGAATGAAGCTAAATTTTTAAAAACCAACTACGTAAAATGTTGAATTTTTATAAAAGCATAATGAAATAATTGCAGAAAAATAATTATCAGTTGCCTAGTGGGTGGGATTCCAGAGAATTTCATTTTTGAATTTCAAGTTGATTTAAGTAGGGTCACCATCTTTTAAGCACAGCCTTTTTCTTTGATTCCCATTGTCCAAAGCAAAGGCTTGTCTGTTTCAATGGTCACTATCCCAGTTTTGTCATAAGTGTTTGATGTGCTGACAAGTGTTCCAAACTTCAAAATACTTCTACCTGTAATTAAGAAAAAAAGGTGAAGATTTTTTCTACATCATTTCAACTTATATGTATTTATATACAGGTAATCTTCATTTAATTATGGTAATCAGGACCTGCAAGCATATCATTAAATGACTTAGTTATGAAGTGCAATGTCATGTGACTGCACTGACTTAGGATTCCGGTTCATTAGAAGAATCCTGTGTGGTTGCAGCTTTGTAGTCATTGTTATTTGTGATCTGCCAGCTTCCCCATTAACTTCACTTTTCAGAAGCCAGCAGTGAAGATTTGCAAATGACGATCATGTGATTACAGGGCATTGCAATGTCTTTTTAATTGTGAAGCGGTTGTCAGATTTGCGATCCCATGCCATGGGGAAATAGCAGCAGCTATAACTATAAGGATGAATTGTAAACTCAAGTGATTGCTAAATGAATGGTCATTCAACAAGGGCTACCAGCAGTAGCTTCCTAGGTAGTTCTGCATTTGAGTCTAAAATTTCCATTGCTAAAAAAGATAGTTAAGTAAATTTTGCCCCCCTTTACAACCCTTTTTACTATAGTTGTTAAGTGAATCATTGCAGTTAAATGAATTCTGAGGTTGATAAATGAATTTGGCTTCCTCCATTAACTTTGCTTGTCGGAAGCTGGCTGGGAACATGAGTACGTGACTGAGACAGTACAAGCATCATAAATACAGCTATTTGCCAAGCATACAAATTTTGGCAATGTGACTGGGAATGTTGCAGCAGTCAAAATGTGAAAACCAGTCTCAAATCATTTTTTTAGTACTGTTGTAACCGAATGATCGTAAAAGAATACCGTATATACTCGAGTATAAGCCGAGTTTTTCAGCCCACCTTTTGGGCTGAAAAAAGCCGCCTCGGCTTATACTCGAGTCGTAGGACTCCAAGTCCCATCCCCTCCGCCCGTCCCCGCCAGCGCAGCCCCTGCCGCATCAGCCGGAATCTAATTCAAGAGATCTTAATCTTGACAGCGTTGTTGGGATCTGCGGGTGAAATTACTTTAATCAGTGGGGTAAAGTTCTTTCTTTCGCTCGCCCGAGCTCTGATGAGGGGGAAAGAGAGGACTTTCCTTATGCCCGCATCAGAGCTGGGGGGGTGGGGGGTGGGAGAAAGGACTTTACCCCATTGATTAAAGTAATTTCACCCGCAGATCCCAACAACGCTGTCAAGATTAAGATCTCTTGAATTAGATTCCGCTGATGAGGCGGGCGGCACGGATTGTAGCAGGGATGACCACCGATTGCAGCCTGGCTGTGCTGGCGGGGACGGGCGGGGTGGGATGGGACTCCCCACTCGCCAAGATTGTAGGACTCCAAGTCCCATCCCCTCCGCCCGTCCCCGCCAGCGCAGCCCCTGCCGCATCAGCCGGAATCTAATTCAAGAGATCTTAATCTTGACAGCGTTGTTGGGATCTGCGGCGCGGATTGTAGCAAGGACGGCCGCCGATCGCAGCCCAATTGCGCCAGGGGGTTCCGCTGGTTGGAAGAAAGTCCTTCGCGCCAAGCGCTTTTCCCTCCCAACCGCACCCCTCTCGCGTTCTTCGGCCCGCTGAACCAATGGGGGCCCGGGGTAGGCGGAGCCCGGCGAGCCTCCCAGGCCGAGAAATTGGAAGGAGCGAAGTTGCGAACGCTCCGAGGAGTGAGTAAAGCACCGCGCTCGGAGAAAGTAGCGGCACATGATTGGAGCGGGAAGAGGGCTGAGTTGGGGCATCCTCGGCATTCCCCAGGTGATCTCCGGGCCCCCGGCTTCCCCATCTCCTCTGCTATGGGGAGACGTGCATCATAATGTTGTAAGCCGCCCGGAGTTACCTGTGTGTGAGGTGGGCTGCCCTATGCATTTGCATGTGTGCGCTGGAGAGAGAGTGAAAAAGAGAGGGAGAAATAATTATATTAATTAGATAGATCAGTGTTTCTCCACCTTGGAGACTTGAAAGTGTGTGGACTTCAACTCCCAGAATTCTGGGAGTTGAAGTCCACATACTTTCAAGTCTTCAAGGTGGAGAAACACTGAGATAGATGATAATGAGATGAGGGAGGGAGAGGGAGAGAGAGAAAGCGAGACCATAACTAGATAGACAGATAGGCAGGCTGTATAATTAATGGACACAGGGCAGGTTGTATATTCAATGGGCACAGGCAGGCTGTATATTTAATGGGCACAGGCAGGACACTGGTAGAATGTATATTATGAGCCCTAACACAGGCTGCTCTATGCAAACAGTCATGTCATCACTTTCTGTAATATCAGCCTGCATTAGGCCTTAAAAGATACGGTACCCGAACAAGTCTTTTTTTAAAAAATCCTGTTAGAAATGGATCCCAATACTTCTACTCCTGGACCAAAAGAAAAACGCAGGTCATTCGAAGCTGGTTTCAAACTTAAGGTTGTGTCAAGAGCAGAAGAAAGCAATAACAGTATTGCAAGTAGGGAATTTTGTGTTGATGAAAAACAAGTGAGGGAATGGCGGAAAAAGAAAGCTGACTTGGAAAAGATTCCAAAGGCAAAAAAAGCTCAACGTGGTTTAACAACTTCATATGGGGCTCTAGAGACTGAATTGCATAAATGGGTTATGGAGTGTCGTCAAAATGGTTACTGCGTAACACGCATGGGAATTCGCTTACGTGCCCTTCAAATGGCACAAGATGACAAATTAAAAGCACCAGGCATTGAAAAATTTGTTGCGTCAGCAGGATGGTGTACCCGCTTCATGAATAGGTTTGCCCTATGTTTGCGGCAAAGAACAAAGATTTCACAGAATTTGCCAAAAGACCTTGATGAAAAAGTGATGTCATTCCATTCATTCATCATAAAACAAAGAAGGATTCATAACTATGACCTGGGAGATATTGGAAATATGGATGAAACACCTATGACCTTTGATCTTCCAAGCAACAGAACTGTGGCAAGTTTGGGAGACAAAACTATTTTTCTCAGAACCACAGGAAATGAAAAAAAAACATTTCACAGTTGTTCTGTCATGTTTGGCTAATGGAACTAAGCTGCGGCCTGTCATTATTTTTAAAAGAAAGACCTTGCCTAAAAAGGTCAAATTCCCACCACGAATTACAGTGCGCGCACATATTAAAGGCTGGATGGATGAAGACGGAACAAAAAAATGGCTGGAAGAAATTTGGAAAGAACGACCAGGAGCAGCCTTAAAGAAAAAACCATCATTGCTAGTTTGGGATATGTTCAGAGCCCACACATCTGATGACATTAAAAAGTGGCAAAATCTTCTCAAGTTACTTTGGCCGTTATTCCAGGTGGGCTTACATCTGTATTGCAACCGCTAGATGTGTGTTTAAATAAACCTTTTAAAGACCGTGTGAGAAAGATGTGGCATGAATGGATGTCATCTGGTCAAGCCCGACTGACAAAAGGTGGAAATCTGATGAAGCCCGACATAGAATTGATAGCAAAGTGGGTTCGTGATGCATGGGAAGAGATTCCGGAGGACATGGTGCAACGCGCCTTCAAGAAATGTGGCATTAGGACTTCCTGTGGGAGGAGCCTGTCGCCGAGGAGCTCAACGGAGCCCCTCTTAAAGTTCTGGTTTGTATATCTAATTAAGATCAATAGATATCATCCCTTTCGGGCAGAAAGGGACAGGCAGAAGCTCAGGTGTTAGGATTTATTCGTAGTTCACAGCCCTTTTCCTTTTTTGGGGGGGCTGCGAACAGAGAATAGTTCCAGCGTAACTGAGCTCTTATCTCCAGCCAGTTCTTTGCAGCTGCCTTTTTGCAGCCCTAGACAGCCGACTCCCGCACTCAGGACAATGATAAATTGTTTTTAAGATAATACGAGCGGGTCTCACTTCTGTGATGTGTTTTTTTTTTTTAACTATCTAAACACCAGCCTTGTTTTTCCTTTGAATTTCTCTGCGCAATTGGGATACAAGATGGCGTTTTTACTGTGTTGGTGATTGATGACGTAATTAACTGGCTTTATTTCCCCGGAGACCGCTACTCATTAATGAGCCAAATCTACAAACAATTTATGGAGAACTGACCAGCTGAAGACACTGTTTATCTGTCTACTCTCAGATTTTATTTATAATGTCTCCCAGGTCTAAACAGGCAAAAAAATCCTCCCCCCTCGTGCTTAAAGAACTTGTTACCAAATCGCTGCCTTTGTCTCCTACGCCACCTACTGGAGATTCCTTGACACAGGAGCTTCTCTTTCAAATAATTAATGACTTTAGAAAAGAAATTAAAGAATTTGTGTTGGATTTATGCGATAAAATACAGACCAAAATTGCCCAGATAAATGCGAATATGTTTGAAGTCACGTCTACTTTAACAGATTATATTGAAGAAATGGAGACGAAATTGAAAACTTTGGAGGGGGCTAATTTTAAATTGACTTCTAATATCCAAGCATTACAACAAGAGATTACAGATACTCAAACACAACTTACAATGATAAATTATAACAGAAAGGCGTCTGCAATAAGAGTTAGAGGACTGCCCGAAAAGAAAGGAGAGAACTTGAAACAGACGTTTGTAGAAGCTTTCAGCCAAGCGGTGGGAGGTCCGGGACTCAATTTTGATTGGAATATTCGAAAAATCTATCGCCAGAATTCGTGTGTAGCAGAGCAACGACAGCTTCCAAGAGACATAATTATATACTTTTTCACAAGAGAATCCAGAAATGCGATTACTCAAAAACTTTACAATAACAGGCTACGAATCGATGGCCATGATTTGTTTGTCTTTAAAGAGATCCCGCTCCAGATGCTGCAAGCAAGAAGAGGTTATACTTTTTTAACCCAAGAACTTAGAAATCGTCAAATAAAGTATAAATGGGAAGCTCCAGTTGGAATCACGGTTACATTTGAAAATCAAAGATTTCGTATTAATTCTGTTTCGGAAGCTCAGGACTTTTATTATAAAACTCTGAAGGCGGGGCTTCTTGACTCACTTGGAAACGCGGAAGGACAAGGTGAAGGAAAGATAAGCAGCAAGTCACTTGGTTACAAGAAGGAGGGAGTTGTTCTCCCCCTACTGGAGAGGCAGAAGAGCGGAATCTGAGGATTCAGTCATATTCTCAAAGCAGCGGGACACGTGGTTATAAGGCAGAGGGTTGCCTTTTCTTTCCGGAAGGGCAGAAGAGTAAAGAATATAGACCCAGCGACGTCTTTAAAATACTTTCTAAGCTTTTGGACTGATTAAAACTTTAGGATTTCTGTTTGGTATGAAATGGCAAAGCTGTGTACTGATGAGGAATGGAAAGAAGCATTGCTTATTCTAGACAGATATTATACGGGACTTTTACAAGACTTATTTGAATTTCAATCCAAACTGCGCATGAAGCGTTTTCTGTGAGGAAAGCGGGGACTAAGATTTATTTGAATTGCGGTTTGGGATGAATGGAGTTGGGAAGAGTGGGGCAGAAAGGAAGGTGGAGCGGGATATTGATGAAGGGATCTTGGGATTGAACGAACTGGTATGGATTTTGGGCACACATTTTACGAATTTACATGTTTGAAGTATAACATAAAAAGCTCAGGATTTTAAAGTGAAGAGCGAGATCCTAATCTTATGCAATTTGGGCTTGGGAGGAATGGAGACATGAAACGAAGGATAGGAAGATGAGTAGCGAAAGCATGAAGATAAATTGATTTTTGTATAAACTAATATTTGAATATAAGGTTAAGAAAGGCTATCTGGAGAGTCTACAGGAAGATGGGGGTAAATATCCAAGAAGTAAGGGACGAGGACAAAATATAAATGGAATGACTCACACTGTTTAAATTTTAAGAATGATGGGAGGCTGAGCATAATGCAAAAGATTTTTCAATTTTTTCTTATTTACTTTTTTGTTTTTGTTTTTTTTCTTTTTCGGAGTGTTTTTTTTTTTATTTTATTTTCATTATTATTGTTAATAAGATATTTTGAAGGTGAATGGTACTGAACTATGCCGGGTGTGTGACCTGGGAAGTCGGAGGGGGTTAGGGAGGGGGGTTCATTGGGGGTGGGTGGGTGGGTGGAGATATAGTTTCAATATATAGAATAAGAAGAATACACTTGTATACTGTTGTTCCTTATCTTTTCTTTTTATTTTTCTCTTTTTTTTTCTTATTGCTTTTTTCCTTTCTTTTTTCTTTTTGGCGTAAGGAATAGAGAAATGCACCATAGTGAGAAGTAGAGGAAAGGAAGAGGGAGAAGTAAGGAGGGAGGAAGAGGGGAATGTAAGGAGGATGAGAGGGGAAGGAGGGTGAGGAAGGCGAGAAAGGAAGATAGGAGGGGAAAGGGAAGTAGGAGGGGTGATCGTTGGAGGGAGAAAGGAAAGTTGGAGGGGGAGAAGAAGGGGTGTATGAAAGTGATAGGTTGGGTTTATGAGTTGTGTTTAGGTTGGGGTTTTTTTTTTTTCTTACTATTATATTATTATTATTGCAAATATCCCGTATATAAGTGAATGTACAAAATTGAAAATGAAAATGAATAAAACATTTAATAGGAAAAAAGAAATGTGGCATTAGTAATGCTATGGATGGCAGTGAAGACCGCGCTTTGTATGAGTTTTGAAGGATTTTAACTCTTGTGTTTTAGCTTGGTTGCTGAATGAGCTAAGGTTTTTGTACTTTTAAAGTTATTGTTGATACCATATTGTTTTTATTGACCCTCTTTTCCACTTACAGAGCTAGTTTACTGTTTTTCTTTGAAATAAATATTCAAAAACATTATTGGTATCTATTTTTATTTTTGAAATTTACCGGTAGCTGCTGCATTTCCCACCCTAGGCTTATACTCGAGTCAATAACTTTTCCAGTTTTTTGTGGTAAAATTAGGTGCCTCGGCTTATATTCGGGTCGGCCTATACTCGAGTATATACGGTAGTTGTACGTTGAAGGCTATCTCTATAGAATTATTTTTTGATGAAATTTATTATCCAAATCATGATGGTTTGTTGCATATGTGCCATGACCCTTCCCCAAAATTGGGATTCTTCTAAAGGTTTGAAATGTAATTCATACCTGACTAATGAACAAATCATAAGAACATTTTTAAATATTCCAATTATATTAAGATACCAAGATTTTAGAAAACTAACCTTTTTAAAAAATAAAGCATCCAGAAAAACCTTTTAAATCAACGTCTAGATTTTTTGAAATCTTTAGAAAAAAAATTACAGGCTCTAAAGTCTGTGGATAAGGGCTTATGCTCAACTCTGGATATCTGTATGCCTCAACATTTATCACAACAATGTAGGACTGTAAAGCATTCCAAGAGATGCCTTGTCAGCAAAACAAAGTCCATGCAGAGACAGTTGAAGCAGCAAGCCTCATGAGTCTTTCAAAAGACGCAGCTGATTTTGTTCTTGAAGAAGGGGTGTTTTGTTTGTGATAGAGCATAAGCATCTTTTTCTAATGTTTTATACACAGCCTTATTACCAAAGATAACAGCACAGTATTGTATTGTATAAAAGCTAAATTAGTAATAACTTCCTATCCAGTAGATGGCTCTTTTCATCGATTTTCCAGGCAGGTTTTCTTGCGTTTTTTATAAAATACTTTGGAAAAATGCAATTCATGACACTTGTAAAAAGTGATTAGAAGTTTAGCACATTTTTATTACTCTAACTAAGAATATAAAAATTAGTCAAAAACATGGTTTGGATTAAAGTAAGGTAGCAAAACTGACATTAGAGGATATAATATATCCTATATATAGGAGCCAGTTTGATCTGCTGTTAAGGCACCAGGCTAGACAAGTAAAAGCTCAAGTCCTGCCTTCACTATGAAAGGCAGCCAGGTACTCGCTCTCAGCCCTATTCACTTCATAGGTTGTTGTGAGGGAAATGGTGGTAGGAAGGTGGGGTGTTCAGTCTTGAGATATTTGTAAAACTAATGAAGATGGGAAACAAACAAAAACATTCTGGAAACAATACTGTCCCCACATTTTCTACATCAATTTTTTCAGTGGCAACTTATAAAGGGAAACAACTGAACATCTTAAATAATGTGCGATAATATGCATTCTTCACAGTGTGTCTTCTAAGGGGGAAAAATGTTACTGAAAGGGCCTGCATTCCTGCCTTCTACTTTTCCTGGAAAATGACTTTCAACATTAGCTTTTCACTCAGGTAGACTAGGGAGTGACCCTAGTCTGAGAACATGTATTTTCTTAACAGGGATGTTATTTCCACTATTAAGGTCAGTACTATTTTTTTAAATATATTGTAAGCAGTGATGTCTATTGCTGGTCTGACTGTAATAAAGTTCAGTTCTGTTCTGTTCCATTCTCTCTGTTCTTGATTGCTAATGATACTGTCTCTGATGAATACTATATTAACCACTGTATATACTGTATATTTAACACTATGTACTGCATCATTTTTAAAAATCGATCCCTGTTTGAATTTTTATTTAGTTTTCTATTCATCTCTCTTCATACTTTTTCCTCTTATCTATACTTTTACAACATGCAGAACAACCTAATCCTTCCATCCCCCTCTCCATCCAATCAGAACTGATGAAGCTTCTTAGATGAGAAGTAAAATGTCTTCAAGGAAAAACAAAGTCCAGTTGCCTTTTCAAAAAGCACCTTTGAGAAATGCAGATTATATTCTAATAATTTCTTTTATTTAAAGGCAATATTTTACCAGAATTGCCTTTAAATAAAATAGTATTATCATAAGTTTTCTTTTTACTTTTTTATTCTTGATTTTTTTTTTTTGGCAAATCATTGTATTTTTTAATCTATAAAGTAATTGTAGATAATACAGTTCTATGCATCTGGATTCCTTCTACCTTTCATTCTTGGAAGTAACAGTCTGCATCCCATTTTGGCCTTTGCATGTGTATGAGAATCTTAGACAATGCGAACTGTAGGACAGCCAAGACAAAAAAGGTCAGGTGTTCACGGGGGAGGGACATCAAACAGGATCATATAATAACCTCTGCATGGGTTTGAAACCCTTTCCCTTTATGTAAATTGCACATCTTTTTTTTATCCTCTCTCATCCTCAATCATACCAAATCTTCTCAAGGGGAGATTAGTAATTTAACAAATGCAGTATAACTGGAATGAGCAAATTATCAAAAGCATGTAACTTGAAACTTATTGATTTCTATGAAATTTGGTACTATTCATTCCTGCATAAAATTTTAGTATCCTTATCATT
Source organism: Thamnophis elegans (assembly GCF_009769535.1). Taxonomy (NCBI): domain Eukaryota; kingdom Metazoa; phylum Chordata; class Lepidosauria; order Squamata; family Natricidae; genus Thamnophis; species Thamnophis elegans. The sequence goes on from NC_045558.1 coordinate 75,450,102, forward strand.
TTCCTATTCTGATGGAAACTGAAAAACATAGATATGGAATTTAACAAGTCTGATTTTATATAAAATGTCCTGTTCAAATAATCCCTGCAAAAACAGGGCCACAACAGTTTACATTGGGTATGATTTAAAAAAAAACATTTTAGGCAAGAAAAAGTCATTTTCTTTCATCTCCAGAGGTTAGCTGAGGTAGGTTACTTTTGGAGCAACATGTGGTAAGGCAAGCTGTTTCAGGTGCATGCTTTGGTCTAGAATAAATCTGATGGGTTTTTTGAAGCCTTAAACAAAACAAAAGACATTTTTTGTAAAAAAAAAAAAAGCCATTATTTTAGTTTCAATCCTGGACATCTGCAATTCTTAAAGGCTGGGGAGAAAATGTTCCAGATGAAAAAAAATATTGTGCTTGCTTTTGAGTTTTGAACAGTTATCTTCATCTTGCTTGCTAACACAGGCCATAAAACAGCTATCATTCTACATTGCTATATAAGACATGCCTATATAAGTATTCTTGGCCATAATAGAGAAGCATTTCACCACTGCCACCTCCCCATATGCATATTTGAATTCTCAAGTAGCCTTTTGCTCTTCAGGTTCTTGGTATATCCTATCTAAGCACTACTCTGTTTCTGTGCTTTTCAAGATCAGTCAAAATTGGCTAGGTGCAGGAGTGAAGGTTTTTGTCAAAATGATGAAAATAAAATCGCAATATGAGCTTTTATCTTTTACAAACTTTCATGCAATGTTGACATATACAAAAGGATTAAAATCTATGTTACAAGGACAGCATTGCTTTTACTGGCTTCCTGCCAACCCCAACTGAAGCCATGAGTGCTTCAGCATGATTATTTAACTTGGCTTTATCAGGGTACAATGAAAACAAGATAGAGAAAAAAAATACAGAATGTGGGTTCTGGGATTCTTTCCAATATCTTAACAACTGCTCTGCTTTGTTTGTGCAATTAGGGAGGCTCAGAATGATAAGGATGCCAGCATTTAAAAAAGCTGTACATTTGCTTTTGCCATACGGTTGTGCTGTCATTCTGGAGAGTTTTTCTTCATGGTTCCCAACTGAATTGGGCCACTTTTTGAAACTGAACTTCCTTCTATTGGCTTCTCTTCCCAACCCATGTTTGACCAGCATTCTATTTTGTTTTTTGAGAATTATCTTGCTGATAAATACTATTAAATTCCTTTACAATTTTCTCTTCCAATACTGTGGTAGAGCTAGGGGGTTTGAAGACCTGAGAAATTTAAATAAGTTAACTAACATGAGCTCTATACATTGATTTTGAAAATAAACCAATAAAAAAGCTGGTATTTATTTTGAACACCAGAATACTGCAAGAATCTATATGAAATTACTGCAGATTTCTAGTTCTTGTACTGCTCCTTTAGGAGTAGGATATTTTATTATTACAGTGTTTTCTCCCATAGTCCTTATAAAGCCAAACTAGTTTGTTTTCATTATTGAAAATGAAAATTGGATAGTTATGATTACTTAAAAGCCTTTCCAAGGCTTGATATTTTGAGTTTTGGAAATAAATAATTCTAACATAGTTTTTTTTCAGTGCAAAATGTCCTCTATACAGAGACTTTAGGGATTACTTTTTCACATAAATGGTAATAGGCGGGTACATTATTGTTCTGTATTTAACTTTGTTTTAGCTTCTTGGACTTCACTTTTATCATTTTAAATAAGCAATTTTCCTCATGGGAAAAGATGGGAGTTTGTGTTCATTTTAATAAAGCTTTTAATTAAAAATTCCTCTTCACTGACTTTTTTTCTGAGTAGCAAATGTTCACCGAAGTATGTAGTCTGAATATCTAGTGGAGTCAGTACAAAATTTTAACAAAAGTTTCTGCACTCTAGATAGAGCAACAAAGGTGATTAGGGGACTGAGACTAAAATGTATGATAAACAGTTGCAGGAATTAGGAATGTCTAGTCTAATAAAGGAGGACTGGGGGGAGATGTGATAACAGTTTTTGAGTACCTGAGGCACTGTTACAAGCACCTGATGGCAAGACGAAGTAATAGAATAGATAGGACAGAAGAGACTCAGTTATAGATCCAGTTTCAGTCATGGTAACTCACTGGATGGTTTGGGCCATCCCAATCCATCTTACACTTCAAAGGATTGTACACAGCTTCTGAGATGCTAGAATGGATAAAAATTGCTCAGATTTGGAAATGAATTGCCTCAATAAATTATGGTTTAGTGACTGCATAACTTCTCTATCCCTTTTTGGTTCTTTTGTTGTTAGTCATCTTTTATTGCAATGAAGTAATTTAGGAATTCAGCAATCCTGATTACAGCAACCCATCAGTTAAGGTTGGGGTGGTTTGGAATGGATACAAGAAAAGCCTCTATAACTTGATTAAAAATAAAAGAACTTAAATGTGGGGAATCTTTCTTATCAAATAATCACTTTTAAAGATAAGATCCAAAGTTGCACAGCAGGGGCAGTGATGCATGTCATTACTGCCTGTTTCTAGAAAATGAAGGATATGAAGCTAGCTTTCAATTAATCAATAAACCTAGTTAAAGTATAGTTTTAGTCTGCACTTGGAAGAAAAACTATAACTACAACAGAAGATTGATTACACAAAAATCCATCTGTAAAAGAGCAAAAAGATAATAATAGATTAAATGAAATGCATTGCAGGCTACCTACATCTTTTAACTGAAGTATTTTAAATCATTTAGATTTCTATCATTTCCTAACTAATTCCAGACACTTGGGATTAAAAGGCAGTGACAGGAACAATTGAAAAGTCAGGAAACAACTCCTTTCATTCTCCCCCTCCAAGGACTTTAGTGAGTTTTTATCAAATATGTTTAATTTACAGACGAGGCTGTTTATCATCTTGTCTGAAATTTTCTTTCTCACATTCCTACAAATGCACATAGATACAGTCAGCTCCCTCCTCTCCCACCATACTACAGGACAGGACAGAAGTATTTGTGAAGCACATCCATAGTCAATCCAATCCACTTCAAATTCAAATATATTTAGGCTTTGTAATCTCAAAAATGCAATTTAGTTCCTGGTTTGTGCTCTAATGATGCTTTGAAGTAACATAATACATTTTTCAATACTATACTTATTTATTAAAATAAAAAAAGAGGAGATGAAGCTATGGCAGCACTTCTTTGTCCTCCAAATGTTTAGTTCATCCTTGTGTGGAATTTAGAACTGTGATCTTACCTGTATCAGAAGTCTGAGAAAGAAAGAGACCAGCAACTGGAATTTGAAGAGTAATGTATGACATACCTAGGCACCATAAAGCAAATGTTTTTTCCATTTTGAAAAAAACTCTTCTCTATCCTATTGATCTATCCAGATCAATTAAAACAGAAAAATTCTTCTCAAGAGAAAGATTTTTCAACTGACTACATCCAGTTGTCAAGGAAGGGTACCCAGCGTTCTTTTCCTTCATAATACTACTTGCATGTTACAGATAATAGGAGAATTTAACCTCCACATAGATATTTACTTATATAATTTGCTTAACAATACTAGCAATATGTTTAAAGTTAATCAGTTCTAATCAGCATCCTTCAAATAATAAAGGAATTACTTTGGAGAACAAATTGAGTAAATGAAGAAGTGATTTGTAGGTTGTGTACTAATCTGTTGTTGTTGTTAGTCACCCAAACCTATCTTGAGACTTGAGACCCCATGGACAAGGTCCCTCCAGGCCTTCCTGTCCTCTATCATCCCCTGGAGAACATTTAAGCTCACAGGGACTGCTTCAGTTACTCCATCCAGCCACCTCACTCTCTGTCGTCCCTGTGTTCTTTTGCCCTCAATCGTTGTGTACTAATAGCCCAGGCCATATTTTTTTCTTCTACTTTTAGTGACATAATTAAAAACTATGCCTGAATTGTAAGATGGTTCCCGCTAACAATCTAGCATTAGAAAATTAATAGTATTCCTTAAAAGAAAAAAAAGACCTTTTTTGTACAAATAAATACAAGAATAGATACGAACAAAAACCAACAGCACATTTGCCTTAAAAAGGGCAATTCTTTAAAATTCAGAGACATTTGTATGACAGGTATTTCTTCCACTTTGCTACTGTTGTATTCTGAAAAAAAGACCAACTTTTTTATTTTTAAGGGAAACTAGAATTATTTTTTCTCTAGTTATGACTAAAACAATAGGACTATGAATATTTTGCTTTTCTTTCCTAGGAAGTTTGCCGTGTAAGGGCGGAAGGGAATTACCAACACATAAACCTGAAATATGAGTTTGCAAATAAATTCCACAAAGTGATCTTGACATTCTGACAGCTGCAATTTATCATCACAAATTACTCTGCTTTGCTGCAAACTTTCTGCCATATGAAGACAGTGATTTTTTTAAAATTGCCGACTGTCCTTTTTCATAATGAACTTAGTTTTTGAAGAACTTGATGCCTACAGATAACAAATACCTTGATGCAGAAACCCAGTGATACTGGGACCTCGCGGTACCCCTGGATAATATTCACATACTATTGATATCCAGATGAAAATCATTTTTATATCTAGATATTGCAATATATTGCTTAGGGGAGAGATCAGAAAACATGAAACAAGATCACAGTGTCTTAGATATCCCTCCTTTATTTTAATTAGTAAATGTTTTACATAAATTAACATAGAGCTGCTGTTTTGTTTTTTCTATAGCCATAGTCCTAGAAAACTTGGTGCAGTACATGAGGTAAAATTATTGTGAGCCAAATATATTTGAGGGTTTCATTCATAATATTGGACATGGCTAAGGTGACCAGATTTTCAGATTGGTAAAGAGGGACACCTTTGACCGGGGGGGGGGGGGGGGGGGGGGGGCTTGATTAAAAATTTTATACGGAGCAACAAAATTTTTCATATAACGCAAAAATAGTATTATTATTTTTTTTATTTCAACATAACTACAATTTACAAATATAAATTGTAACTGTTGCCAAACATCAAAATTTTGATCACGTGACCATGAGGATGCTGCAACAGTCGCTAAGTGTGAAAATGGTCGCTAAGTGTGAAAAATGGTCAACAGTCACTTTTTACAATGCCGTTGTAACTTTGGTCACTAAGCCCATTATACCACCTTTCTTGCCACAGTTCTTAAGTGAATAACTGCAGCTGATAAGTTAGTAACATAAGTGATCTGTAATAAGAGCCTGGAGGAAACACTTTGTGGCTTTGAGATGGATAGAAGCTACTTGAGATCAACCAATCAATCAGTCTCAAGATGTGGAGACTCTGGAAAGAGTGCAGAGAAAAGCAAGAAAGATGATTAGGGGACCAGAGGATAAAATATATGAAGAACAGTTGCAGGAATTGTGGATTTCTAGTCTATAGAAAAGAAGATCTAGGAGTGACATGATGGCAGTCTTCCAATATTTGAGGGACTGCCCCAAAGAAGAAGGGGTTAACCTATTCTCCAAAGCCTCTGAAGGACAAGAAGCAATTGATGGAAACTAACCAGGGAGAGAAACAACCTAGAACTAGGGAGAAATTTCCTGACAGTGAGGACAATTAACCAGTGGAACGGCTTCCCTCCAGAAGTTGTGGGTGATCCATCACAGGAGGTTTTGAAAAAGATAATGTACAACAGTTTGCCTGAAATGGTATCAGGTCTCCTGCTTGAGCAGGGGGTTGGATTAGATGACCTCCAGCTCCGGTATTCTGCATTCTTCTCTAAGAAAGACAACATGGGCTGGAAAGTCCATTTAGTGGCTTGCAATGGCCATTGCAACCCTCATTCCACAATGTCGGTGTTGCAACTGTTGACCAGGGCTCTGGTCAAATCAGAATTGAGCTGGAGGGGACCTTGGAGGTCTTCTAGTCCTTCCCCCCTCAAGCAGGAGATCCTATCCATTTTAGACAAGCGGCTGTCCAGTGCCTCTTCTTAAAATTTGCTGACCGACGCTGCGGCTGAGCTGAAGCCGGCAAAGCCCAGCACCCCTGCCTGCCCAGCTGAGGTGTTCCTAGCGGAGGAGGGGGAGGCACCGCCGCTATAACTCATTAATACATCATAAATTCTCAAGCACGGGGGCTATAACCACCACAAACCCCACAAATCAAGCCCTCCAAGATACAAACCCACATGAGTTATTACTTTGTACATTCGTTCTCAGGACGCTACCCTAATGCCCCAGACTATCAGCTGTTAAATTATGGGGCTGGCAGATCCATGGATGGATCCTATAGAGATCCAGGCAACACGCACGCCGGCTCTTACGGGGGATACAAATACAATGGAATGGATCTGAGCATCAGTGGATCAGCCACCATCACCTCCTCCTCCTCCTCCAGCCAATTTGGAGCGGTTGGGGAGAGCTCTTGCATCTTTTCTGCCCAGGCAGCGCTTGAAAGCAGGTTAAGAGAGCATTCAGCTGCTCCTTGTCCTGTCCTGAATCCCTCCCTTGCACAAGCAGCACCAGTAGTGGCGGCGTCAATGAAAGCCGTGGAGGCAAGACAGCTGGGTCCTCCCACACCAACCAGTAGCTTCTGTCGGCGCAGTTAGCGTCACCGCGTTTGCTGAAATAGACGAAACCAGCGGTCCTCGCGAACCGAAGAGAGCGCTTCTCAAGCCAACAACAGTGCCCGAGTTCAGACGGAGCTGAACGCCACCTCCACGCCGGCCGCATAAAGCCTGCCCCCTTCTTGTCTCCCAATCACCCCCTTCCCAACGGGACAAGAAGGTGGAGGGCTGGTCTTGCAAACGGGGATCAGCGCACTCGCCGCCTCCCCCTCCCCCGGGAGGAGCTCTGCAGCGGGACAGACGAATGGAGAGGGAGATCGCCCCTTCCTCCTCCAAGCCCCCAAACCCCGTCTTCCCTGGCCTGCATCCAGGCTCCTTTGGGTTTGGGGGTAATCTGAAAGGGTGGAGCGGGGGATCCCCGGGGCGGAGGCCTCCCGGTGCAATGGTCTTCCGCAGCTCCGGAGCAAACCTTCGCCTTCCCCGCCCAGGATTGCAAGGCTGGAGGCCTTGGCAGAAGCCACCCCCACCCCCAGCCGGCCAACCCTCATCCATACCATGAGCGGCGGGACCTGCGCATTTCCTCTCCTCCCCAGCGCTGTCCTGTGGGCGTGCGAGCGCTGGGTGCGAGCGCTGAATGGCCGGCTGGCCCAGAAGGCTGCCGGCAGGGCTCGGCCGCCATTCAGCGACACGTTTCGCGTGGGCCGACGTGGAAGGCAAGCGGCAAGCCAGCACTTCAAAGTCATGCCGGCACTTTAGCGTGCCCCTCAGCCGCCATTCAGAGAAACATGTTTCATTGAATGGCGGCCAAGTTCTAAACTGCTGGCATGACTTTGAAGTACTGGCTTGCCTTCCGTGCGGGCCGACGTGGAAGGCAAGCGGCAAGCCAGCACTTCAAAGTCATGCCGGCACTTTAGCGTGCCCCTCAGCCGCCATTCAGCGAAACATGTTTCGTTGAATGGCGGCCAAGTTCTAAACTGCCAGCATGACTTTGAAGTACTGGCTTGCCTTCCGTGCGGGCCGACGTGGAAGGCAAGCGGCAAGCCAGCACTTCAAAGTCATGCTGGTACTTTAGCGTGCCGGCAGGCAGGGCTGGAGCGAGAGAGCAAGCGTGCTCCGTCCCGGTGGGTGCATGAGCGGAGCACTTTTCCAGCGCTCCTGTGCCTGGAGAGCTCTGTCTGCATATGAGCCCGGGATCTGCTGCTTGCGCTCCCTTGCTCCGCCCCTCCACCCACCTTCCCTATCTAGGGGCTCCTCCAGCAGAAGTAGCAGAGTCGTGTCAAGCGCCGCTCTGCTTTCCTCCACACTCTTCCCGCCCGGACGCCCAAAGCCTCCCAGCCCGCCCGGCCCGGGGCGAGTCAGCTGCAGTGCAGCGGGCGGCGATCCCACCACCATCCGCCCGCTCACTCACCCCGCCCGTCACTTACTCTGAGTTCGGAGAAGAAGCGGCGGCCCCAGGTGGCTCTTTTTGCGGAGGCTTTCCAACGGCTTGTCCGGAAGTGGGGCTGGAAAGGCGAGCTCGCTTCCCTGCCCTTCCGCCCGCTCACTCGCTACGCTACCCCACCCATGCGAGCAGCAGCGGATGGGCGGGGGAGCGAGTCGAAGAAGGCGCCAAAATTAAGCGGGATCTTTTGGGAATGGCCCAGGACGCGGGAAAAATTATGAGAAGGCGTGCCTGTCCCGCCAAATGCGGGACGTCTGGTCACCTTAGACATGGCAGAGCATAACCCAAATCCAATACCTGCTTTACTGTGAATTTCCCTAATAATTCTATTAGACCTAAAATCTTTGTTAAAAGATATATTTCTGAGGGAAGTAGCTGGTTTATAAATAAGAAATATAAATAAATAATAAGATAAATATTGAATATAGGAATAAATACTTTACTTGTTATAGAAACTTGACAACGGAATCAGTTACCAGGTTATAAACAAAATTTATTGGATGTAATCAAAGAGAAATGGAATATTTAATGGAATTTCAATTTAAACAATGATCATTTTGAGGTTGAAAAAGATTTTATAGAAAACATTTATCACTATATGATTACAGATATTTTTTGAATTATGACTGTAATTTATCTGGAATTACAGTTGTAGGTTGTGCCATAAATGGATCATTATATGACCAACTCAATTTTATGACCTTTTTTGCAGGTAATTGTTGCAACAGTGGTAAAGTGAGCACCATGGTTATTAAGCGAGCACTAGGATTGTTGAGTGAATCCATTGTTTGCAATGGATACAGCTAGAAACTGGAAATAAATGTTCCGTCCATACACATTGTACATTGCAGTGATGAGATTGCAGGATGCTGTGAACAACTATAAGCATGTGATGGTTGCTCAGCACCCAAAATGAGGGTGAGGGCGACTCAAGATCTTTGAATTTGGGTCATAAATATCTTTTGGGAGTGTCTGTCATAACTTTAAACAGTTGTATTTATTTTATTTGTTTAATTTATATGCTGCTCATTTTGCCTGGAGGTGACACTAAGCATCTTACAATAATTAAGGTTGCTAACAACCTGGTTATTAACTATGGACCAACTCAATATTTTGTGGACAATTCCACTTTGTGCTAATTATTCAGTGTAACATATTTCACATGATTATGAGGATACATGGTAAGAGAACTATAAACAATGTAAAATGTTATAAGTCTGTTGAAATTCATTAACACTTCCTAAGATGAGATTCAGATATGATATTTAATGTTGCTTCATTCCTGGAGGAAAAAATAACAAAAATCATCAGTTTTCATGTCTGTTGGATTCATGCTATTAGGATAAAGTGAAAGCAATCAATCAGTATACATCTGAAAGATTTCTTTCACATGATTTTAGAGAAAATTATTTCCCTTATGTAAATTGATTAATAAAGAAAAATATCCAATTTATTTTTTTGTTTTAATAGACTAGCGATTAATTAATTGCAAAAGGATAGACCGGAAGGAGAATTCAAAAACAATGTAAAAATATATTTGTTAAATGCACTGTTGGTATCATATGCAATAAAACAAGGATTTTTTGGAGTCCAGTGCCAGTGGGGACTACTTATTTTATATACTAGTTGTTTAAAAAAAAAACTTTATATATAACAGCAAACAAAGTTTAATTATAATACTAAATTTATCATGGATAGAAGCCCTCTGTCTCCTCAGACCAGCATGTGAGGGAATTTAACTAATAATCTCAAGTTTTATTAATACCTAAATCATGGACTACCAGGAAATAATACTAGGGTTGAATGTTAAACATAAGTAAATATCCATTTCATACAGTAATGTTCCATCTTTAAACATTTAGACACTTTTTTCTCCAGTCTTTTGATGAAAAGTGAACATACTGTCTTAGCAACATATTCCCCCATATTCCCCTGTTTAAAAATATTACTGGCTTTCATTTTTTTTAAAAAAAAAACCTGTCCCCCATGTTATTTATCCTCTCAATAGAGACATTGAGACATAACCAGGACATAAAGAGATTGAAAATTAGAACACAGGAATACAAAGTGTAGGCCTTTGCATACGATCTAGCATTTATCACAGAGGAACCCCTAGAAACTGGACTAATATTATTACAAGACATAAAACCAAATCAGTAAACTGGCAGAGCTTAAAATAAATAAAAAGAAAACTAAAATATTAACTAAGAATCTAACCAAAAGACAAAATGAAGAACTGGGGGAGAAACTCGGAATTTCAAGGCCCAAGAAAATTAAATATTTGAGAATATGGTTATCGACAAAATGTATTACAATAAAAAAAGACAATTACAATAAATTGCTACGACAAATACAAAAAGATTTGGATAATTGGACTAAATTATAGATATCACTAATTGGCAGAATTTCAACAATTAAAATGAATGTGCTACCCAAACTATTTTATCTTTTTCAAACAATACCGATTAAATAAGAGAATTTTTTTTTCAAACAACTAAATAAAATGGTATCCACATTTATCTGGTAAGGGAAAAAACGTGTATTAAATAAAACTTCTACAAGATAGCAGAAACAAAGGTGGGTTTAGCTTCCCAGATTGGGAGCTTTACTATCATGCGGCAGCCCTGACATGGCTGAAGAACTGGATTCAACTAAAAAAATAAAAAGATTCTTATGCTAGAAGGCCATGATCTCCAACTAGGCTGGCATGGCTTCCTCTAGGGAGGGAAAGAATAAATCTCATTCATACTTCCAGAGACACATAGTAAGGGATGCCCTGTTTAAGGTGTGGGAAAAAAATAAAAAAAACATTACATGAAAATACCAATCTGGTTATCAATGAGGGAGGCAATGACATATTCAAATATTATAGATCTCAGCAAAATGGTAAGCTATGCAGAACTCTTAGATGAAAAAGGAGAACTAAAATCAGTACAAGATCTGAAAACATAAGGAATAAATATAGAATGGTGGCCCTATTTAAAAATTAAAACAAGATTAAAAAAAGATCAGGAACAATATGGAATACACGAGAAACAAATGGAATTAGATAAAATATTATTAGGAACAGGAGGAAAAATGATTAGCAAATTATAAAATTTTATTTTATGATATAAAATGGAGGAAGAGATGGTGAAGGAGACAATAATTAGCTAGGGAAAATTTTTTGGCCATAAAATAGTTAGAAAAATGGGATAAATTATGGGAAATTATAAATTTACAATGGCAGTAGCTTACAAAGAAAACCTTTATAAAATGTTTTATAGATGGCATTTGCCCCCAGCGAGACTGGCCAAAATGTATCCAAATTCATCCCCCAAATGTTGGAGATGTAGCCACAAGTATGGAACATTCTACCATATGTGGTGGACGTGCCCCATCACAAGAAAATACTGGTGCAAAATTCGGAAATGGCTGGAAAAAATTAAGGAGCAAAAAATAGAAATGAAACCAGAACCATTCTTATTAGGACTATTAGACAAAAAATGGATAAACAATTTCAATACATCATAATACTGCAGCTAGAATTGCTACTCACTGCAGCTAGAATTGCTTTTGCACAAAAAAATCAATACACAAGCAGACGACACAAAAATTAGAAAAGTACTCGAATGTGCAGAGATGGACAAAATGACAATAGAACTAAAAGAAAGAGAAGAATCAGATTTCTATAAAATATGGAATAGAATTTATAAGTGGCTAGGAAACAGAAGCTGAAACAGAAAATAGAGAATATAAATATAATGGTGATATAAATAATTAATATTAGTATTAGTGTTACTAGTACTATTATTATATTATTGGACAATGTAAAATCAATAAGAAGGCAATACAGAATAGAGAATTATAAAGGCTAAACATGAAATACAGAAGGCTGTATATTGTTATGTATGTTTTCCATTCTGTTTTTAAAGATTAAAATGTTTAATAAAAACTATTTAAAAAATAAAATAAAAAATAAACCCTGTGTGATGCTGTTATAGCCTAGGTCACAATAATAAACTGGGATAATAATAATAATAATAATAATAATAATAACAACAACAACAACAATAACAACAACAACAATTCTGCCGTTGCCGGTCCCAAGCCCGGATGAGAAAGGAGGAGGGTTGGGATCAGGTTGGCAACCTGACCCCATAAAAAAAACCCGCCAACCCATATAACATGGTGAAAGAAACTAATAAAAATTCTATACCGCATTGGTCGTTGAACGGGTTAACAAGGGCCGCAGCGGATGTTGAGGTCCCTGGGCATCCGTCGACAAGTGGGCTACAAGTGGACCAGCCAACAAAACGACAAAAATATAGCGCAGATGAAAATCGTGCCATAATGGCCTGTTATTACAACTCAGAGCCAGAAAAAAGAGGCTATTTAAAGCGAATGTATGAATTATGGAAACAACAATATCCAGATTCAAAAGTTAGTGAAAAACGACTAGCAGATCAAAGGCGATTTAGTATACGGAATAAAGTGTTTAGTGAAGTTGAACTTGAGGAAATTCAGGCAATTTGCAAAAATAAAAACAACAACATCACAAGCGGAAACAACCAATACTCAAGACACAACTAAAGACATTGTAGTAGAACTCCCAGAAGAAAATGTCGGGGAGGAAATAACAACACTACCACCAGAACCAGATATCATTGAACCAACTGATGAACTAACTCAAAACCAAAAAGAATTGAAGGACAAGATCATGGAGCATTTTCTGTCTAATGAAGAAAGGCAATGTTTACCATCATTAAAAACTGTGCCTAAGAAAATTTTGGCCCCTATTATGAAAATGGTTAATGCAGTGCTTTCAACAATCAAACTGGGATCCATCTTGGAAACAAATCAGTTAATGTACAGTGCAGCTGTAATAGTCACTAAAGAACTAGGCATTAAAATCAAAGCACCTAGTCACACAATGGAAAAAGCATCAAAGGCAAAGTGGAAAATTCGATTAGAACAAAAAGTCAAAAAATTAAGGGCAGATGCTAGCAACTTAAAGAACATGCATGAGCAATGGCTTAAAAACAGCAAAATCATAGATCAGCTAATCAGAAGATATAGATTGGATACAAGAAACATCAATGAAGCTGTAGAGATTGTAAAACAGCAGATAACAGCAACAGCTAGAAAAATTGCAAGATATGAGGCATGAATCATCCAATATAAACAAAATCAGCAATTTCGATCAGACCAATGGTGTTTTTATCAAAGTCTTAATGTGAATGGTGACCCAAAAGTGAAAAACCAGAAAAGCAGGCCACGGTTGAATTCTGGAAAGAACTGTGGGAAAATACAAAGGACTACAATAACGAAGCAAAGTGGATACATGACTTTGAGAAAAGCATTGGCAACAAGCAAATGCAAGTGTTAGAAATAACAATTGAGATGGTCAAAAATCGAATTGGAAATTGGAAACAAATAACATCTTGCCAGTAGAGCAAAAAGGCAACAAAAGAAGGAGCAGGGGCACAAAAGATCAGCTTCTAATTGATAAAATGATATTAGAAAATTGTAAGAACAGAAAAACAAACTTGAATATGGTCTGGATTGATTACAAAAAGGCATTCAACTCATTGCCACATAGTTGGATCATAAAATGATTAGAAACAACTGGCATTAGCAAAAATATTACATCCTTTACTGAAAAGGCGATGAAACAGTGGAGAACTGAGTTGGCAGTAGGGAATGAGATCTATGGAATGGTTAATATCAAGCGAGGAATTTTCCAGGGTGATTCACTTTCACCTCTTCTCTTCATCATCGCAATGATCCCACTATCAGTAATCTTAAAAAAAATGAAATTAGGCTACCAAACAGCCAAAGAAGCTGAAAATATTTTGCATTTACTATATATGGATGATTTGAAACTCTATGGAAAGTCAGAAATAGAAATCCAATCATTGACAAACACAGTCCGAGTATTCAGCACCGATATTTCAATGCAGTTTGGCATGGAAAAATGCGCCACTGTATCCATAAAAAAGGGCAAAATCACTGCATGTGAGGGAATTGAAATGCCCAATGGCCAATTAATTAAATGCAAAGAAAATGAAGCCTACAAATACTTAGGCATTCTGCAGTTGGATAACATCAAGCATGGAGAAGTAAAAACTGTTGTCAGGCGAGAGTACACCAACAGAGTTAAGAAAATTTTGAAATCTAAATTGAATGGTGGAAATACAATCAAGGCCATAAATACCTGGGCAGTACCAGTTATAAGATACACAGCTGGTATAGTTAACTGGACACAAGCTGATTTGGACATTTTGGACCGAAAAACCAGGAAACTAATGACAATGCACTACAGTTTACATCCATGTGGTGATACTGATAGACTATATCTGCTCCGAAAATCAGGTGGCAGAGGATTATTACAAGTGAAGCAAACAGTTGAAGAAGAAAAACATGCACTGGCTGATACAGAAAAGATGTGATAAAATCAAGAATGAAGAGTTGGCAGAACAAAGTACTGCATGGCCAATTTCTGGAAAAAATAAAAGATAAAGTGGACAGTGAACAAACTTGGTTATGTTTAACAACAGGTACATTAAAGAAAGAAACAGAGTCACTAATCCTGGCTGCGCAAGAACAAGCTATCCGCACAAATGCCATTAAGGCCAAAATCGAAAAATCCTCTGATGATGCCAAATGCAGACTTTGCAAGGAAGCTGGTGAAACTGTTGATCACATTCAGCTGCTGTAAAAAAATCGCACAGACTGATTATAAATTGCGGCACAATTCAGTAGCGCAAATGATCCATTGGAATTTGTGCAAAAATTTTAATATTAAAACAGCAACAAACTGGTGGGAACATCAGCCTGAAATAGTCACCAAAAATCAGATGGTCAAGATCTTGTGGGATTTCCGTATACAAATGGACAAAATACTGGCACATAATATACCAGACATCACACTGGTTGAGAAAAACAAGGTTACAATCATAGATATTGCAATACTAGGTGATAGCAGGGTCGCCGAGAAGGAACATGAAAAAATCGCAAAATACCAGGACTTAAAAATCGAAATTCAACGACTATGGCACAAACCAGCAGTGGTAATTCCAGTGGTAATTGGCACACTGGGTGCTATTCCAAAAGCACTGGAATTACATTTAAAACAGTTAAAAATTGACAAAATCACCATCAGTCAAATGCAAAAAGCCGCACTGCTTGGATCTGCACGCATATTACGAAAATACGTTACGACGTCCTAGGCCCCTGGGTGGGGCCCAACTAGTAACCAATGCCAAATCCAGCGAAACAACTGGCCACTGTGATAAATTGTATAATAATAATAATAATAATAATAATAATAATAATAATAATAATAAGTAGTAGTAGTAGTAGTAGTAGTAGTAGTCTGAAATCTAACTTACAAAGTTGAAAAACATCAAAATAATTGAAAACAACTTCCTTACCATTGCAAAGAATGTTCATAAAGTCTTGAGGCATTAGCCTCAGTTTATCTTTTATGGAGACTTTCTAGTTAGTTTAGTAAATCCTGCCAGTAGGTGGAGCTCCTATTTCATGAGCCTATTGTACTGCATGCATTATTTTATGATTGATCTACCTGTGCATGCTGTTGATTTTAATATAGAATATGATATAAGCAAAGCTCCTACTAAGCAAGCTCCATTAGCTGTTCCCTCCAGTTACCTAAGAACATTTATATTGTGCAGAAATAATATGTCTTTGTTGCTAAAGATATAGCCCATTACTATTAAAGGATATTAATAGCATTTATGAAACTGAATATGTTGTAAAAAACACAAAAATGTAAATACTTCACATTTAATTATTATATTTTAATCTGTTCAAAAAGAAAAGTTAGGGATCATTCAACTACAAAATAATTCAAAACAAAAAATAAACGCCATGCCTGATCTCCTTGGATAGTCAGTATTTTCCTATTCCAATATTTTATATTCCAAAAGGACATAAAGGCAAAAAGTCATGAGTAATGGCAAGCAGCAGCACATCTACGGTCCTCAAAACAGTTTGTTTAGTGACCATTCAAAGTTACAATGGTGTTGAATACAGTGATCTGTGTCCATTTTTCACACTTGCAACTATTGCAGTATCTCCATGGTTCCATGGCAAAATTCACTTGGCAACTGACCCGTGACAATTGCAGTGTCCCAGGATCACATAATCAACTTTTGCACCTTTTGACAAGCAAAATCAATGGGAAAGTCAGATTTATTGAACAACCATGTTATTAACTTAACTTTAGTGATTTACTTAACAACTGAGGCAAGAAATGTCATAAAACAGAGCAAAACTCACTTAACAACTTTCTCACTTAGCAACAGAAATTTTGGACTCAGTTGTGGTCATAAGACCAAGACTACCTGTATTTGCCATCAAGATCTCCAATTCCCCTGACTTTATTAAGCAGGCTGGATGGAAGAATAGTTGGCACAGACTTACTTGTTGGTTTCAATGAGAAGTTATTTACATAGATGAAAATTAAAATATTTGAGAGCAAAGCTGCTTTGCTATTCTCTACTTTCTTTTGCTCCCATAGCATAATTAATCTATTGATTAAAGACACTTTGTATTGGTTCCAACATGCCAGGACTGACCCCCAATCCTCTTTGGAATTAATGTACCTCACACTTAGTTTCTCCTCTGGAGGATCTTCTGATTTTTCCAAAACAAAAATGGAACATGAAAAGAAAGGTGATTTCAAAGGTTTACCTCATCAAGTTGAATCACCAAACAATTTATAGCATTCATGTACTTTCAAATCACTTTCCATGAAACTAAAAACAATTGAGCTGAATTGCTGCTTATCAGAACATATACCATGTTTTTAAGACACACTGGAGTATAAGCGCACCAAGATTTCGAAGAGGTAAATAAAGAAGAAAAAGGTTTTGTCCTCCCTAACCCAGGAGCACTCTGCAGGCTTCAGCAGGGCTGGGGAAAGAAAAAAATGCCCCTGTTATTGCGGAAAACAGGCCATTTTTCACAAAAAATCTTTTGCCTTCCCCTAGCCCTGCTGAAGCCTGCAAAATGTTGGTGGGGGCTGGGAGAAGGAAAAAAAAATGGTTCCATTCGGTGTATAAGACTCACCAACATTTCCACACTCTTTTTTGGGTGGGGGGGTGGGGAAAGGTGTGTCTTATACTCCGAATTGGTAATCTTTTACAATTTTGTTTGTCCTGCAGAATGAGAAGTATACTTGAGGCTGGCAAAATAAGGGGAACGGAAGTCTGACCCACATTATATCCAGAGGCATAATGATTAATGGAAAATTGTAATCTACTTTATTAAACATGGCCTCTTGAGTGGGGAATGAATTTTTGCTCTAATTCTAGTTTCTGCCAATGCTGAGATACAGTGATGCTGGGTATTTTTTTGTACATTTTAAATTGCATTTTAAATTATTTCATAAAAAGATCTCCACAAAATATAGAGGAATTTACTCCCAGGTAAACATACACAGGATAAGATGTCAGCTACCTTGGAAAGAACAAATTGGGGAAGGCAAAGTTTTTAAATTTTATAATACTGCTTTGCCTATAAGCATTTGTCACTCTTAACAAGCTGTTTTCAAAAGTAAACGTTGAAAATGAGGTTTTAAATGTTTTTAAAATCTCTTTATTAAACTGAAGCTTCATGTATATTTGTCTCAATGCACGCATAAATAGAAGACATCCATTCATCATCTGTCAACATGAGCATCAAGTTCTGCTAAATAGTATGACTGTTAAATAGTCATTATAGTTCAATCATCAGGCACAGAATTTAGTTATCACCCAACATCAATTCAAATACCATTTTTCTCTTTAAATAAAATGAATACATTCAATTTACAGCTAAATACTTATCAATAATCAAGCAATATTTGCGTAGATGTGGCCATGTGTAAATTGCCTTCTAAAGTCAAGTGTTCCCCTTACAAAACACGTTTTGACTTTAGGGTATGCTACAGTACCAAAGCTGATGTGACTTTGGAGGATATAAACTGGTTAATGTATATTATCAGTGAACTTTGTTGACATTCTTATCTTTTCATAACCTAGAGATTGCTTAAGGACAAGTTTGCTTATGGCAAATTTAGAATGAGAGGTATAGAAATGCTGAAAATGTAACCCTGACATCTATCTTAACAGGCCAGAACAGTTTGGTTTAATGTTATACATACTGGTATGCCTTCAGAATGTATGTCCATGTCTCTAAGAGTACAGATAGATCTCAACTTATGAGTATTTGTTCAGTGACAATTCAAAGTGTGATGGCTCTGAACAAAGGGCTGTGCTCAAAGTTATGGTGTTGTGCTATGTTATCACTGTGATGGTGTGTTCAAAAGTCAGGTGCTTAGTGGCAAGATTGCATTTGCAACTACAAGAATGCTTTAACTGTTCTACTCACTTATTCCTTCCCCATTTATTCCCTTGTGCCCTCTTAATGCCCTGAGTTTCACCACCAGCTAATTTTTGCCATTTTTTTGGTCCCGTTGCTTACAAGACATGCCTGATTTGGCTACTGGGCTGGGTTGGTTGTAGAAAAAGAAAAAGAAAAAAGAAAAGACCAAGCAGTCTCTTTGCAAAGAGCTTTTGGGAGAAGTTTACTTTGTCTACCAAAAAGAAAGCAGCTACATTTGCTCTGTGGGGCTAAATTCCAGTTTCCAAAAATAAAATAACTTAAAACAAAAGCGCAGCCCAGCTCAGCCCGGTAGCCAAGCCAGCCATGCGTTCCGAGCAGCCAGAATTCGTTACAAGACAGTGAAAGTCAACTGGAATGGCAGCACACAGGGCAGGGCAATGTAGAGTGGCTAGGAGTGCTAGAACTGGGCTGAAGTGGCTAGGACTGAATGGGGTGGCTGCAGTTTCCTGGGACATGGCAAGCAGCTCCACATCTGCAAGTTTCTAGCACTGCTTGCTTCCCTGCAAGGCAGAGTGCTGGGTGACCAAAGGTGGACAGATAGATGAATGAATGGGGGGAGTTGGAGGAAGTCCCTTATTTTGCTGATTCAGGGCTGGGAGGGACAAAGCCTAGAATGGCTTGTATTGAGGGGGATAGTCACAATAACCTACAACTCTTAGTAATGACAATTAGAGCTGTTGGGATTGAAGTTGCTAAGTGATGTGGTCATGTGACATCTCAGTTTACAATTACATTGTTTAGTGATGGAAATGCTGATCCAACTCTGGTTGTGAGTCTAGGAGTATCTGCACACCATACTTGTGTTTCTTTCTGTAGCCAGTTGCAACCTGGAAAGTTGTATGGGATGGTACATAGTTATAAAATGATTTGCATGTGTGAATTAGTGAACACAGACCAAATACTACTATTTAAATTGGTCCAATCCTATTGTGCAATAAAGAAAACAAAGGGGGCTACTGGAAGAGGAAATTAACATAACACAGATGTATTTTTATCCTGAGATCCAATGTCTCTGTTCATATAAAATGACTGACTCATTCTCTCTCAGGATGAAGATTGGCAGGAACTGATAATTGCTATGATGTTCAAAGAAAGAATGTACTGTAATGGCAAACACGTAACTGAGACAGACACTGCAAAGGTTGTACAGGTAATCCTAACTTATGCCTGGCTACTTAACATTCACTCTAAATTACAATAGGGATCGAAGTCTTTGGGCAATAAAGCCTTGAGTTATTTATAAAAAGAATAAAGGTGAGTTAAAAAGTACCAAAAAAGATGGCAATAAGGGAGCCACAGTGTAACTACAGAGAAACAGAATAAATATAAATACTTTTATAATTGCTGTAAAGATTAGAAGCCACTTCTTTATATTTCTTTTTTCTTTCCCATTTATTTATTACTTTTCTTTACTTTTTTAAAAAATGTATTGTTTTTATTCTGTAAAAGGTGTTTTCAGTAAGATTAATAATAAAAATATAATAAATGATGATAAATAATGATGAATACTGGAGAAACTGAACTGATCTAAATATGCCTCTTCCACATGTTTCCAACCAATATCATTCTGAGCTTTCTTTTGCCAAATGGGCCCACAATACTTGTCATAAATCCATCTTGTCTTAGCTCTCTTTCGTGGACACTTTTTATCAAGGGGGATCAATTCTATGACTGCCTTGTCCATCTGCCAGCAATTCTTGCTATGTAACCAGCCCATTTCCATTTCAATTCTTTTATACTCTTGGTGATATCGTATATTTTTGTTTGTTCTCTAATCCATGTGCACATCTTTATATCTTGTGCTGAGCATGTATCTTTCCATGGCTCTTTGCACCACTCTTAGCTTTTGTATCGATTGTGACAGTGGTGGGTTGCAAGTGGACTGGTGCCTGCCTGAAGCACCGGGCACCATTCCAGTATGGTACTCTGGAGGGCCCACCCTCCCACCCACGGTCCTTCCCTCTATTTGAGCTCTTTGGTGCTTCCGCACACATGTATGGAGCGCATGGTGCCTGCGCGATGCTCCGCCAAGCAGCTGGAATGTCCTGGAGGCTCACGGAGGCGTCGCAAGAGGTAAGGACACATGTGTGTGCTGTGCATGTGCGCGCATGCTGCACAAGTTCATTTAGTGGATGCCGGGCTCCGTTGCAATGGGATCCGGAACCCACCACTGGATTGTGAGGTTAGTGTCTATGTGTCACCAACATATATAAGAGCAGATAGCACATACTGATCAAAAACTTTTCAGGCACAGGGGCAGGTTGTTCTTGATAATTATTCTTATCTTGTCTAATGCCTGCCAACCACATTTAATACATCATTCAATTTCTTTTATTATATCATCTTCCATTGAGAGCCATTGGCTAAGGTATGCGTAGTGGTCTACTATGTCCAGTTCTTCTCCAGATATAATTTTTTTCTTTCTTTGGTAAATTTATTAAACATAACCCGGCTCCTTTTCAGGTTTATTTTTAAGCCAAATGGTTTTCCTACTTTGGGCAGCTCTTTTATGTGTCTTTGTGGCTCTTCTTGGTCTTGTGAGAAGAGAACATCTACAAATCTTAAGTGTTTTAAATAGGTACTATTTATTTTTATTTCATCTTTTGCCCAGTCTAGTTTGCAAAATACTTCTTCAATGCAGGCTGAGAAAAGGATAGGTGATATTGTATCATCTTGTCATATACCTTGTTCTATGTTGATTTCCACTTTAAGGTCTTTAAGGCAAATTGTTGCCATTGTTTTTCCATATATAAATTGTAATAAGTTTATGTACGCAGTGTCTACGGCTTGATTAAAAAATGCCTTAATTATTGCTTGCTGGAATACTGAATCAAACACCCTTTTCTAATCAATGAAAGCCATGCACAGAGACATGGTGCACTTGTTGTGCCTTTCAATTATTTGCTGAACAATCTAGATGTGATCCATTGTGCTGTAGTCACTTTTGAATCCTGCCTGTTCCTTTGGCTGTGCATCATTTAATGTTCTCAATATTCTTTTTGCTATTATCTTGGTGAAAACTTTGTAGATGACTAAAAGAAGGCTTATTGGGTGATAGTTCTTCATATTGGCCCCTTGTGTATAAGAATCACTTCAGCATTTTTTCAGGCATCAGGTTTTTTTCCCCCTCTTCTGAGGCATTGTGAGTATAGTTTTGCTAGTATCTTATTTAAATGGTGATACCAGCTTTCAGCATTTCAACCGTAACACAGTCATTTCCTGAACTTTTGCCCTTTTTCATTGATTTTATGGCACTTGATACTTCCTCTACCAGGATATCTGGCACTTCCTCTTTTGTGTTGTTACTTTTGAGTGATCTTGATCTTTTAATAGCTCTGAATAGAAATTTACACTTATCTCTAACATTTCCTGTCTTGTTTTACACACAGAGCCATTTTCATGTTTTAACGCAGAAATTTATAACCTTGCATTTTATTCTATTGAAATGCTTCCCCATCTAGAGTGGGTGAAGCAGCTACCTGAATTATAAAGCAATACTCAACTTTAGATGGTTCTTCACTCTGACCTCATATGATGCTCTGCATACTGAATCATGGAAGGGAAATTCAGAATAGTTCTTTATAAATGACTGGTTATATCTTTGTTGACACAACGGAATGCCTAAACCATGCTTTGTTATACTGTCTCATCTAGATAAATATTAGGAAGAGGTACATAGCATCTCTTTTGAAGACTTCCCATGACCTACTAATCTTGTTTATATTCAACTACTGTGGAGTGATCTTGAGTTTGAGTTTATTGACATTTGTATGCCACCCACTCCCTTGGGACTCTGGGCGGCTTACAGACAAGACAAGAAACATATATAAAAAATTAAAATAAGAATACAAAGGTTAAAATTTCACACCATGCATACTGTTAGAGTGGGGCTGGATACTGATCAACAGCCCCAGGCCTGCCAGAACAGCCAGGTCTTAGTAGCTTTACGGAAGGCCGGAAGAGTAGTAAGGGTCCGGATCTCTATGGGAAGATCGTTCCATAGGGTCGGAGCAGCTACAGAGAAGGCCCTCCCCCGGGGAGCCGCCAACCGACATTGACCGGCCGGCGGCACCCGGAGGAGGCCCAATATGTGTGATCTTATTGGTCGTTGGGAGGTAAATGGCAGGAGGCGGTCTCTCAGGTAGCCAGGTCCTAAACCATGTAGGGCTTTAAAAGCGGTTTCGGTGCCGTAACCAGGCCTGAAACCTGACTGAAAGGGATCCAGATAATCTTGAATTTCTGGCATGATCAAGTTCCACTTTGTAGCCTTTAAAATTGGAAGTTAGATTCTGATCTCACACAAGAAATATTCTTCCATTGTCTTTTTTTTAAAAAAAACCTTGCTTTGATCTTTTTATGTTCTTTTTATTGACTTTTAAACAATAACAAATTATCCAGGGCTTTTCTCCCCCTTTTATTTCCTTTGCTTATTTTGTCTATGAATATAAACTGAATAAATAAATAAATAATTTGGGATGGAAAATTACAAGATAATCCCTATGAGAAGAAGTATACTTACATGGCATTATGTAATTCATACTAGCAAGAAAGAATACATTAATAACTGACAGTGACTAGCCTAGCAAAATTTTCCCCAATTGGGAAATTTGTTCTCTTTACTACACTATTTTAAAAAGCCCTACTTTTTGTTAGATGAAAGAGTCATTAGATGAAAAACAGTTCTATGTAAAAAAATGAATTGTATCAAAACAAAAAAGTGAAATAATCATTAGGACAACTAATTTATGGTATTATCCTTAGAGTGCAGACTGTCTCTCTCTTTTCTAACATAACAGGTGCTACTCAAGATCAAGCAACTTTGTGCTTGTAATCTGATCAAATGTCTATGCAGCTCCTTGGTTTCAATGGAAGGGGAACACTGGATTCAAGACAATAATCCATATAAGTGCTCTCAATAACTTTTTATTTTAGGTTCCACACAGACATCTGAATGAAATCATTTCAGCAAAAAGAGAGAAAACAAGAGGTTAGTATTATAGAAGAGGAAATGTACTTATTCAATTAAGAATGACAGGTAGAGATGAAAAACAGAAGTGACCCAAGCTTTTATGCTTACTTTTACACTGTTCTATATCAGGAGTGTCAAACTTGATTTCATTGGGGGCTGCATTAGGATGGTGGTTTGACCTTGGGTGGGGGGGAGTGGCATGGCCAGGGTGGGCATGGCTAGCTCAGCATTACTTGTGTCGGGGATGCCTGTGGCGGCCCAAACCCTCTGCCAGAGAAAATGGGCTCCTGAGCAACCCTCTGACAGTGAAAACGGAGTCAGGAAGACCCCATGTGGCCCTCCTGAGCGCCATTTTTGCTGGCAAAGGCACCATGGGCCAGTCCTACACTATTTCAGGGCAGCCCTGCGGACTAAATCCTGTGGGCTGGATCCGGTCCATGGGCCTTGAGTTTGACATCCCTATTCAATATCTAATAATCAGCAAGCCAGATTTATCATAATTCTGCAATGGCTGCCTAAAATGTTGTTTTAATATTTCTGTTCTGTGCCCAACTAGTTTAATAATAATGACAGAGGAAACAAACTGATACTGAGTTCTGTTCCTGTATTTTAGTTCACTTTGGAAAACGTTTGTCACTTACAGAGAAAGTTGTAGGAAAGAATGACACTACCATATGTTTACTATGAGGTGAAATATTTCAAATTCAGAACATCTTGATGTTACAGTTGTATCCAAAAGTCGTGGAACACAAAGTGGAAAAGGTTGCCGAAAATGAGAAGGTGAAAATCTTGTGAGACTTTTGAATACAGACGGATCACCATTTAGAATACAACACACCAGATATCACAATCATCAAAAACTGAAGTGTACAATTTATTGATATTGCTGTACCAGGAGACACCAGAGTCGAAGAAAAAGAACTAGAAAAAAAATCACAAAATACCAAGACCTGGCCATCAAAACTACCCAATTATGGATGAAACTTGTAACAGTGACAACCCATTGTCATTGGGGCACTTGGGACCATGTCCAAGAATTTTACAAAATATATCAATAAATTGCAGCTTCCTGCAATAACACCAGCAGAATTGCAAAAAAACTGTGCTACTCGGAACATCATACATCTTAAGAAGATTCTTGGTTGATATCTAGGATGCTGGCAGCAACCAGTATCAACCACCACCACCAGTCAATAATATTTGTGCTACATTTTTAAATGTTCAGTTAACTGAGTTTCATGTTTAATGAACAAAAGAGATATTACTACTACTATTAATGATGATGATGATGCCAACTTTGTAATGACAAAGATGGAACTGTTTCACATTTAATATGTGAGTGCAGCAAAATTGCACCAACTGATTACGAAGCTAGACATGACTGAGTTGCTAAATTAATCCACTGGTCATTATGTAAAAAATACAACTTAACTGGATCCAAAAAGTCATGGGAACATAAAGTGGAAAAAGTTGTCAAAAATGAGAAGGTGAAATTCTTGTGGGACTTTCGATTACAGGTAGATCATAATTTGGAACACAACATGCCAGATATCACAGTTGTTGAAAACCAAAGCATACAATTTATTGATATCGCTGTACCAGGAGATGCCAGAATCGAAGAAAAAGAACTAGGAAAAATCATGAAATATCGCAACCTGGCCATTGAAACTACACAATTATGGATGAAACATATAACAGTGACACCCATTGTCATTGGGGCACTTGGTACCATGTTGAAGAATTCTACAAATACATCAGTAAATTGCAGCTTCCTGCAATAACACCAGTGGAACAGCAAAAAACTGCACTACTCGGAACATCGTATATCTTAAGAAGGTACTTGGTTAATACCTAGGATGCTGGCAGCAACCTGTATCAACCATCAGCGCCAGTCAATAATTGTGATGCATTTTTAAATGTTCAGTTGACTGAGTTTCATGTTTAATGAATAAAGTATATAACAATAATACATAAAAACTGAGAATATCCATTCCAAACAATAAATTATGCTAACTTAGCTTCAAGAATGAAACAGATTTGTTCCAAAGATTAAATTCCATTTATATAAATCTTATCTAATGCTTTATATTTTTCAGTTAAGTATGCTTGTTTATTTTGCTGACTTCTGGCTATAAGAAAATATTTGACTAGCTGACCTGGTCTGGTCTATCTGTCTGCTTGCCTTCTCCCCTCTTCCAACAAAAACATGATTCTTAAATTGGAATGGATAGAAGAAATTGACGAAGAATGAAGGTTGCAGCTTTTCATGAATGTCTTCTGCTTTGTTGGCAGACTCAACCATAGCTTCATTACTTTTCTGCTTTTCACTTCTGCATCCTACCACTCTTGCACAGGGATTTTCAGTGTGTGAGACATGCTGCCCAAATTCCAATCCACTTTTATATGGGTCTTAATACTAACAATAGGAGACTAGATCATTATTTATTCAATTTTCAAATGATACTTCTGTCTAAAAGATACTAGCAGAATATCCATCAGGACTTGAAATGGAAACATTTGGGTAGAGGAATAACTGAAAACATTCAGTAAAAAAACAATGGGAATTGTTTCCATTCTTCCTTTTCATCTGTTTTATGAAAAAGCAAAGGCAGCCTTCAGTTTAGTAGTATAATAAAACAACTGTGAAGCATCATCCATTTAAATCATAATGAAATGTGAAAGAGAAATCCTGCTTTGTACAACAAAATTAATTCATACAATTGTTTAAAAAATATTACAGAAATCAAAAGGGCAGACACTTAGCTTGTCTGTTCTGCTATATTCTATTTAGCTTCAATGCATAAATAATAATGAGAAACAGAACAAAGGACAGGAAAATAGTGCTTAACTATTTATAACACTTTGAATTCCTAATGGATTACAGATCATTTGATTAAATATTTTCATACTACACAATGTTTAACCCTGGATGGAGGTTGTGGATAAGGACAATACTGCTGTCTCTTTTTGAAAAAAAAATACAATCAAAACATTTGGCAATTGGTCTTAAAACATAATTAAAGATGGATAAAAGTAGGAAAACTTGGTAAGTATGATTGAAAGTCAGATTGGGTGACAGAATAATCTGAAATCAAGATAGTTTAAAACATGAAGCACATGGCAAGTAAATTAGACAAGAGATATTTAGTAACTGGAACTGCATTTATTAGTTTTGCTTGGGTGGAAGGGAAGTAACGGGTAATGAAAATCATGTTAGAATTTTCTATTTGTCTTCTTCATAGGGGAATTTATCTGCAATATAAATGCTTTAAAAAAAAAGTTGGCTGAAAGTGATAGAAATTAAACTCCACATCTAAGCAATGATAAGCTGTATTGTCTTTAAAGTCAATCTTAAAGCTACATTACTTATGAACACGGAGAAGAATCTTGCAACCATTTATCATGGAAGTGTCTTTAGATCTTTCAGAATTTAGAAGTCCTGAAATTGCAAAAACCATGGTAAAGTAGAATAAAATATGAATTAAAATATAAGAATGAAGGGACAGTTAGAAGCTTGCTTAAAAGAAATGTCATCAGTCTCTAACCACAAGATGTTCTAGCCAACGTCCCTATGTCAAAAGTTCAAACCACAAGGTTCAGTTAAATTTCATTAATGACACGTAGTCCATATAAAAGGAGAAGTAAGACTCTCATCTACTTATAAGGCTTTCCCCCCAAAATAACCAATAAGAAATGAGTTAAGTATTTTCGTGTTGCGCTGCTTTTGAGAATGTATAACAATGCGTACTTTGATAATGAAGGTTGTTCAGAATTTGCAGTGTTAGCCATTTTGCTAACTTTCTGAACCTGGCTGCCAAATAAACCTTTCCTGTTCCCTGAGAAGTCTAAAGCCTGTCATTTTCTGCAACAATGGGGAATGCCACTTCAGTGATAATTTCACTAGAGTCACCTTTTTCTCTTGCTTGTCTCAGAGCCCACAATGCTTGTTTTAGACAAAAAGATGATAGGTGTCCCTAGTTTAAATACACAGTATTCCATGTAGAAAAATAGTATTACTAATAGTATTAGTATAGGAAGGAACAACCTCTTCAAAATTTAATGAGTCCCAGAAAGAGAAGTGATAGTTTGATCATTTAAACATTGGAACATATATAAATTATAAGTTCACAAAGTATGTTAGGCTCTGGCTATACAATATATTATAAGTTGATTAAGTTCGTTTCAAGTGCTGATATTGTTACTGAAATTGTGATGGTAACACTATTCTTATGTTACAGTGTGATTGTTTGTGTCTGTGTGTATTCATTCATTAATTTTAATCTCCTTATTTGGACAATATCCATTAAAGCTTTTCTTTTTTGGTATACTTTATACTTTTTCTTTGTAATTTCATAAAATCAACTATTCTACAAAATGAATGTAGAAAAAACAGCTGCTGCTTAAATTTTCTAATACAACCCACTGATTCTACCATCTGCCTGTGATCAAAAAAAGAATCCTTGTAACCTACCCAAAGGGGAAGGGTATATGAGGCAATATTGGCAGTTTTCTCAGAAATTCAAGCTACTTTAAACATATTTAATATATTTCTAACATATTTTCAGTTAGAAAACAGCTAATTAAGGATTAAGAAGTCCAGATGGAGTGAGAAGTTGGACTAATAGGATGGACAAAATAAATGAATTTCTGACTGTGGTACAGTCATCTGCAGCCAAACCCAGCAAGACTGGGTTAAAAGAAATGGCAGAACACAATGTGAAACGCAGGTCAGTCCAAAAAGGCAAAAACAACTATCACCAACTGTTCTTCATTATACATGGAAAAAAATAAGAAAATTCTATGATAGTAGTAGGAAGAAATAAACTTTTGGAAAATGCCTTTTGGGAAAAAAAAATTCCTTTGTGTACCTAATGTTCAAAGCAGCTTGCAAAAATGTATAGAATTTTACACTAAATATATAAATAAATTGAATTTAAATATTTCATTAACATTTGAACAGCAGCTACTAACATATGGCAGCTACCCTAAAAAATGCTGGTAATTGTTATAGTGTCCTTGCTGGAAAGACGGCAAGGCAATTGTTGGTTCTTTGGCAAGCAACTGGCCTCCTTCTCTTTCCTCGCTTCCATGTTATCAAGATCCACATAGTTGAGAAAGAAAGAGACGTTTGGCTCAGAATAAAGAGATTCAAAGCAGCTCACTAAAATAATACCATGATCACAGAAAGAATTAACAAAACCTACGGTAAGCAAGCTAAAATAAGTCAGGCAAAATGAAATCATATTACCGTATTTTCAGAGTATAAGATGCTCTGAAATATAAGGTGCATCTTAATTTTTGGAGAGGAAAATGAGAAGAAAAAAAATTCTGCCTCCGCTTGCCAGCATCCAAGGTATTCAGCTGGCTAACTTCCTGTCAGTGTGTGATTTGGAAAACATGGTAACAAGATCAGCCAATTAATAGCATTAATAGCAATTAAGTCAGCCAATGAGGGCTATTTGGACTCTGAATCAGTATTTGCTGTGTGAGCAATAAGGAGACAGGAAGGAGCCTGGCTTAGCTGAGAACTGAAAGTGAAACTGCTTGTGTTTTGCTTGTATTTACTGCTACATTGGAAAACCTGCTTTTGGTATTGTATATTATTATTATTGTTGTTGTTGTTATTATTATTATTATTATTTTGAATCCTGCTGAATCAGTTATGCTCATGTGTGCTTTCCAAATGTGATTGCTGCTGCAAACTCTGACGAGTCAGGTCAGCTTTTGCAATTATTGCAGCCTGATTCAGCACAGCTGATTGGCGGGTGGATCGGACTGCCAAAATACCCCCAATCAGTTGTTCCAGGCTGCAGGGATTGCCACAGATCATCACTGCCTCCATGGCTCACATTTTTGGCCTCTGATGGGGGTGGGTGGAGCTATATTTGGTGTATAAGGCGCGCCCAAATTTTTACCCTCTTTTTTTGGAGGGGGGAAGATGCATCTTATATTCCGAAAAATACAGTACATATTGGTTACAACTGAAACATCTTAGCTCTTTGCCTAAGAGATAGCAAAAGAATGAATAACTGAATCATCTCAACTAGGGTATGTCTGTGTACCCTCTATTTGAAGGGAAAAGGCACTTTTACTAAGAGAGGCTGATTACAGGAAAGTCAAGCAAAACCTAAAATTCCCATGCACTAATACAGAAATAAAACCTTTGGTTTCCCTAAGCCCCCCCCCTCTCCCTGGTGGTCCATCAATGTGTAGCCAATCCAGCACAGCCAAGATGTTATGAGAAATTTGAACGGCCTTGAACATGCCTGGGCCAGCATGAACCAGATTCCAACTGCCTCTGTTGTTTCTCAACTGTCAATCCTGCCCTAATTTCACGCCATAAATTGCCCATTTGTTCTCACCTCCCTCTCTCTTTGATGATACAGCTGTGTGAAAAAGTCCTGCACACTTTCAGTTTTAAACTGTATTTACATGTTTAATCAACTTTTCACTCATAGAAACCACACAAAATTAGTACTTTGATGAAAATTTCTGTAGCTGGATTGAGATGCATAATTTTTATTAATATAACCAAAGTCTTTTTAAGGTTTTGAGTGAGTTTATGTGCTAAAAAAAACACAACTTGAATTTTCGAGAATGTTAGGATTGAAAGTAGCCAATCAGCATTGAGCTTTGGCTGACCAACCAAAATGCACAGAGGCTAAATCTATGAGCCAATCAATGTTGTCATACTCTCTGACTATAAATAGGCATGAAAAGCATTGAGAAATTTAATTTAGCTCTGACTGCGGGCAAAGATGAAGGCCTTTGCTTTCACTAGTACTGTAACACAAAGGATAATGCAGTGTGATGCCACCACAATTTCACAGAGCCACAATGTACCCTAAATTATGAAAGAGGGGTAGCAAGGAACTCTTGATTTCTATTCATTTTGCTCAATTTTAGTGTTTTATTTATATATCTTGCAGAACAGGATACAATTAATGCTCAGTGTCACATTAAAAGTGATGCTCAGCAAATACTTTCCGCTTGATATTAATAGGGAGAAAAAGTAAAATGAACTCCAGAGAGGTGGATATAGAAAGCAACCCAGATTTAAAGCTGTAAGGAAAATAAGATGCATTCTATCAGAGGTACTGAATACTATTCTGTAGCAATACAAATGCCAAATTAATATTTAATGTTGCTTAATAAAACACTAACATCAGCTGCAGGCTATAGTGCTCTTTCACATTCTAGGACCTGAACACAGTTTTCAAAGATTGAACAAGCTTCTAGTGCTCTTGAAAGAAGCAGCAGGTAAGCATTATAATAGCTATTAAACACAAATAAAGGGAGAGTTATAATGTTTAATTACAGAGAACACTTTATTAAAATAGTTTTTTTACTTCTAAGCACCTTGGCTGGCCTCTTGGTTTAGAA
Organism: Thamnophis elegans; assembly: GCF_009769535.1. NCBI lineage: Eukaryota > Metazoa > Chordata > Lepidosauria > Squamata > Natricidae > Thamnophis > Thamnophis elegans. The sequence continues at coordinate 75,480,760 of NC_045558.1, forward strand.
TGGAATTTTATGATCAATTATCTATTAAGGAGAGATTAATGGCATCTGTGCATCCATGTGTTAGCACAGATATATGAAGTGAGTACAGTAATCAGATGTACCAAGCAGGAGTTAAAATTTTGATAACAACACTGAACCTCAAAATCACGATTTCTGTATGGAACCCATAAAAGCTGACCAAACTATAGCATAGAATGAGATGCTATATATAATAATATGAAAATATAGCACAGTAAATATGTAATACAATTTGTCAGTAAAAACAAATATAAATCTGTCATGAACTTTTAGAAAAGCTTACTTCCTACCCTCAGGAATAATTATTTTAAAAACCCAGAATGTGATTGGATTCTTACCATTATCAGAAATTGGTAAAATACATTTGTTGATATAATATAACATCAATAACAAGTCTTATAATATGGCCTAGATAGTAATTATAGATTATCTGAAAAATGCACTGTTATTCCAGACTTATTTACTGAAAACAAATGTCCCCTTTCCAATTTCTAAATTTAGAAGCCATCTGTTTAGAATTTTTTGACTAAGCAAATGAGAGGACTCAAAGATCAATCCGATACATTGCTGTGGACAAGACACTTGATCTCTCTCCAAAAGCAAGCTTAATGAAGGTGATCTTCATCTTAATGAAGGTGAATGTCAAAAAAATGTCAAAAAAAAAAAGATCTAATTTCTTCATATCAGAAATGATCAGGGATTTAGGAGCGCTTTAAAAATTTTCAAGTTTTGGGAGGAGGAGCTACGGGTCACAGCAGGACTGCAACTATTTCTGGTTACTCCAGATTAGATGTCGAATATGGTCGTTTGGACAGTCTGAATCAGACCCAAGCTGTCCCAAAGAGGCAGTGGGAGGTAGGGGGAAGCCCTCACCTGCAAGGTCTCTGGAAAAAAGGGGAAAACCCCTTTTCCTCATGATCAAGAGCCAGCCCCTAGGCTGCCAAAGCTGCAGACAGCTCCACAAAGGAAAAGCTGGAGAGCAAATGAAGCATGCTGTTATGGTGAGATCTTTTACAAACTTTTTTTTTTATGCTAAAGAGAACGCCCTAAACTTGAAGATTTAAAGAAAATAGAGTATAAACAGAGAACTATCGGTGGGTTTGAGCATGGTTAACTGAGATCGTCCGGGCTTTCCGTTTCTTCTTATCACTGGAAACCAGATTAGACTCTTGTTATAACTTATTTCAACTTAATGAGGAAGCTTTTTTTGACATTTGGTAGTGATTTGACTGGGGGTATTTTTGCCTTTATTATGTCTTAAAGACTCTTTTATTTCTTTTGTTATGCTTTCCTAGCCCCGTGATTCTCTGTCAAGAGTATTTTTTTCTTTTTCTTTTCCCCAAAGGCAGAGTTAAGGGGCTAGGAATTGATACAATCTAACACTGCCACCTTGTGGACTTTGAAACAATGTTACCAAACTTTATTGGGGGAGCTATTTGGTGAGAATGTTCCTTCTCAAGGTCAAGACATGATAAGAGGCAAGAGCCACAGTTGTTTACGCAGGTGTCTCTTGCAGATTCTTAGTGTCTGGAAACTTATTTTGGAAAATGCATGAAAATCTCTAAGACAAAATTGGGTGAAAATTCTAACCAAAAGTGAAAAGAAAATACTTTGAACTCTCTCCATCATATTTTTCTCTGATTATGTTTACACCACTCTGCCTGGGATGTGATGGTTTTTCTCTTTCTTTTTGATTGCCTGTTTGCATTTTTTCTTTTTTTTTTTGGTAGAAGCCCTGAAGTTTTGAAGTGCTGAATATTTTTGTTTTGTTTTATTGCCCCTCTTTTTTGGCTTATCTCCCTCCCTACCTTTTTTAAATATTCGAGATACATACATACATGCATGTATACATACATACATACATACATACTTCTCTTCTTTCACTCACACTTATTTTTTATAAGAACTCAACTCCCCTGCTTATCTTTTCTTTATCTCTTTCCTCTTTTAAAAAACAAACAAACCTGGGCCCTAAAATCTGGAACTGATTGGACAAGGTGGCCAAGATTTTGACTATTTTTTTCCTTTTCTTCTTTACCCGCCCTTCTCTTATTATTTATTATATTTTCTATATCCCCTTTTTTTCTAATCTTAATCTTGATCTCTATCTGTTTACTTCTCTATCTAATTTTTACTTCCCTCCCTTCTCTTTTCTTTTTCTTTCTTTTCCCCTTCCTTCTTTATAGTTAACTATAATTAGATTGAGCCTCAAAAAGAAAAAGAGAGAATAAACCAGGAAGATGAGCTGGAAGGTAACACCAGTGGGCTCCACTACCATGACCCCTGCCTCTTCTCCAGCAAGGGAGCAAAGTTCAATACAAACAATGATCCAGCAAGAAAAAGAGAAGGCTACAACACTAGAGACAATTATGCAAGCAATACAAAAATTACAAACAAGCACCAATGAAAAACTACAAAAATTACAAACAAGCTCCGATGAAAAACTACAAAAATTACAAACAAGCACAGATGAAAAATTAGATATACTAGTGAAGAAGTCTGCAAACATGGAAAAGTGGATGGAGACAATGGATCAGCGAATTGGAAACATAGATCAGAAACTAGACCAAACAGAGGGAAAGATTGTAACTATACAAAACTGAACTGTGAAACCTGAAGATAGAATGCAAAAAATTGCTGAAAAAGAGGAACAAAGAGAGAAGAGGGATGAAGAACTCAACAGTAGATTGAGCGAAATTGAAATAGAAAGTAACGCAATAATAGGACGGGAGATGGAGCGTTCTGAGTATTTTTTAAGATTTCAAAATATAACAGAAGAAAAGGGAGAGAATCTGCCACAAATAATATCTGAAATCCTGATGGACATGTTAGAGATATTTCAAGAGAAGATGTTGGATTGCATAGATGAGACATTTTGAGTAAATACAAGATATGCAACGAGAAACTCTCTTCCAAGGGAAGTCCATGTAAGATTTCCTAAAAAAGCACTTAAACTACAAATATTTCAAAAAATAAGAGATAGAAAATTGGAATACAAAGGCAAGGAGATTGTAATTTTAAAGCAAATCCCTGGAAGAGTGCGAGAAAAAAGAAGAAAATACCAATTTTTGACTACAATTCTACTCAAATTAGGAGTTAACTATAGATGACTGATACCAGAAGGTTTAATATTTATATGGAAAGGACAAAGGTACATTTGAGAAAGCAGAAGCCTTTTATACAGAACATCTGAGAGGAAAGGCCGAGAAGTCCGGAAAAGAAGAACTTCTGGTGCAATTGTTAGACATTCCTATAACTGAATCTGAGAAGGTGGAGGGTGCCGTAGGTGGATTAACATTGTAGAAGGTGCTGTAGGAGGGGTAGACATTAGAGAACAATGGGAACCAAGAACAACTAGAGCCATAAATCCTAATTATAAAACATAAAGATGGAAGGAACAAAATTGCTTTCAATTAATGTAAATGGACTTAATTCAGTAATCAAAAGAAGGAAAATATTCCATAAATTAGAAAAGCTAAAAAAAGATATAATATGCTTACAAGAAGTACACATTCAACAAAGATGCAATTATTTATTAGTACAACCAAAACTTGGCAAAACTTTCACCTCATTGGCGGACTGTAAGAAAAGAGGGGTGACTTTTTATATTAAAGATAAAATCCCAGCAAAACAAATTTATACAGATGAGGATGGAAGAATTTTGATGGTGGAAATTATGGACAATGTAAGGAAAATACTCTTAATTGCAATTTACGCACCTAATGAAAAACAAGATGAATTTTATAAAAAACTCCACAAGAAAATAATTGACTTAGAGTATGCTGATATTTGTATGATGGGAGACTTTAATGGCATTATAAACCAGAACATGGATCATAAAACCCATACAACAATAAAATCAAATAGAAAAACACTCCCAAAATCTTTCTTTAGGATGATGGATGAAATCAATCTAAAAGATATCTGGAGAGAAAGAAACTCCACCCAAAACAACATACCTTCTACTCAAATAGACACCTATCATTTCCTAGAATTGATACAATTTGGGCCTCAACGGATTTACTTGGCAGTATACAAGAAGTTGAAATTGAACCAAATATTTGGGCCGACCACAACCCAATGACAATAAGATGGAGAGCACAAAGAACAAGAGCTAGATGGACTTTAAACAACAAGATACTGAAAGAGAAAGACAGAAAATCGAAAAAGAATTGACTTTAAAAAAAAAAGAAAATAAAAAAGAAGACACATGCTTGCAGAACCTTTGGGATACAATGAAGGCCTTCTCTAGAGGTCTGATAATAGACTATACAAGAATGAGAAACTCAAAGAAAAGACAAACATCCAAAAACCTAGAAAAAGATTATAGTATTTTGGAAAAAGAACTATAGAAATCTCCACAAAATAAAAATGGATATAATGAAACATAAAATGGACTTACTGGAAAATTAGAGGCGCTAAACAGAACTATTTTGAAAATGCATACAAACCAGGTAGATGGTTGGCATACAAACTGAGAAAGGAAAGGGAAGTAAAGAAAATACAACAATTAAAAGACGAACAAGGACAAATCCATTATGGAAACGCAGAAAAGAAGAAAATCATACAAGATTACTATGCTAAGTTGTATGAACAAGAGAATATAAAAGAGGAAGAAATTAAACAATACCTACAAAATGCTAATCTTCCCCTATTACCCAACGATATTAGAACTATGTTAGAAGGTAGAATAACAATGATGGAGTTAGCTCAAGCACTGAAAAGACAAAAGATTGGGAAGGCCCCCGGCCCGGTTGGCTTACCTGTGGAATTTTACAAAATGCTAGAGGAATCCTTGTCTCTTCCCCTGTTAGAAGTTATGAATGAAGTAATGACTGAAAGTAAAATACCCGACTCTTGGCTAGAAGCATACATTACATTAATACCCAAAGAGGAGGCAGATCACATGCAAATTAAGAACTACAGACCAATTTCCTTGTTAAACTCAGACTATAAGCTATTTGCATCCATACTGGCAGAGAGACTGAAAAATATTTAAATGGGTTTATCCATTCGGACCAAAATGGTTTTCTACCAAAGAGGCAAATTAGAGACAATATAAGAATAATCTTGGACACTTTGGAATATTATGAAGCCCACCCCAAAAAGCAAATGGCCTTGATGTTTCTTGACGGGCAGAAGGCTTTTGATAATGTGAATTGGCTATTCATGATACAACAAATGGAACTAATGAACTTTGGCAAGAACCTTATTCAAGCTATACAAAAGTATACCACAAACAAACAGCTAAGATAATGATAAAAGGAGAACTGACAGATCCTATTGAAATAAAGAAAGGTACGAGACAAGGCTGTCCATTGTCACCGCTACTTTTTGCCCTAACGCTAGAAGTTTTAAACATAAGAATCAGAGAAGAGGAAGAAATAAAGGGAATGACTATTAAAAAAGAAGAATATAAGTTACAAGCGTTTGCAGATGACTTAGTCTTCATTCTTGAGGCACCACTGGAATCTACACCCAAACTGATAGAAAGTATTGAGGAATATGGAAAAGTAGCAGGTTTGAAAATAAACAAAGACAAAACAAAAATCATGACAAAGAACATATCATCAAAACACAAAGGAGAATAGGAAGAAATCTCGGAGATGCAAGTTACGAACAAGGTCAAATATTTGGGGATCTTTTTAACAGCTAGATGCAATTGTCCTCAAAGAGGACAATTATTTTAGATTGAAGCAACAAATCGCAACGGACTTAGTGAAATGGGAAAATCTTCAACTATCAATGATCGGGAGAATTTCTACAATTAAAATGAACATTTTACCTAGAATCCTATACCTGTTCCAGACAATCCCAATTAGGTTGGGGAAAGATTATTTTGAAGACTTAAATAAATTGGTGTTGAAATTCATATGGCAGGTTTGAGGTTTATTCGATTTATATGCCGCCCTTTTCCCAAGGACTCAGGGTGGCATACAACATTAAAAGAAACACATACTACAAAAGCTAAAAAGAAATTAAATAGGATATCCCCAAACCCAATTAAAATTAACAATGACACAATTTTTTAAAAAGAATTCAAATTAAAATTAACAATAATCAATACTTTGATTTGTTTTGTTCAGGCCAGGCTGGCTTGCTGGAAAAACCAACTTTTTAGGGCGCGTTGGAAGGACTGGAGGTTGGGGATTATACAAAGCTCCAGGGGCAGCTCATTCCAGAGGGAAGGCGCTCCCACAGAGAAGGCTCTCCCCCTGGGGGTCACCAGTCGACTGTCTGGCCGACGGCACTCTGAGGAGGCCAACTCTGTGGGATCATACTGGACGATGGGAGGCTACCGGTGGCAGTAGATGGTCTCGCAGGTACCCTGGGCCTAAGCCATGGAGCATTTTAAAGGTCATAATTAGTACCTTGAATCGCACCCGGAAGACAACCGGTAACCAGTGCAGGCCGCCTAAAAGGGGTGTAACATGGTGCCCCCATGACTACCCGCGCAGCCGCATTCTGGACCAGTTGAAGCTTCCGGGTGCTCTTCAAGGGCAGCCCCATGTAGAGAGCATTACAGTAGTCCAGGCGAGAAAGGACGAGGGCATGGGTGACTGTGCACAGAGCATCCCAATCCAGAAAGGGGCACAAGTGACGTACCAGGCGAACCTGGTAAAAAGCCCGCTGGTCACAGCCATCAGGTGTTCTTCTAAACTAAGCCGCGTATCCAGGAGGATGCCCAGATTGCGGGCCCTCTCTGAGGGGGCTAAAATTTATCCCCCTATCGTCAAAGATGGAACAAGATGTACAAATCGGGATGACGGAAACCACAGCCACTCCGTCTTGGAGGGATTGAGCTTGAGCCTGTTCCTCCCCATCCAGATCCACACAGCCTCCAGGCATCGGGACCTCACGTCGAGGGCATCGTTTGGGTGGTTTGGGGTAGAGAAGAAAAGTTGGGTATCATCAGCATATTGATGATACCATACCCCAAAACAACGGATGATCTCACCCAGTGGTTTCATATATATGTTGAACAGGAGGGGTGAGAGAACCGACCCCCTGGGGCACCCCACAAGTGAAGTGCCTCGGAGTCGATCCCTGCCCTCCAGTCAACACAAACTGTGACCGATCCGACAGGTAGGAGGAGAACCACTGTAAAACGGTGGCCCCCACTCCCAACCCCTCAAGTCGTCACAGAAGGATACCATGGTCAATGGTATCGAAAGCCGCTGAGAGGTCTAATAGGACCAGGACAGAGGAACAGCCCCTATCCCGGGCCCGCCAGAGATCATCAACCAACGCGACCAATGCCGTCTCCGTGCTGTATCCGGACCTGAAACCCGACTGAAACGGATCCAGGTAGACAGCTTCATCCAGGGACTGGGGAAGCTGGGGTGCTACCGCATTCTCAACAACCTTCGCTACAAAGCAAAGGTTGGAGACCGGACGATAGTTGGCTAAAGAAGCTTAAGGAGGAGCCTCACCACCGCCTCCTTCAAGGCAGTGAGAAAGAACCCCTCTCTCAAAGAAGCATTAGTAATCGCCTGGAGCCAGCCTCAAGTCACCTCCCAGGAAGCCGAGACTAACCAAGAGGGACACACAAATGTCCAGCACACAAATGGCAGCACTGAGTCTCCCCCTAATCCTGTCCATGCCCTCGGGGGTCACAGGATCAAACTCATCCTAGATGGTCTCCATAAGATTCATCCCCGTCGACTTGCCCGAATCTACCCAGTTAGAGTCCAGGCCCGTCCGGATCTGAGTGATTTTATCCTGCAGATACTGAACAAATTCTTCAGCCCTACCCTGCAAGGGGTCTTTCCCAGCTCCTTGGTTAAGTAAGGAGCGGGTCACCCTAAACAGGGCGGCTGGACAGTTATCTGCGGATGCGATAAGAGCGGAAAAATGTTGCTGTTTTGCCGCTTTTATCGCCACTAGGTAGGCTTAATATGAATCCTTACTAGTGTTCGATCAGATTCGGACTGGCTGGCCCTCCAACCACTCTCTAGGCATCTTTTCTGGCGTTTCATCTCCCGGAGCTCCTCGGTAAACCAGGGAGCTACCCGGGATCGACACTGGGTCAGAGGGCGCAAAGGCACAACACGATCAAAAGCCCCAGTGGCTGCCCTATCCCAGGCTTCCACTAGGGCTTTGGTCGAGTTGTGAGCAAGGGATTCAGGAAAAGTCCCAAGCTCCATCAGGAACCTTTCAGGGTCCATCAGGCGCCTGGGGCGGAACCATCTAGTCGGTTCTGTTTCCCTGTGGTGAGGGGTAGCAGTATGGAAGTCAAGCCTGATGAGGAAATGATCCGAACATGACAAAGGTTAGATAGAAATATCCCCTAAATCTAGATCATTCAACCACTGCCCAGAGACAAAAATCAGGTCGAGCGTGCATCCCCCATTATGGGTGGAGTCTTGAATTAACTGAGTTAGGTCCATAGCTGTCATGGAAGCCATGAACTCCCGAGCCGACTCAGATGTCTCGCCAATGGAAGGCAGATTGAAATCCCCCAGGATCATAAGCCTGGGGAAATCAACCGCCAATCCAGCTAACACATTCAGCAGCTCCGGCAGGGCCGATGAAACGTAGCAGGGAGACAGGTACGTAACAAAAAGGCCCGCCTGAACTCCAAGGCTCCATTTCACAAAAAGGGACTCACACCTGCTCATCTGAGGCACAGTGACCTCCTGAGGTCTGAGACTTTCCCTAATAACCACTGCCACCCCCCACCCCTGCCCTGGGCTCTCAGCTGGTGAAATGCCCGGAAGCCTGGTGGGCATAATTCACTAAGGGGAACACCCCCTCATGGCCCAACCAGGTCTCCGTAATGCACGCCAGGTCCACTCCACCCTCTAGTATGAGGTTGTAAATGAGGAGAGCCTTATGTACCATGAACCTGATATTAAGCGACACCAGCCGGAGACCAGGGTCCTGTAATCGCGAGCACCCAGGGGTGTGAGAAGGGTGATGAGGATCGGAATGCGCAATTGCTCTTAAACAATGGACCTGCGTCGCCCGGTCATAATTTAGCCCTCGGCCCCCACCATATCTGCCTCTCCCACAAACAGTAGAGATGGTGGACCCCCCAATGGAATGGCTTAATGTCTCCCCCAGAATCCCAACCCTTCCCAGCACTCCCGACCTGCACCCTTAGTTAGCTCTGGCCTGTGCCCTGGCAGACTTCCCCCCCAAGCCTGTCTGAGTAATCCGTATCAACCCCCCCGCCCCCCTTAAAATTTGATTAAAAACCCCCTGTAAAAAACCCTTAAGCAGTCTCTTCTTGGCATGCCACCTCTCGGGATCCCAAAATCCGTCATTGAGGAAGAGTCTTGATAGGCAAGAAGGCCATCCCTGGGAGTTCCCGAAGGGAATAAAGTTCTGTCGCAGTACAGTATAGAGGAGAATGTGACATCAACCAAATGGGATGAAATCACAGAGAGATGGAACGAGGAGATGACATGTCCACAGGGGGGGGGAGCTGACAGTGTTCAAAAGGGGGGGGTAGCGGCAAGCTGCTGCTGGGCACACCCACGCCGGGCAACCTGCTGCTGTCTCTGAGCAGGGGAAAAAAGCAAGAATAAAACGTAAAGTTTTGCAAGATGCTAAATCAAGAGGAGGGTTCGGATTACCTGACTGGGAGCTGTACTACCAGGCAGCTAGTCTGACATGGATCAAGGAATAGATAATGTTAAGAAATAGTAGGCTCTTGAATCTAGAGGGACATGATTTGTTTTTGGGATGGCATGCTTTTTTATGGTATAAGGGAACTAAAGAACATGGTTATTTTAGGAGGCGCCATATAAGAGAGGCTTTATTATTAAACTGGGAGAAGTTTAAGAGGCTACATTATTTAAAAATTCCAGTCTGGATATCAACCATTGAAGCTTTTTCATATTCAATAATATACAAGAAGGAACAAACAGTTAGATATGCTGAACTATTAAATACAGAGGGTGAACTCAAATCTATATAAGACTTGAAACAGGAAGGTATTGAAGTTAATTGGTATTCATATGTGCATATACATTCTAGGTATAATGAAGATCTAAAAAGGAGGGTTTTTATGATAAAATGACTGAATTACATAAAATCTTTACAGGTACCGATGAAAAGGCAATTTAAAAACTCTATGGCTACTCCCTATAGGTGAAACTCCACGAGGAACAAGTCAAAGAAACTATGTTAGCTTGGGGGGGAAACTTGGGGCATGGGACTGAACTAGAGAAATGGCAAAAACTGTGGACTCAAAACTATAAAATGACAACGTCAATTGCATATAACGAGAACTTGTATAAGTTGTTTTACAGGTGGCATTTATCCCCATCAAGAATTGCAAGAATGTCCAAGAATAAATCCGGAAAATGTTGGAAATGTCATCAGATGCCGGGCACATACTACCATATGTGGTGGACTTGTACCAAAGCAAAAAAAAATATTGGACTAAAATCCATATGTGGTTGGAGAAAATGATACATAAACATATAGATTTAAAACCGGAACTCTTTCTATTGGGAATAATACCAGAAACATACAATAAGGACTTGAAATTTCTGATCGTGAATGTCTTAACAGCTGCTAGAATTGTATTTGCCAAAAATTGGAAAAAAGAGTAAGTACCATCACAGGAGGAAACTATTCAGAAAATAATGGAATGTGCTGAAATGAGTAAGCTTACATTTGAAATTAGAGAACAAGAGGATGATCAATATTATATTATTATAGTATGGGACTTGTTTTACCAATGGTTAGATAAAAAAACCTGGGAATGAAATTGTTTATTTATGTTGTAATAGTTTTTTGTGTTTTCTTTTCTTGTTTTGATATAGAGTACTACTCACATGATATATAAAGATCATTAAAATAATGATTTTAATGTATAAGAATGGGATGATTTGAATACTTTGGTATAATTGTATGTAGTGAACATTTTATATTAGAAAGATCTTTGTATATTAAACGGATCAATTATGATGTAAGGGAACAATTGATATACATGGAAATACTTAACCACTAAATGGATTAATAATTAATAATGGGAAACTATTCTTGGAATTCGGGATGATTGGTGACATTATGGTCAATTGAAAATGTGAATGTATTTTATAAATTAATGGGAATTCTTTGTTCTATTCTTCGCTTTTTCTCCTTAGAGATAGGTGACACTATAATACTTTAAAGACTCATTGTTATTTGATAGATAATTATGAATTTAAGGAAATAAAGATTGTTACAAATGAAAGAATATTAATGGTAATTTGAATACATAATGCTCAATGACAGCAAAATATCTTGAAAAAGCAACATCCCACATTTGCCTAGATTTAAATATGGCCCATTACTATCCTTACTGAGCTTGCCAGTGATAGCCCAAGGATGTATGTCAATAATTCAAAAGAAGTGAATACAATTGCTTCATAGGCTAGACACATACAGGTCAATTAACCTTTGAGTCAAGAAACAGGTTGTCAGGCCTGCAATTATATTCCTTTTAGAATTTTGGCCTGCCACACTTTCTCTTATTTCATTATGCTGTTTCTTTAGTGTAGTTGATGGGAGGGGGGAATAGACAGGAGTAGGGTTGTGGAATATATTGTTGTCATTCTTTTCTAGAAGCCAAGGTCATCTTTTGTCTCTGCACTTTTACACCTGACCAGAAGCAGCTGGGTGGAGATGCCAGCATGGAAGAAGAAGATTGGACCATGTGATGGATTGTGGGTGTGGGGATAAGATCATGAACTTTTAACTGGGTGGAATTTTGATGTAATTTTCAGAATTGGGATTTACAGATGTGCTAAGATAACTGCTTTATTAAATTGGAACTTTAAGGATCATTTTGCCTTGGACTCTGATTTAATTCTACATGATACTTGGAACGCTGACACAGGCTTACTTTCCCAACTGTCCCTTACTCATAATTTTTAAATAATATTTTAAAAAAATTACGAACCATTTTGGAGACTTTAAGAACAAGAATACAATACAGGATATCAAAAAGAAAGAAAGAAAGAAAAGAAAAGAAAGAAAGAAAGAAATGGAGGGAGGGATTTGCCATTGGAAATAAAAACAATATTTTTGTTCTCTTTTACTGTAGAAAACCTACAATGACAATACAATAATACAATACAATACAATAGCAGAGTTGGAAGGGACCTTGGAGGTCTTCTAGTCCAACCCCCTGCCAAGACAGGAAACCTATACCGTTTCAGACAAATGGCTATCCAACATCTTCTTAAAGACTTCAAGTGTTGGGGCATTCACAAGTTCTGGAGGCAAGCTGTTCCACTGATTAATTGTTCTAACTGTCAAGAAATTTCTCCTCAGTTCTAAGTTGCTTCTCTCCTTGATTAGTTTCCACCCATTGCTTCTTGTTCTACCCTCAGGTGCCTTGGAAAATAGTTTGACTCCCTCTTTTTTGTGGCAACTCTTGAGATATTGGAACACTGCTATCATGTCTCCCTTAGTCCTTCTTTTCATTAAACTAGACATACCCAATTCCTGCAACTGTTCTTCATATGTTTTAGTCTCCAGTCTCCTAATCATCTTTGTTTCTCTTCTCTGCACTCTTTCTAGAGTCTCTACATCTTTTTTACATCATGCTGACCAAAACTTAATGCAGTATTCCAAGTGTGGTCTTACCAAGGCATTATAAAGTGGTATTAACACTTTACGTGATCTTGATTCTATCCCTCTGTTTATGTAGCCTAGAACTGTGTTGGCTTTATTGGCAGCTGCTACATACTGCTGGATCATATTTAAACGGTTCTCGACCAGGACTCCAAGATCCCTTTCACAGTTACAGTTACTATTGTTGAGCAAGGTACCACCTATACTGTACCTATGCATTTTGTTTTTGTTGCCTAAATGTAGAACCTTACCATTGAATTTCATTTTATTAGATAGTGCCTAATGTTCAAGTTTGTCAAGATCTTCTGATGTGTTGGCTATTCCTGCCAGCTTGGTGTCATCTGCAAATTTGATGAGTTCCCCATTTATTCCCACATCCAAATCATTGATGAAGATGTTGAAGAGTACCTAAAAAAGAACCTTGGGGTACTCCACTGCATACTTCCCTCCATGAAGATGCCGTTCCATTGAGGAATACACGTTGAGTGTGGTTGGTCAGCCAGTTACGAATCCATCTGGTGGTGATGCTGTCTAACCCACATTCTTCTACTTTATGTTATGGTCTACCTTATCAAATGCCTTACTGAAGTCCAAGTAAACTATATCGACGTCATTCCTCTCGTCCACTAATTTTGTCACTTTGTCAAAGAATGCAATAAGATTAGTCTGGCATGATCAGTTTTTGACAAACCCATGTTGGCTTTTGGCTATTACTTTGTTTACTTCTAGGTGTTCGCTAATTCATTGCTTGATTATCTTTTCCAGAATCTTACTTGGTATTGAGGTCAGGCTGATAGGTCTATAGCTTCCTGGATCTATTTCCCCCCCAAAAACTGTCATAATGGAGGGATGGATGATATCCATATACTTCAACCAAATCTAATAATCCATCTGTATGAGTTCTCAAAATCTGTTGGTTTTGTGTTATTCTGTTGTGTCCATGAATATGATCCAAATACTTCTGGGCTGTGTATATATCTTAATGTGATGTGCTACTGAACATCTTGACTTCAATGGTTAATTTAGAGAATGAATTATAATTTTCCTTGAAAACATCCTAGTGTTGATTTCTATATTTCTAATGCTGTTAAAAGAACAGTGTCCTAAATTCCAATTGTAGTATCTTATAGATTTCCATCCTTCATAGGGAAAGTATTTTTTTCAAGGCTATACAAGCATTGAAGCCATCAGTTGCAATTAGTATTTGTGTCCATTTCTTTAACCCCAGAGTGTAGGTGTTTCCATGCCTAAACAGTCCCAATAATTCTTTTCCACCTTTAAGTACAGTAATTATTGGAACTGTAAGCGAATAATGAAAAATGAATAGGCTCAAACATTATGTTTATCTATAGTTGATTCTGTCCCCTAAGATTTATATTAGATTAAGAAATTCACAAAATACTATATATCAATAAATTTATTGAAACAACTAATTATAGGTAATACTCAACCAGTAATTAATTAATTAATTCCCACTCATATTAAAAAGGTTTATTTATGAAGTCAAAATTTGAAAAGGGCAGAAAAAGCAATCTTGGGTAATTTTACAGCAATAGGAGAAAAATTGGTAACTATCCTTAATAAGAAGTTTGAGGGGAGGTAGATATCTAACTATGAATATAGATCTATTACTGAAATAGAACTGGTAGCTCAGGATGATCTGAGGTTTTGGGCTACAACATAGTTGTATTTTGGTATTGAGAACAGCACTTGATCTTACTTCAAGAGGAGAAGTACAGGGCAAAGAAAGAGACAGCACTATGACAAATATTCAATTTGATTTAAAATTAGACATCTGTGTATAATGTGAATACTCCCAATGTTTAATACTTCTTCACTATGTTACTTTTAATATAATATGCATGGAAATTGAACAATAAATATATATAGACACATACCCTCCTACATTTAATATTTTGCCTGGAAATCGCATTTGATTTTGAGGGCTATAAGATTTTTAGGTTAGAGTGTGAACATCTCAGATCATCATACGTCCTCCTTCTTTTCAACCATTGTGCTAACATGAAGAACAGAAATTTTGTCTGTTGGTTTGCTTATATCTCACTCTTATTATTTTTACAGATAATATGGTGAACTTATGCAATGAAATTTTATCTAGTTTCCTCACAAAAAACAATCCTGTGAGGTGTCTTGAGTTGAGAGAACAATTGGCTAAAGTCACTCAGCTGACTTTTATGGATAAGGCAGCACTTGAACTCATGGTCTCTTGCTTTCAGGCCTGGTGCCTTAACCATTAGACCAAAGTTGCTAATGTAGGGAATTTAAAGCCATTGTGACTTGAACCCCATGACCTCTGACTGATATGTATCATTTATCCAACATATATGTTACATATTAGAAAATATTACATATTATATACTATATATGTAATGTAATAAGAACCACATAGTCTAGGTCTATAATATGGGATGAAATATTATTACCCATATCATTGGGTATTGTGCTGCCAGTCCTTATATCAGTGATATATAGGTCCTAGCCAATATAGTCAGCTCTTAGTCCATAAAGATGATACTTTTACGGTCAAAGACATTATTATAGCTATAAGGTCAGGGCCCTGCAATCCCTGAAACAATTAATGATTTTCATTCCATTTCTTGTCATCAGAAAAGACCTCCACAATTTGAATGGCTACATTGACAGACATTTCTTATAGATTTTAATTTAGCATTTATTTACCATGACAATGGAGCTGATAAATGTTCTGAATGTACAGGTTTATCATAAACTGTAACCACAAATTTCATTTGTATTGTAGCAAAGACATCAAACGTATTGCATGGCATTCTTAAGCTGAGTGGTTTGTTCAACAGATGGCAGTATATGTCAAGCAGTGGGATGTTGTTTTCCTGAAATGTGTAGGGATAGCAAAAAATGATGATTCAAATGGTCTCATATAATCTATAAATCACAACAGTTAAAATATTAGAAAAAGAACCAATGGATAATTTCCACTACTTTTGGATTTCATTTCTAATTACCCATTATTAACATCCTAAATACTGTACTTTATGCTTAGCACAATGCTTCTAAAATAAAGTGCTGGAACAAACAGAGTAGTTAATAAATGAAAATAAAGATTGGCAGAAAAATTCTTTTGTAATCAAGGATTTTAACTAAAAATGAAATCTGAGAATTAGAAAAGCACCTATATTCTACAGGACAAAATGAGTGAAAAAATCCCTCCCCCCCAATCTCTGACAAAGACTTTTAAAAACTGAACTATCTTCCTAAATTAGATATAAAATGAAATCAACTTTCCTGTGGCTGTGGTGATTGGAGATGCTGGCTGGAAGGGGGGAGCAGAGAGAAAAAGAGGAGCAGGTAGTGGCCTGTGCACCTAACCGCGTGAACCATATGTCCATAAACCAAAATAGTAATAATACATTCTGGATTAGTGCGCTTGAAATTGTGATTTTATTTATTTCAAAATGACTGGTTTAGTTCAATGTAATAGCTGTCTTGCACTTGTCTTTCACAGTACTCTTTTCAAATTTGGATACTGTCCCCTTTGTAAACAAATTACTAGTCTACATAGACAGATTATCTATCTAGAATCTCTAATCTGTGCTCTCTAAGCAGAAATTAGGTGTCCAATTCGGTCATTCCCCTCTAAGGAGATGTCATGTATCAGTCCCCCCTACCGTAAAGATCCCGCAGGAGAAGAGCAGTCTGGACAACTGTGGGATCTGTCAGGGTAATAGCTGTGAACCATAAACACAAAGCTTTTGCTGTGACCCAGCATAACAGATATAGCGCCCTTGCTGACCTTAATGGGGACACTAAAGAGACAGGTCAAGGTAGTTGTGATAATGATGACTCAAATAAGCAGGGGATCGTGGTCCAAAATGAAGAACTTTCTTCGGAAAGGCAAAATGGGGAACCAAGTATCACACATCAGTCACACAAGAAGAGCAAGGTATGCAAAAAGAGAAGTCACCTTGTGGTTGGTGATTCATTCATAAGGGGTGTAAATTTAGGAAAGGATATGGCAGTTTTAAAAGAGGTCAGGTGTCTGCCAGGTGCTACTGCCAGCAGAGACAAGAGGTGTATTCTTAAGATAGTCAAGAATGCAAGTAAGGACTGTGATGTTGATGCTATTATACATCTTGGCACAAATGATCTGTCCCCAAAAAATGTACTTTCTGTGAAGAATGATTTCCAAAGCTTGCGGTATGAACTTAGTAGTATAGGTTGTAGGCTTATCTTTTCAGAGGTTTTACCAGTATATAAGGAACAAAAAGGGAAGGGCCAGACTGGAGACTAAAACATATGAAGAACAGTTGCAGGAATTGGGTATGTCTAGTTTAATGAAAAGAAGGACTAAGGGAGACATGATAGCAGTGTTCCAATATCTCAAGAGTTGCCACAAAAAAGAGGGAGTCAAACTATTTTCCAAGGCACCTGAGGGTAGAACAAGAAGCAATGGGTGGAAACTAATCAAGGAGAGAAGCAACTTAGAACTGAGGAGAAATTTCTTGACAGTTAGAACAATTAATCAGTGGAACAGCTTGCCTCCAGAACTTGTGAATGCCCCAACACTTGAAGTCTTTAAGAAGATGTTGGATAGCCATTTGTCTGAAACGGTATAGGGTTTCCTGCCTAGGCAGGGGGTTGGACTAGAAGACCTCCAAGGTCCCTTCCAACTCTGCTATTGTATTGTATAACTAAATCCAAATACTTTACGTAAACAGATTCAGAATTAAATTGTATGTTTCTAATGTATTTCTGTGGAAGGAAAAAAAAAGTAGTATATTTACTTATGCTCTATTTTTCTTGATGTCTACCTAAATTAATGAGGTTTCAACTAAAGTATATATTAACAGAATTACAAAATAGAAAAAGTTTGAAAGGACTTTGGAGGTCTTCTAGTCTAACCCCCTGCTCAAGCTCTTTCTATTCAACCATTTTAGACAAATGACTGTCCAGTCTCTTCTTAAAAGACTAATAATGAAGCACCTTCTATGCACTCTTTCTAGAGTCTTAACATCTTTTTATATTGAGATGACCAAAACTAGATGCAGTATTACAAGTATAGGTAGACCTCGAATTACAATATTTAGTGACCATTGAAAGTTACAACAGCACTGAAAAAAGTGACTTATGATTATGTGATCAAAATTCACATGCTTAGCAACTGGTTCTTACTGTTGCAGCCTCCCAGGGTCATGTGATTAGTTTTTGCAACCTTCTGATAAGCAAAGTCAATGGGGAAGCCAGATTCACTTAACAACCAAGTTACTAACTTATCAACTTCAGAGATTCACTTAACTACAGTAGCAAGAAATGTTTTCAAATGGGGCAAAACTCACTTACCAAATTTTCACTTAACAACATAAATTTTGAGCTCAATTGTGGTCATTGGTTGAGTTTTGTACTGATAATGAGTTTTGTACTAATAATTTTGTATGATTTTTACCAAATATGTTAGTATATTTTGCACATTATTCTGGAAATTATTATTTCCTATTGTAAACTGTTTTAGGAATCTTAATATAAAAGAAACATCTGAGCTATCCTAAATATTAAAGAGCAAATCTTGGAGATGGGAAAGTGGCAAATGGGAAATTGACAAATCACCTTCCACATTTACAATGCAGTCAAGGTAGGCAATAATTGCTGAAACAGGAATTATCTTTTGACTGAAACAGGTATGCTAAAAAGTTTAATTTCCAGGCAATTCTGAAAATAAAATTTGAATTGAAACTACATTTATTTTTTTAGGTATGATCCCAGAGAGTACAAATGAAAAGCCACACACAACTTATTAAGATATATGCTAACGGTGGTAAGAATCAATCTGGCACCATATTGGGAAAGAGAAAACTTGTTGCCAATTTAAGACTGGAAGACCAAACATGTGGCAATGGAAATATTATTTATATAGATCAGTGATGGCTAACCTTCTTGCCATCGCATGCCAAAAGTGTGTGTGTGTGGGGGGTCGTGCACATGCATGCCCTCCCCCTACGCATCTTCATGTGATCCCCCCTCCGCTGTTTTTGGCGATGGCATGGAGGACCCATTTTTCGCTCTCCCCAGGATCCAGAGGCTTTCTTGGAACCTGAGGAGGGCAAAAACGGCTCCCCCCAGGCCCTTGGGAGGGAGAAAAACTGCCCAATGCACAAACAGGAAGTCAGTTCCCAAACCTCCGGTTTGCACATTGAGTTGTTTTTCGCCCTCCAGAAGCTTCAGAGGAGCTTCCGGAGGGCAAAAAGCGGCTGAAAATGAAGGCTGAAATCATGCATGCTGGAGCTGATAGGGAAACACCTCATGTGTTTATAAAGCTTATTTGTTAGGAAAATGAAAAAAAATAAAAAAAAACTTAACAAAAAAGCTAGGACTGCAACTGCCAAGGCAACTAAGGGAAATTCTGGAAGTTGCAGTCCCAGCACCTCTGAATTCCCAAAGGGGGGGGGGAAACACAAATAGAAAAAAGGACAAGACCTAGTATATTGGCTCGGGAATTCTGAGACTTAAAATCCACAAATCTTAAAAGTTGCCAAGTTAACCCTAGAAATTTACCTCAATTTTATTTAAATCATAAAAGCTATTATGAGGTGGGTTTTTTTTACAAATGAAATTATTTGTTTCCTCTATATGAGGTAAAGAATGGAAGTCTTTCGCTTGTACTGGACTATTGACATTACAAATTGAATTTTAGGGATGAAGCTACATTTTAAAAAGGACAAAGATCACACCATCATAACAAATTTCTGAGGTTAAAATTTGGGAAGGGGGAGAAAACAAAACTTCTTATTTACAAAAGCGATCATGATCTGAATGATTTATTTTGTTTCCCAGAACATGAAATGATTTATTTATTGCTGTGAAATACACTGATAATTACAAGCAGAGCAATACTTTGCAAATAGGATATTTTAATTTGAAGGCAATTGCCAACCAATTAAAAAACTACATGTTTAAAAATTACTGAATCACATCTACAAATCAGCATTTGATTAGCAACTACAAAGTGATAATAAAGGCATAATCAAAAGTGAGAAAATCTTTTGATTAATAATGTGTTAATAAGATCCTTTGACAATGTACTTTTGTATTGTGCAATTACACTCTGATTTCTGTGTTTATGATTTAAAAACACCAATTTCTCCTCTTCAAACATTAGATCCAACAATCACCTTATGTAGATGATTTCCAGCTGTTCTACTTCAAAATTAAGAACTTTCTTTTTAATGAATACTCGTGTTAATTCAGTTGATTAGAATATTAGCCTTGCAACCACAGCTCTTAAATAAAAAGCCAACCTGAACTAATAGTATGTAATATAAAGATGCCTGATGAATCTTCGTCTACTGTAATAGTAATTGGCTATTATTTCCAGAAAGCCAGAAGCTAGCCACAAAAACAATAATTTTCTTCTATGGTCCATTTTCCTAGCATTCACTAACATTTAAATCTATGCTACACATAGAATTTTGCTTTGCTTATATGTTTTGAAGATTTCAGGTAATTACAGTACAGGAAATTTGTCTTATGTTAACTCTCAGGAAGAAACATAAGTACTGAACAGAATAGCATCATGTTCACAATGTATTTCTTGTTGCTTACTTATTTGACCCAACTCATCAGGGGTGGGTTCCTGACAGTTCTAACCTCTTCTATAGAAGAGGTTCCACAAATCTACCGTGCCATTTAGAACCGGTTCCAGCTCCCTCCCCCCGCCCATCCACATCACACTTGCCCCGCCCACCGCTCACTGATTGGCTGGCTCACCAATCGCCCCGCCCACCTCTAAGAGTCCTATCTAAACCTTAAAGTCTTAAAGCTGTCAAGTTTGAACATCCCTGGGGTTTTTTTTCTAAAGGATTAGGGGTGCAAGGGTCTTGTAACTTGACAACTTTAAGACTTGCACAGTTCAATGCCAGAGTTCCTGAGCCAACATGACTAGAGGAGGAATTCTGGGAGTTGAAGTCCACAAGTCTTAAAGCTGTCAAGTTTGAACACACCTGGGTTTTTTTTTTTCTAAAGGGTTAGGAGTGCAAGGGTCTTGTAACTTGACAGCTTTAATACTTGCGTGCTTCAAATGCCAGAGTTTTTGAGCCAACATTTTGGTTGCTAAGCTACAGCGTTGTTAAGTGAGTTTCACCACATTTTACAAGTTGGCCATGCCCACCCAGTCACATGACTGCCAAGCCATTCCCAACCAGTCACATGGCTGGCAAGCCACTCCCACCCAGTCACATTGCTGGCAAGCCACTCCCACAAAGCAGGCCACACCTACAGAAAAGGTTCTAAAATTTTTTGAAACCCACAACTGCAACTCATGCAATGTTAAGATCAGGAAAAGGCAAATTGGAACTCAAATGAGGAGCAGGAAGTACTATTGATTAGTTCTGACCTATTAGTCAATAAGGCTTCTTTGCCACGAATGGTTTCTTTGCCAGTGGCTGGTTTCCTTGAAATGCCCTTCCTTGGTCAAAACAGGAGGATACTATTGTAGTTGGACTCTTATTTAGAAGCTTTAGTCACCATCTGAAAAGTCACAGCTGTCTCATGCATGCCAAGTTCTTAATTTCAAACAATCCACTGCAAGGTTCAAAATGGAAGAAAAGTTAAGATTACAGATGTTTCTAGTAAATAAAAGATATGGGCACCACAGACTTATGCCCCATTGAAGTATATTGCACATTATTTTTATACCATATTAACAAAAGTTACAAGCAATTTTCCATGCTGTTTAATAATTACTCATTATGACATTTCATTTCTATAGTTTATAGAGAGTGGATGCAATGATTCTTCATAAACGTGTATAATTTTGCTTACACATGTAGCAGCTGTATACCCATTACTTACTGGGTACATTCACAAGAATATAATTACTCAAACAATTAACCATGCATTTATTACACATGATAACTTACATTTTTCTTTATATAAGTTAATACTATTTAAAAGAATCTTGTCTGACAGTGCAATTGAAAATCAGGTTAAGTGCCCAGATAAGTTAAAAGTATTCATAGGCAAGACTTACTCTCAGGTAACTTTGCATAGGACTATAACCTTTCCTACCAACCGAAGAAACAATGAAATTGAAATATTCAAGCAACCAACTGGTATTTGCTACCAAAAATATTGCCACAGATTAATCAAGTATAAAGCCAAGTATACTGTATCTAGTTAGCCTCTTGAATATAATAGTTTATGAATTTTGTAAAATAAATCCTTGCCTAGTGGTTAGGTCAAAGCTCATCTTTGCCTTGCTAATGTTAATGTTTCCAATGAGAAAAAATAAGCGTTCATATTACCTGCAAGTGGCAGCATAGGTGCAACAGGGAAATTCATTAAAATCTTTGCAATCTTGTATTTCTGCATGGTTCTTCATAATTGCCTTGTATTCATTCTTAAACTGATTTCACAATTAAAGCTAATATATAAATATGTGAGACCTTTGAAGAACAACAGCCTTGACTTGAGACTTGTGGCTTTATGTGCTCTGTACTATATAATTAAAATAAATTCAGTTCTGAAATGAAAGCTTTAGAATATGACATTTACCTACCTTTCCATATTTAGAATGCAGCATTTCCCCTAAGGGCATTTTTCTACACTTCTAGCTTAACACTTAAGCTTCTATAATTAAAGCATACTGTATATTGTATAGTGTCAGGTGCAAGCAATCAGAACCCATCATGAATAGTCTCAAACAGAAGGTTTATTACAAGAATCCTTTATAAAGAATTTCTACAGTTAGAGATTCTGGGGAAGGTCAGGCCTGTGCCTCTTACTGCAGTGTGAAGACTAAACCTGCCCCCTTTTAACACCTTCTTTCAGTCAATGTGAAGATACTACCGCAGATAAAAAGCTATCTTGAATATATTTTAAATAGGAATCTCTATTATAATATGGAATTTTTCATGTGCATTTGAGTGGGGAAGTTCCTGGAAATATGTTGTCCAATAGATGTTGAAGAAAAGCCTCAAAACTTGCATTCTTAAAATCATTATTCTTGTAAGTTTTGATCTCTAGTTATTGTAACAATTTTTCTTTTGTATATTGTACATAATGTTACATTAAATATAATATATCCTGCACTATGTTTTAAAGGCACATGCTTTATTTTATTTTTCATTTATTTATCTACCACTTTTCTCTTATGATTGAGATTCAGGAGAATAGTAGCCTCTCAGCAAAATTAACTGCTAGATGTTTGTGGATTCAATCTGGAATTTAACTCTTCTGGAAGAAGTAACCATCTCCCTGATGATAAACTGCCTATATATTCAAACTGTACATTAACAGTTCCTAGCTCCTTGGTTAGGGCTTGAACTGTTAAGTTTTTACCAGTAACAGACTGTGAATCGAATCATAGTAGTAGTAATAGTAGTAGTAGTAGTAGTAGTAGTAGTAGTAGTAGTAGTAGTAGTAATAATAATGATAATGATAATAATAATAATGAACATCAGCCTGAAAAAGTCACCGAAAATCAGATGGTCAAGATCTTGTGGGATTTCCGTATACAAACAGACAAAATACTGGTGCATAATACACCAGACATCACACTGGTTGAGAAAAACAAGGTTACAATCATCGATATTGCAATACCAGGTGATAGCAGGGTCGCCGAGAAGGAACATGAAAAAATCGCAAAATACCAGGACTTAAAAATTGAAATTCAACGACTATGGCACAAACCAGCAGTGGTAATTCCAGTGGTAATTGGCACACTGGGTGCTATTCCAAAAGCACTGGAATTACATTTAAAACAGCTAAAAATTGACAAAATCACCATCAGTCAAATGCAAAAAGCCGCACTGCTTGGATCTGCACGCATATTACGAAAATACGTTACGACGTCCTAGGCCCCTGGGTGGGGCCCGACTAGTAACCAATGCCAAATCCGGCGAAACAACTGGTTGATATTAGAAAATTGTAAGAACAGAAAAACGAACTTGAATATGGTCTGGATTGATTACAAAAAGGCATTTGACTCACTGCCACATAGTTGGATCATAAAATGCTTAGAAACAACTGGCATTAGCAAAAATATTACATCCTTTACTGAAAAGGCGATGAAACAATGGAGAACTGAGTTGGCAGTAGGGAATGAGATCTACGGAATGGTTAATATCAAGCGAGGAATTTTCCAGGGTGATTCACTTTCACCTCTTCTCTTCATCATCGCAATGATCCCACTATCAGTAATCTTTAAAAAAAATGAAATTAGGCTACAAAACAGCCAAAGAAGTTGAAAAAATTTCGCATTTACTATATATGGATGATTTGAAACTCTATGGAAAGTCAGAAATAGAAACCCAATCATTGACAAACACAGTCCGAGTATTCAGCACTGATATTTCAATGCAGTTTGGCATGGAAAAATGCGCCACTGTATCCATAAAAAGAGGCAAAATCACTGCATGTGAGGGAATTGAAATGCCCAATGGCCAACTAATTAAATGCAACAAAAATGAAGCCTACAAATACTTAGGCATTCTGCAGTTGGATAATATCAACCATGGAGAAGTAAAAACTATTGTCAGGCGAGAGTACACCAACAGAGTTAGGAAAATTTTGAAATCTAAATTGAATGGTGGAAATACAATCAAGGCCATAAATACCTGGGCAATACCAGTTATAAGATATTTAGCTGGTATAGTTAACTGGACACAAGCTGATTTGGACATTTTGGACCGAAAAACCAGGAAACTAATGACAATGCACTACAGTTTACATCCATGTGGTGATACTGATAGACTATACCTGCCCTGAAAATCAGGTGGCAGAGGATTATTACAAGTGAAGCAAACAATTGAAGAAGAAAAACATGCACTGGCTGATTATTTAAAAGAAAGTCAAGAACATCTATTAATTGAAGTAAAGAACAAAAAACTACTGAAGGCCCAACAGACAAAACAAGAATACAGAAAAGATGTGATAAAATCAAGAATGGAGAGTTGGCAGAACAAAGCACTGCATGGCCAATTTCTGGAAAAAATAAAAGATAAAGTGGACAGTGAACAAACTTGGTTATGGTTAACAACAGGTACATTAAAGAAAGAAACAGAGTCACTAATCCTGGCTGCGCAAGAACAAGCTATCCGCACAAATGCCATTAAGGCCAAAATCGAAAAATCCTCTGATGCCAAATGCAGACTTTACAAAGAAGCTGACGAAACTGTTGATCACATACTCAGCTGCTGTAAAAAAATCGCGCAGACTGATTATAAATTGCGGCACAATTCAGTAGCACAAATGATCCATTGGAATTTGTGCAAAAATTATAATATTAAAATAGCAACAAACTGGTGGGAACATCAGCCTGAAAAAGTCACCGAAAATCAGATGGTCAAGATCTTGTGGGATTTTCGCATACAAACAGACAAAATACTGGCGCATAATACACCAGACATCACACTGGTTGGGAAAAATAAGGTCACAATCATAGACATCACAATACTAGGTGATAGCAGGGTCGCTGAGAAGGAACATGAAAAAATTGCAAAATACCAGGACTTAAAAATTGAAATTCAACGACTATGGCACAAACCAGCAGTGGTAATTCCAGTGGTAATTGGCACACTGGGTGCTATTCCAAAAGCACTGGAATTACATTTAAAACAGTTAAAAATTGACAAAATCACCACCAGTCAAATGCAAAAAGTCGCACTGCTTGGATCTGCACGCATATTACGAAAATACGTTACAGCGTCCTAGGCCCCTGGGTGGGGCCCGACTAGTAACCAACGCCAAATCCAGCAAAACAACTGGCCGCTGTGATACAATTGTATAATAATAATAATAAAGTCCGAGTATTCAGCACCGATATTTCAATGCAGTTTGGCATGGAAAAATGTGCCACTGTATCCATAAAAAGGGGCAAAATCAGGTCTGATAAATTCAGAATTTCCATGCATTTAGACAGCCCTTTGGGTATTAATATTGGTACAACCACTGATTTCTTCCACCACAATTGCTCAACTTCAATTTGCAGATCGCAGTATTTTGATATTTTTTCTAATTGTTTCTCTTCAATTCATGTAACACCTGGTACCGTAATATTAATGAACCAGACCTTTTTCTTTTCCATAATGGTGATGTCAGGCGTGTTGGGGTCAGATGTCTGTCTCATTTTACTGACCTTGGAAGGGTGGAAGGCTGAGTCAACCTTGAGCCAGTGAGACTCGAACTGCCAAACTGCTAGCAGCTGGCAATCAGCAGAAGTAGCATTCAGCATTTTATATAAATATAAAATTGTAGCCTCAGTGTACTTTATTGAGTGCCACTTCTGTACATTTCTATAAGAAATTGTAAAAAGAACTTCTCTCTCTAAACTTGGTTGTCTAGTATAGTTACCTTGCATAGCATGAACTATGATATATTACAACATCTGTTTTACTGAATTCATATACAGATGATACATATACAATAAAGGATTGGTTCCCAAAGGCAAATAGCAGAATATTTATAACTGAAACAGTTGCTCAGGGCTATTGAATTCAAGAGATTAGAGCCATGGCATCAGAACTGACATCTTATCTTTAAAGAATCACAAGAAAGCAGCAAATGACTGTGAAGAAGACATGCTGGTTTTAAATGTAGGAAAATTCAGCAAGCAAGTTGGACTGTTATTAAATGAGTTTAGTTTATTTGAACCTTATGTTAGGAAACTGCCAGCTAGACTAGAAGGGTTAAGCAACTATCCAGCTTGGAATCATTAGATAGCTGCAAGCAGCATTCAGACCTCCCCCAAGATCTATAAAGTTTTTTCTGCACATTCTCAAGGAAAGACAAGCAGTCTGGAGATATTCTTGCAACAGTGGTAGAAGACAATAAAATTGATTACTTTAACTATTTACAAGTGGCTCCTGATATCATTCTCCAGTTCAAGTAGAAGATATACAAAGGAAGGCAGTCAAACTTACTAATCAATGAACCCATATTCATTAATAGATAACGTGTGAGTGATACATTCTTGAGGATTGGCTCCAATTGAAAGAATCCTAGTTACAGTATGTAATCAGCATTTGTCACATGGAAAGGACCATGTGACTATGTAGAGGGAATTACATCTGACAGATTGCTCCATCCAGATGATCATAATTTTCCCAACCAAATTGTCTAAAGGTTAAGTGATTTAATTACTATTTGAAAGTTTATTTTAAATGCATTGATGCAATAAATAATTACTCATAGTATATGCTCTTAAACAGCAAGAAGTTCTATACATTTTGATCTACTGATTGTGTATATGCTAATGAGGTATTGAAAAACTATTCTAAAATAACACCAAACCATTCATTTTATGATAATATCTCATAAGATTACAATGCAAATATCCTTATTTTCAAGATCAGAAAGGAATCTTGACCAACCTATCCTAATTAAGAAGAGACATGTTATCAAGAAATAAATTCTGTCCCTTTCAAATCGGAACTATTATAATATATGTACGCTTGATAAAATTTAGGCCCAAATACTTTCTTTTGAATAACAAAAGAAATGGCCGTTGGAGAAAATTCAATATCCATAATTGAAGAATAATAAATTTCTTATATAATTTATCTTCTCCCAATGTTCAGTTGTTTATTTGTCTGTTGGAAATACTATTTTAGAATAATTTAGCTTCTACTTTCCAAGAAACAAGTTTTCATGAATATAAAGTGCTCACCAAATATATTTGCTAAGAAAAACAAATATGTCAAAAATCAAAAATTGGTTAGGCATCTGTCTTTGTACAGTGAATTCCTACCCAGAAAGTGAAAATGAAAAGACCTACTCTATAATTGTTAATACACAGCTATTTCTATAGAGTTAGACATGTAAATAAACTATTTAGCTTCTTTGTAATAATTATGCTGAAGCAAGATAGATTTTAGTTTGATTGCTATCCCAAAATTTGTTTTGCTATCTAGATTTATATTTAATTAATTGATGCTTGTATGTGTGGGTGTGTATTATTACAATGCAAATTATCAAAACAGTTCAATCTGTAGTAAAATTGATAGGGCAGATTGATAGAGATCTAGTTACAGATTCATGAACAGAGTTATGTACAGAATATATAAACTTTATATATGCTAAATATTTTGAAAAAGCAATTTAAAAAACACAAGGCACTTCACTTCCATTATTTCACTTCCAGAAAGCAAAACTACAAACACAAAAAATAGCCTCTGGTTATACAACTTTTTTAAAGTTTGAAAAGTTGAGACAAACAGAACTGCAAATTTAGGGTGAAAATCAAAGCATATGTGCTGAGATATACCTTATTTATAATGTTTTACCAGCAGGATGTGTAGGACATCCATCCCAATATGGTGCAGCATTTTCACATACTAAAATCAATGGGGCACATGGTCTGGGCTCCAGTTTTTTTATAGGAATCTATATGACCTCAATGGAATTTTTAATCCTCTGCTCTTTTTTAAAGCTTAATGTAGGAAATTGGTGGCACATGGTCAGCATGTGTTCCCTACATCAGACGTTTTCCAGCATGGTGCTAATTATAGTTGTATCAGACTTGAGCTGAAAAATATTGGCTGTCTACAAATTGGCAGTGAAAGAATACAGAAACATGTTCCAAAGGTGCTTTTTTCAAAAAAAGGTGCTTTTTTTAAGAAGCCTGGATGAGAAGCAAAACATCTTCAAGCAAAAACAAAGAAAGTCCAGTTGCCTTTGGAAAAGGCATCTTTGGGAAAACCATAACCTGGATGTCTGAGAATCTCCACAAACAATACAGAAACAGCTTACTCTTTTTTGCCTAATGATCATCTGAATCTCTGTAGCTCAGATCTAGCAGTCTATTTAATTGCCCTTCTTTATATATCTATAATTCATTTTAAATCCTCTATTATTTTTATAAATAATGCAATTAATATACTCTTCACTCCTTCTGTTTGTCTTACAACAACCACCCTGTGAGATGGGATGAGAGAGAATAACTAGCCCAAGGTCATCCAGTTGGTTTTCATGCCTAAGGTGATACTATAACTCACTGTTTCTTAGTTTCTACTCTGGTGTTTAAATCATTAAATCAAACTGGCTACCAATCTCTATGCAAGTAAAACTCATTTGGAAGGAGAGGGTTAAGTTCTATTCTATAGGAATCCTCCAACATCTGAAATACAATGAAGTGAAAGGGGCAAATGGTTTATTTTCCCTCCTATTCAATACTGTTATGATTAAAAAGGATTTCAACAAACAGGAAAACAAACACCTTCCTATGAACTATGCTAAATATTTAAAATTAGCTAATCATCTTTTCCCTTAGCTATAAAATTTACATGTAAGTTCAAATCTTTTATTTGCCTGCTTTCCATCTATAAATGTAAATATATGTATTCATTTATATCTATACAGATGACTATCCTTCTTCCTAGGCCCTTCTGGGTGACAAGAGTGGTGAGCTTTGCTGAGGACTGGGAGTACTTCTAACCTTTGTCATTGAAAGTTTCTTGACAAAGGAAAAAGATAATACTGGCTAGGAGCAAATATTGCCTTCTTCCTAGTCTAACAGAACTATAATTATCCCAGTCTTTCTTGCCCTTCTCCTCAAATATTTAAGGTTTCTCTAATTATCTGTTTCCAGGCAAAATGCAATTTCCCCAAAATGAATACTGTAATATTAATTAATTAATATGAATGGAATGCTAACTGCAATGTACAGTTAACTAAATGCACTAAAATCATATAGTTAATTACACCCCTATTTGAAATAAAATATTATATAACATAATAAATAATAGATTTGGAAGGGACCTTGGAGGTCTTCTAGTCCAAGTTCAAGCAGGAGACCATTTCAGACAAATGGTTGTCTATTTGTTTTAACCTCCAGCCCCGTAATCATTCTTGTTGCTCTTCTCTGCACTCCATCCAGAGTGTCACCATCTTTTTTATATTGTGGTGACCAGAACTGGATGCAGTATTCCAAGTATGCTCTTAGCAAGGCTTTGTAAAGTGGTACTAGAACTTCACATATTACTGATTCTCTCCCTGTATAATTATATTTTTAATTCATAAAATGATATTTTATAGAGTAGAAAAAATATATCTTACTTACTGAGGTTCCATTTTAGACCTGTTGTTGTTACACATTCACAAGGATTCCCAACTGGAATTAGACCACACCACTTTCCTTCAAGTCCTGTGTTCACAAGAAGTTTGTGCTTGCCCTGTAACACATAGAGAACGCTGATGCAGGCTTAAAGTACGCAAACACAAATGCTATGTTAAAACAAGTAAAGCAGACATAAGTCAAATCTGAGACATTAAAATATGGTATAGGGTTTTTTAAAATCTTTTTTTCCCCTCTGAATTTATTCACACTTATAAGTGCCATTGAATTTAGTGTTGCTGTTTTGTTCAAAACAGAATATACATGAAATTCGTACCTTTACAAGAATATAGATGAAATATGGAAAGCTCTTCTATGATGAAATGTATTTTTAATATAATGTAAACCCAAAATCAATTTAAATTCTCATAGGTTTTGACCTAATCTATTTATTGATTGCATTGTGGATCACCCAGATCAAGTCCTAACCCAGTCAATTAAGTTTCCAACTTCCCCTTTGCAGATGATTCGGAAATAACAGGAGAATATTTGCATTCCAGACAAGAATTGA